>NC_138352.1:49764602-50364602 GCF_046562875.1 Panthera onca | reverse complement strand
ATGTTGCCCATTTCCTTTGGCATGAGACTAGAAATGCCCTTAGATAGAGGCTGCCTCACCAAGCTAGGTCTCAGGATGATAATAGGTGACAGAGCCGTAAGTGACCAGTGATGAAATTAATGAGAAATTAATCTTCTTGCTCAAGTGTACATCAAATTATTAATGAGATACACTATATTATAGGCCATTAAAAAAATCTCAGCATGTTTTAAAGGAGCAAAATAACACTTAGAATATTTTCTTATTTTTTTTAATGTTTATTTTTGAGAGAGAGACAGAGCACAAGCAGGGGAGGGGCAGAGAGAGAGGGAAACACAGAATCAGGAGCAGGCTCCAGGCTCTGAGCTGTCAGCACAGAGCCTGATGCGGAGCTCAAACCCACGAACTGTGAGATCATGACCTGAGCCGAAGTCGGACACCCAACCGACTGAGCCACCCAGGCGCCCCTTTATTTGTTTGTTTGTTTGTTTGTTTGTTTTTAATGCACTTAGAATATTTCCTTAGTGCAATGGTATTAAGTTGGAATCAATAACAGAAGAATATCTGAAAATCCTCAAATATTTGGAAATTAAACAACTCACTAAAGAATAACCTATGGATCAAATAAGAAACAATTAGGGCAATTAGAATATATTTTGAAGGAATAAAAATGAACACTTAGTATGTCAAAATTTATGGGAAGAAGCTGAGGGAAATGTAAATTTTAAATGAATATATTAGAAAGAAAAAAATATAAATCACTGATCTGTGATCCCACTTTAAGAAGATAGGAAAAAGAAAACTAATTAAACTCAAAGGAAATGGAAGACATCTTTAATAAAATATGTATGGAAATCAATAAAATAGATAATGGACAAGAAATTGAGAAAATCAACAAAAAATTGGTTCTTTGAAAAGTTTTAAAAAATGGATAATGCTTAACAAGATTGATTAAGAAAAAAAATGATAGAAAACATAAACTACCAATATCAGAAATGAAAGATAAAACATCATCACAGATCCTAGAAACACTGAAAAGATAATAAGGGGAATGTAGTATGAGACAAACTTTATTCCAAGAAATTCAGCAACTTAGATGAAATGAAAAAAAAATATTTGAAAAGCACAAGGTACGAAGGCTGCCATTAGAAGAAATTTTTTAAAAAAATCCGAGTGGTCTAGGGACGACTGGGTGGCTCACTTAGTTAAGCGTCTGACTCTTGATTTCAGCTCAGGTCATGATCTCAAGGTTCTCTTCCTCTCTCTCTCACTGCCGCATCCCCTCTCTCTGTCTCAAAATAAATAAACATTTTAAAAAATCTGAGTTGTCTATATCTATTGAAGAAAATGAATTTAAACTTTAAAATCTTTCCACAAAGGAAATTTTAAAGAATTTTTTCTAAAGTTTGCATGGGAATGTACAGGACCCTAGAATAGACCCTTAAAAAATCTTGGGGAGGAAAATGTGGGTTACTTATGCTATCTGATTTTAAGATTTACCATAGAGCTGATGTAATCAAGGAGAACTGATACTGTCAAAAAATATAAATCTATGCAATAGAATAGAAGTTCTATCAATGGAATCATGTATATATGGTAAAAATATAGGGGCACCTGGGTGGTATAGTCAGTGAAGTGTCCAACACTTGATCTCGGCTCAGGTTATGATCTCACAGTTTGTGAGTTCGAGCCCTGTGTTGGGCTGTGTGCTGATGGTGTGGACCTGCTTGGGATTCTGTCTCTCCTCTCTCTCCCCTATTGTGCTTTCCTCTCTTAAAGTAAATAAACAAACTAAAAAATAATAAAAACCATACAAGGGTGCCTAAGCAACTCAATGGTTAATGAAAGTGTTCTCATAAATAGTACTAGAGCAACTGCACATCTGCATGGAAAAAATGAAACTCAACACATACTTTATGTGTATAATACAATTTATTGGAGATGTAGCATACACCTAAACATGAGTTATATTCAAATAACACATAGAAGACTATTTTCACAACTTTGTAAAAGCCAAAGATTTATTTTCCCTTAATACAAAAAAACACAGGCACCAAAAGGAATATATTGATAAATTGAACTTCATCAAAATTAAAAACCTATGCACATCAAGAGAGCAAAAAGGCAAGGCATAGATTGGGTGAAAACATTCACAATGTATATATTTGCAAAGGACTTATATCTAGAATATATAAAGAAGTCCTATAACTCATTAATAAGAAAAATGCAATTAAAAATAGCAAAAGATTTCAAGAGACACTTCACAAAAGAAGATATTCTAGTGGTCAGTGAACATATGAAAAACTGTTCAACATCATTAGTCATCAGGGAAATGTAAATTAAAGCAAATGAAGGGTGCCTGGGTGGCTCAAATGGTTAAGTGTCAGATTCGCGATTTCGGCTTAGGTCATGATTTCATGGTTGTGAGATCTAGCCCTGCATCAGGGTTCTGCACTGGGTGTGGAGCCTGCTTAGGATTCTCTCTCTCCCTCTCCCTCTGCCCCTCCCTTGCTTGGGCACACACATGTTTTTAAATCAACCAATCAATCAATCAATCAATAAAACAAATGAGATACCGCTATATACCCACTAGCATGGTTAAAAGGAAAATTTGGGCATGTATGTGGAGCAACTAGAATCTTAAATATTGTTGGTAGGGTTGTAAAATGGCACAACTGCATCAGAAAACTGAACTGTTCAGCAGTTTTTTACATTTATCTATTCTATGACTCAGCAATTATACTCTGACGGAAATGAAATCACACATACACTAAAGACTTAGATGTAAGTGTTCATAGCAGCTTTGTTTATAATAACTAAAGACTGGAAGCAATCCAAATGTATATCCATGGGAAACTGAATAAGCAAACTGGTACATTTATATAATTCAATACTACTCAGCAATAAAAAGTATGAGCTAGTGATACATTGTGAAAACTAACCTTTATATGGCCTTTCTGATCCAACCCTACATTGTCAAAACCGTTGACCTCTAGTCTTGACCTTGTTATGCCTATCTCCCCTTTAGTCACTATACTCCAACCATACTGTCTTTCCTTCAGTTGCTCATGAGACTTATAAAACTTGACAAATGAATGAGGATTGAGTAGCATGGACTATGTTCCTGTATCAAGAATGCCTTCACTCACCATTCCACCGTTTCCAGTCTTCCTGAAATCACATTCTATTTTCTTCAACATTCTACCATGGAAATTTTCAAAAGTTGAAAAACTTTACAGTAAATACTTGTATACCTACCACTAAGATTCTGCCCATAACAATTTATTATGCTTGTTTTATCACATATCTGTCCATTATCCATCTCTCTATACAATGGCCCATTTTTATTCCATCATTTCTTCAAGGAAGCTTCCTTTGAATCTTCAAAGAGGCAAACACCTTATATCCTGTTCTGATACCTTCCCTTACAATTTCTTACTCTTCTCTTATGACACTTGATTTAATTACCATGAATAACTTCATTTAATATTTGTCTTCTCTGCTGGACCAGTGATTCTCAAATTGAGCATGTATCAGAATCACTGGAGAGGCTTTCTAAAACACAGATTACTGAGCCCCATCGCCCAAATTTCTGAGAGAGCAGGTTTTGGCTGGGAGTTCAAAATTTGATTTCTCACAAGTTCCAGGTGATGCTGATACCATTGATCCACAGACCACACTTTGAGAACCACTGAGATTGTATTGAAAGCACCATGGTTTCAGAGATCAGATCTGTTGTAATTGCTGCTGATCCCCACCAGCTATCATAGGGACAGAGTGGGTAGCCAGGATGTAGTATGAATTTTCTGAGTGAATGAATATATATATATATATATATATATATATATATTATGTTTTTCATTTACTGTATCATAGGGATTCCTCATAACCATTATTGTCAATAAACAGCCTAATCAGTCAGCATATCCTGTTTACTTATCTTCCCCTGTTCTTAGACATTAACATTGTTCCTAATTTTATTGTTATGCTTATTATAATTCTTTCCTAAATAGGTTTTGATATTCACAGGGGTTCCCTTAACATCAGAAAAACAAAATTGTCGCTAATAAAGGACACCTTCGGGTTGTATGTATTTTTCTTGTGGTCTCAGGTATAGTAAAATCAGCGTATCATTTCCCACTTAAATGAGGTAGGAATTCTGACTTCAAAAAGTACATTTCTCAAGGGAAGAAGCAAAACAAACCAAACCAAAACAAAACAGAAACAAAAGCAAAAAACAACAAACCCTAACACACTTGGACTAATTGCAGACGAGGTAATGTTTGTGTGAGGTTTGATGCACAGGTGTGAAGGTGAGACGTGAGGCCACAGAATTTGCCTGGAGCCAACAGTGTGCATTATCCTAACTGAAAGCACCTGGTTCTAAATGACTGAAGGGGCTCACTGTAACTGAAGGAATTGCCTGGCCCCAGCTTTGAGTTCTTCAGAAAAAGGAAGCAAAACGAATGGCCTTGAGGTGAATGTGACATTTAAAGAAAAAATAAACTTTATCTATTAGAGCAATTCTTGGTTTACAGCAAAATTGAGAAGGTACAGAGATTTCTCATTTATCCTCAGCCCCCACACGTGCAGAGTCTTCCCTCTCATCAACATTCTCCACCAGAGTGGTACAGTTGTTACAGTTGGTCAACCTACATGGGTATCACCTACAAGTCCATAGTGGACATTAGGGTTCACTCCTGGTGGTGTACATTCTGTGGGTTTGGACAATGTGGAATGACACATACCCACCATTATAGTATCATGCAGAATATTTTCACTGCCCTAAAACCCTATGGGATCCACCTTATTCACCTCTCACCCCAACCGTTGTTAACCATTGATCTTTTTACTGTATTGATAGTTTTGCCTTTTACAAAATGTCATATAGTTGGAATCATACCACGTCTAGTCTTTTTAGATTGGCTTTTTCACTTACTAAATACGCATTTAAGTTTCCTCCATGTCTTTGCATGGCTTGATAAATTGTTTCTTTTTAGCATTGAATTAATATTCCATTTTCTGAGTGTAAGGGAGTTAATCCATTCACCTACTGAATAACATCTTTGTTCCTTCCAAATTTTGGCAAGTTTGAATAAAGCTACTATCAGCATACATGTGCAGATTTTTGTGTACATGTAAGTCTTCAACTCCTTTGGGTAAATACTAAGGGGCACTATTGCTAGGTTGTATGATAAGAGTAGGTTTAATTTTGCAAGAAACTACCAAACTGTCTTCCGAAGCAGCTGTACCATTTTGTATTCCCACCAGTGATGAATGAGAGTTTCTATTGCTCCATATCCTTGCCAGCATTTGGAATTCCAAGTGTGGATCTTGGCCATGCTAAATAGGTATGTCCTGTTATATCATTGTTATTTTAATTTGCAATTCCCTGATGACGTGTGGTGTGGGACATCTTTTTATATGCTTATTTACCATCTCTGTATGGTCTTCTGATGAGGTGTCTGCTAATTTTTTCATTGTATTTTTGTCTTCTTGCGTTTTAAGAGTTCTTTGTATATTTTGGATAATAATCCTTTATCAGATGTGTCTTAGAAACATTTTTCCAAGTCTCTGTGTGTGTGTGTGTGTGTGTGTGTGTGTGTGTTTTCATTCTCTTCACAGTATCTTTCTCAGGGTAGATATTTCAAATTTGAATGAAGTCTAGCTGCCTTGTCATTTTTTTGTCGCTAGCTGGACATGATATACTGGGTAAAAGGAATTGCAATAAATAGGCCTTTAGGAATGTGGTGGTGAGGTGTAAGGGGAGGAGGTGCATGCGTTCTATAGCCATAAGATTAGGTCTCAATCTTTTAGTGGACTGTGGACTTCACAAGTGCTTCTCACCGCTCCCCTCCATTTTGGTGAGACAGGATGGCTAGAGTGGACTGAATTTCAGTCTCCTTCCTTCACATGGAAGGCTAGAGGCAGCTGGTATTGGGTATTTCCTTTCCCTGGGGCCATTTAGGCTCTGATAAATCTCTAGCAGGTTAGGCTTTAGTTAACTAGTTTTTCCTGAGGGCAGAGCTTACTAGGAAAAACCAAGTGCTCTGGCTTCTTTCAAAATGGCTCCTTTTACCCTCCCCCTACTGGAAGCACTGTAAGAACCTGGTGGAGTTTCTGTGAGTAAAACTCACAAAAGTGTGGGGTCTCTCCCAGGGGTCTTTTACCTCTCAGACTTCTCCACACTGAGCCTCCAGCAATTCATCAATTATAACTCAGATTTTCCTTTTGCAGCCCAGTTCCTGTGGAGCTTTCTGCTCCGGTAAGTTGTGCTTCTCTATACTCACCTGTTTGTCTATCTAGTTTGAGGGGTAAAGTTGTTTGCTTTGTGATATACTCTTACAGATCTAAAAAGGGTTGTTGATTTTCCAATTTGTTTAGCTGTTTACTCGTTAGGACAGAGGAACGACTTACAAGCTTTTCATATGATGGTTTGGAAGCCTCAGTAGGACTTTTAAGTCTGCTTTTGTTGTGGTTCCTTGGCTACAATATGGGGGGTGGAAGGGAGGTGGTCATTGCAAAATAGCTTCGAAGTTTGGTAATTATTTCTGCCTGATTCAAATGATGAAAAATTTCTGAAATTATTTTTATCGTTTTTATCAGTTACCTGCATTGGAATGAGGGGACATAGTCACCCTAGGCACCATTCTTTTTATTTATTTATTTATTTATTTATTTATTTATATTTGAGAGAGAGGCAGAGAGAGCATGAGTGGGGGAGGGGCAGAGAGAGAGGAAGACACAGAATCCAAAGCGGCTCCAGGCTCTACGCTGTCAGCACAGAGCTTGATGCAGGGCTCAAATTCATGAACTGTGAGATTACAACCTGAGTTGAAGTCGGATTCTTAACTGACTGTGCCACCCAGGCACCCCAGAACCATTCTTGCCTGATAGTAGAAGCTTCCCCTTCATCTGGAAGCTGCCATGAACCTCCTTATATTGTTCCTTATTTAACACAAGATAAAACTTGTTGAAGTAGAAGGCATAACATTCATCTGTCCGTAAATGCATCCAACTCCCTTTACTGAGTGCCTTTGTTCCAGGTAGTATGGGAAAACAAATTACATAAACATTGTCTTCCCTCAAAGAATTTAGAGTCTAGCGGGGAGTAGAGCTAATAATCTCCATGTAATGTGATATTATCTGCAAGTATATTATGCATGAGTCTTGTGACGGAAAGATTAGTGTTTGAATGAGGCTGGGGCATCAGGGGGAGGCACTTAACTGAGTTTTGAAAACAAAGTACCTTTAGTATAAGAAAGGTGGCCATGTACACCTTAAACTTACATATGTTACATATCAATATTTCAGTCAAGCTGGGGAAAAATAGAGAAGTGGCCAAAGCAATTTTAAATGGAGGTACCATCTAGGAAGACAGGAGGTATAAGCAGAAGAAAGCTTTCCAAGGAAAAAGAGTCCTTCAGTGTGGGATTGCTTGTTTGTGACCGTTCAGAAATTATCAAAGAGGTTGGCCAAGATCAGATCATGAATTGCTGAGAAACTGACCAATCAAGTTGGCCCATGCCTATCTTTTCAGCTTTATTTTACCACTTCCTCCTTACTATCTATGTTCCAGCCTCACTGTTTTAGATCATTCTCCTAAATCTCTCTGTGTCCCCCTCCCTCTGGACCTTTTCACACAGCCTGAAAGTTTTTCTCATGCATCCTTCTTTATCCAGGTGATGATGACTATTTCTTCCAATCTGGCCTTCAATCCTGTTTTCTCAGGGAAGACTCATTGACCCTTAGATGAAATCTGTCTCTACTTGCATTTTCTCTATTCCCTACACTCTTCCCATAGCGCCCGTGTCTTAGTAGATATTTATGAACATAGTCACTCCCCCACTATTCTGGAAGCTCAAGCAGGAGAGATGTCCTGTCTGTTCTCTTTAATATCGTATCTCTTTTGTGAGAAGAATTTCTGGAATATAATGAGAGTTTAACACATTCTGAATTAAAGAAAACAAAAACTACTATTTATTCAATATCTATAATATGCCTTGCTGTGTGTGTGTGTGTGTGTGTGTGTGTACATGAAAAACTTTTTTTCATTTAATCCTAACCCAAACTCTTGAAGTTGGTAAAGTTATTTCTATTTTATAATTAAGATGCATTGGGTTAATGAGAGTCAGTGTCCTTAAAGTTGCAGTATGCCCTCACATCATCATTCATTGTGTGTTATCCTCTCTGTCAACACATGAAAGTCTACCCAGAAAAAAAAGCAATGATTTTATCATCTGAGATCTTTATCCTTTTGTTGGACTCTCTCAGATTCTTTCTTTACCACAAGCAGGAGAGTCTCAGCCATTTTCCTTTGGATTTCCACTTGGCCCCGTAGATCCTTCTAAATTTGGCGCCAACATTGTTTACTTATCTGTCCCCCCACCCCCAATCTGTGCTGTGAGGCCCTTAAAAACAGGAGTTTTGTCCTGTTCATTGTATTAGTTCTGCCTCTCAAGTACCTGGTACAGAACAAGTACTCAAAGTAGAGCCATGGCAGCTTGTATAAAACAGGTTAAAAATTATCAGAGATGTTCAAGATTGGGTTATAAACTGCAGAGAAACTGACAAAGTCCCTCACCTATCTACCTTTAAAATGAAATTAAATGGCCAAGTTGTATGTATCAATTCTATATGTATGTATCAAGTACTTACTATGTGACAGGTACTGTTCTAGGCTCTGGGAATATAGCAGTGAGTAATACCAGCCAGGTCCAAATTCCTGTTTTCATGGAGTTAATACTGTAGTGAGACGTCAATGATACCCCAAAGATCTAGAACTCAGAAGATGCAGAACCAGCCTTTAAATTTAGGTCTACTTGTCTCTGACATCTTTTACTGGCTGCTGCTCAATGCAGTTTCCCTAATACAGGCTCCAAAATAGTAAACATATTTTCTCCCATGATCACATTCAGCCTACTGTAAGCCTTGAGCATTACTCTTTTCCTGAGAGCACACCTATCAGTTTGTGAGGTGATCCAAACTTTTTTGGCCATCTTGAAGAGAAAATATTGCTTGGCTACTTGGCATTTATTTTATTCCAAAAGCAATTAAAATACTGTTCTTATAGTTCAACAAATATCCCAGCTCTAGAGGAATTAGTTGTGGGTATCTTTAACTTCTTGTATAATGGCATATGACATAAATTAAGTGTTTTGTTTTGAACTTATTTACTAGAATTTTGGCTACTTAGCCTCGTAAGTACATATGTCTTTTCCTAGACACGTAGTTAATAATCTGCTTCTGACACTGCCCTCTAGACCAAATTCAGAGAAGATGCTTCATCTTTAAATGCTATTTTCCTTTTATGCACATTTATAATTCTGATGCTTCTATTACCTCATATACATTTTCCTACTCAGAACTCCTGTCTCTTCAATGTCCTATATTGTTTTAAACAATGCACTTAGCCGTATTCCTCTTTCTTCTTTCATTGACCATCACATGTATCATAAAGTTAGTCCTGTTGTGGGGGAAAAAGTAACAAACAAAACAAAAAGCACTCCCACTGATTTGTATAGACCTAGTGTTGTCCCCAGAGCTCTCTGTAGGTTACAACTCTAAACCTCAATAGTCTTCTGTTGCCTGCATGATAGTGTACTAGGGGATGAGTCCTCACAAGCATTTCTGCAATTTTAGTTTACTCATCTAGCATCGTGGCCATCCTTCTTTTTTTCCCCTTTGACATTTCTCTTTGTTCCTTTTCTGATTATCAGTTTCTGCAGGCCAAGTTAATCTAAGACTCAGGTTTCTCAAGCAAGGACCTCCTCTCCAAATTATCTTTGGCATTCCCCTTTAGATTCATTGTCCTACCTCCTCCTTCTTCTTTTTCACCCTCTTTGTAGACTATAGCCAAGGCTGAGTTTTGTAAAATCTTCCCTCATCTTTCTGCTTCAGAATGAGACTTGTTTCTGCTATTTTCATATTGTACTCTTTGCTCAAGTGTTGCAATTATATTTCTCTTCACTACTTCCTGAAATTTACCTTTACTTTTATTCTATTTTTATCAGCAAGACACTTTCATTCTCCCCCCTTTCACACCCAGAAATATTTCTTGTATATTTTAGGGGAAGATGTTAGGACTACTTCATGAGTCAGCCTCGCAGCTTTTCTTGCTGCTTTTGTAAACTTTGCTTACTCCTTACGAGGTTTATGCCTCTTTTTCCACTAGGGTGACACAACTAGTCCCTTTTTGTAAGGGCACAGCTGTGTTCTTCTTTCTCTCACATCACCTTTTTAAAAAAAGTTTTTGTAATGTTTATTTATAAGAGAGAGAGAGACAGAATGTGAGCAGGGGAGAGGCAGAGAGAGAGGGAGACAAAGAATCTGAAGCAGGCTCCAGGCTCGGAGCTGTTAGCGCAGAGCTCAATTTGGGGCTCAAACTCACCAACCATGAGATCATGACCCAAGCTGAAATCAGATGCTTAACTGATTGAGCCATCCAGGTGTTCCACTCTTTTTTTTTGGGGGGGGGGGGATTATGCATTACAGTGATCTTATGTCACATTCATAACATGTGTTTTCTTAATTCTAGGACTAGCCATTGTCTTTTAGAAAACTTAAAAATGGCATTTAATAATTGTTTATGTTATTTTATTTCATCTCAGAATAACCCTATGCTGTATTCATCTTATGTCCATTTTATAGATTTAAAAATATAGACCTTTTTGTCCCTAGAAATATTATAAAGCTGATATAAACTATTTAATCCCAGGCATTTGATTTTTTAAAAAAATATGTTACTTTGGTTATTCTTTTACTTCTATGAGTATCTAAATATTCCAGATAGTGTGCTATGTTCTGGAAAAAGAAAAGTAAATTTCCTGCTTAAAATGTTTACTCAAAATTTCACAGAAACAGTAGAGTATAAATAATTTTGATTCATGTGGTAAATAAAACTATGTGATAGAGTTATGGGAACATAGAGGAGACAGAAATTCATCTAGAGAATAAGAGATAGCTTCATATATTTGAATTGTGTATGAAAAAAGTGAATAACAACACAGAATATCAAAAGGATATGAGAGAGATGTCCATGTTGCAGGAATATATATAATACGTAGAAGTAAAAGGTATAAAAGAGCATGGTACAACTAGAGAGAGGAAACCAGTATGGCTTGAATCAAGTATAGTTATGTGAAGAGGGGAGATATAAGTCTAATGGGCAAAGTATGTTAGGAATAGATCATGTGGATGTGTTTTGCCAGAGTGTGAGCTATTGTCAGAGGTGAATGCAATTAAGCCCTGGGAACATGCTAGGTTAACACAGAGATGTCTATTTGTTGGGACTGTTATATTCAAGTAACTGAGTGTTCTCGTTTAGCAGCAGGCCAGGTTCTTTTGCTTTGTACGATTGTGTGGGTATCCCCACTGAAACAGACTCTGCCATCTTTACTTCCCTGGACATCAGTATCTATCCAGCAGAGGGAGAGGCAAAGAGACAATAGAGGACAGCACAGGAGGTATTTTTTGTTGTTGTTTTGTTTTTTAATTTTTTTAATGTTTATTTTTGAGAGAGAGAGAGAGACGTGAGCGGGGAAGGGCAGAGAGCAAGGGAGACACAGAATCCGAAACAGGCTTCAGGCTCTGAGCCATCAGTACAGAGCCTGATACAGGGCTTGAACCCACCAGCTGTGAGATTGTGACCTGAGCTGAAGTCTGACACTTAGCCAACTAAGCCACCCAAGTGCCCCAGTATAAGAGGTTTTCATAAACCAGTCTTGGAGATAGGGCTCTTTACCTTTATCCATATCTTATTGGGTAGAACTATATATCTACCTGAAAAGGACACTGGGGAACATAGTGGAGCTGTGTGCCCAGGATAAAAGCCTCTGCTCCAGCAATGCAAACATTTTAAGGTGGTGGGAGTTTTCAAGAAGGGAAATGACATACCTAGATTCTCACTTGGATGAAGAATACGAAGAAAGCAAGTTCAGAATAAATAAAGCAAGTTGAAGATTGTATATGTTGAGTTTGAGATGGCTTTAGCCTAGGAATTTAAAAGGAGGGTAAGCCTGAAGCTTGGAAACACTTAAAAGTATTGTTAAATCTTTGAGAATTATCAAAAAAAAGTGTGATAGTTAAAATTACCAGAATAAATTATCTGACCAGGGATAGTGTTTGGGCAAGTAGAGAGAAAAAGATAAACCTCAATTTTTTAAAATTTAAATAATTGAACAAATTAAAATGAATCAAAAGAGGGCAATGGTGGTCAGAAAAGTAGGAAGAAAACCAGGAGCAATGTCACCAAAGCCAAGGGAAGAGATGGTTTCAGATGAAGATTTATTCAAATGGCATAAAATGCAATAGAAAACCCAGATAGGAAAAAGACAAGCCAATGAGCTTAACAATTAGAGGTTTTTAATGGTCTATGAAAAAGCAGTTTCAATTAAATTGTTGAGTAGATGCTAGCATGCAGTAATTTAAAAAAAAGAACTATAGGAAAAAGAGAACTATACAAAAACAAAGTATCAACACTTCCAAGAAACCTGGATAAGAAGGAAAAATGAGAGAGAGAGGGAGATAGTAACTTTAGGGAGAAAAGGGTTGAGACAAGGTTTTGTTTTGAATTTTTAAAGGGTAGTAGATATTTGAACATGTCTGTAGGATCAAGGGAAGAAGCAATGGAAGAGGTTTGAAATATCCAACAGACAGAATAATTGATGGAGCAATGCGTTAGAGGAGGAAACGTTGCAAACATAGGTAGGAGTATCAGCTTTAGAAAGAAAATGTCAATATTTTCTTTTGGAGAGGCAAAAAGAATGAAAAGTTTAAAGGATACAGCCATTTCAGGCCAGAGGGAATATGATACAGAAATTCAAGTTCTACAGTTATTTTCTTGAAGAAGTGGGAGGCAAGGTCTTCCAATGAAAGTGAGTAAGGGTGAGAGGAGAATTGATAGCTGGATAAACTGGAAAAGGTTTAGAAGATTCATGGCGAAGGGTGGGAGGAGGCATCCAAGGCACTTGTGAAAGAGAGTTTCTAGACATCCTTGAAGGCCCAGTAAATTATGTATCTTCAGAACAAATTCTCCATTTAAGGCTCTACTCCCAGAGACGATATGGGTGTTCTAGAATTCCCTTGGGTCCACTATTCTTTATGGGACCTTTTGGGAAGACAAATTTGTGTACCACAAGTCTGCCAAACCATCAAATCTGATAGGCCTAATGGACAAATGGACAAAACCTTAACCATTTTCCTGTTTTCTCTCTTCTTCAAAATGCTTATTTGCAAAAAAACTTTTACATTACTCTAAGATGGGGGAAGTGAATTAGGTCCGTTACTAAAATACCATAATTTAGCTTCTTTCCTTCATATGCATTAATAAAGTATTAGTGATCACATTCCTTGTAGCTTCCACTTTCACCACACTCATTATCTTCAAGATCTTGACCTGTTAGCTTCTTCTTCAAGAAATCTCAAAAGCAATGCATCATCTCATCTGGGGTACTGAAATGAGGAAGGAAAATGACGTGGGGTAAAACTGGGACTAAGAAGTTTAACTTTGATTCACCCTTACCTTGGCCCTCCCATGTTTATATACTAATAGAACCATAGTTCAGGTGACTACCAGTGCCAAGGAGTCCAAGCCAATTGTCTTAATCTTCCTGGGCTGCCATAATAAAATATCATAGACTGGGTGGCTTAAACAACAGAAATGTATTTCCTGTTAGTTCTGGGGAGTGGATACCCAACATTAAGATGCCAGCAGGGCTAGGATTCTAGTAGGTCCTCAGGCCTATATGAAAATGGCCAAGATATGCAAAGAATGTCTGATCCAATCCAGGGAGCTAAGACTCTTCCAGCAGATAATAAGAAGTCTTCATAGAAGGTCATGAGACTTTCTTGAGACACAACTATCCCTACGCTGGTGAGGCAAGAGCTACTGATACAGAATTTTGGGCATCAGGATTGACTAGACCTGGATGCGTTTGCAGTATCATTAGTCACTTCAGCTGGAAAAAGGAGCCGACACATTCTCCACAACTATTCAGTCAGTATGACTGTATTGCTTTCTTTATTGTTTTCACCACTTCTGAGAAAGTGCGGGAGATTAAAAATGGAGTCTGCACACTTAAAATCAAGTCAGCTAATGATAGTGGTGGGACTAGAACCCAAGCCCCTAAATTTCCAGGTGTTATACTTCCTCTGTTTGTATTCTATTGCACTTTAAATTTGAAGTTGGATTGACATTGCCTACAGGGAACGGAGACCCCTTATCTGTTTTATCACTCTAAATTACTATTTGAGAGTTAGGGGGTGAAGCAGCTTCTGGGATGATGAAAATAAGAGTTCATCATCTTGGAGCACTTATGTGTCCTACACTTTCAATGTGTCATACCATTTAATTCCCCCAAACACACCTGTGTGGTAGGTATTCTTACCATTTTCATTTTATGTGAAAAAAGAAAGGTTTAGAGGAGAACAAAGTGTCACAGCAAAGAAATAGCAAATCCAAGATTAAAACCCAGCTTGACCAAGTGTAGAGTCAAAGGTTATTGACAGGAAACTATAGACCATGTGCCTAGTAGAAACTACTTGCTCTCCTACAGCAGAAAAGTGATTTCATGTAAATCTTTATTGGTATTGGTATTTTTACAACATGTATTCTGTTACAATGTCATTTGAACTCCACCATTTAAAGGTAATGCACATTTTCTCCTAAATGATAAATCAAACAATAATGATAATGTTTCTTCTCCACAGACAGAATTTCAGAAACACATACTTCAAAGTGGCAAAGTTAGGGGTCTTTCTCTAAAAGAATGAACAATTCAGAATTCCATGATTTCCTGAAATAATGTCCTGACTTTAAGCCTGCAGTTGCATTTTTTTTTTTTTAAAGAAAATAGAGGTTGAGATGCTAGTCCTAAAATTACCCATTACCCAACCTCAGTGAAACATCAGATATACAGTTGGTCTCTTCCCCACTCCCTATCCCCAGCTTAGAGAGTTTCAATTATCCCCAGAGGCACACCAACCTGCTGTGCTAAGTAATAGTCTCAGAATTCTGAGACTGCTTCCATAGCCCATCTCCACTACTGACTCACTGCATGATTTGCTAAAACCAGGTTTGCTCACTCACTGAGATGAGCTAAGAGAAATAACACTCCTAATGTTTAAGACTGTGAGCAGACAACCATGCTCTCTGGGCAACAAGCAAAGAATGCTTAGCAGATGTAATCTGCTTAGTGTTGCAATCAAAACCGGTAACAAGAAATTGTCCAACACATAGTTAATGATATGCTTCATCATTATTTGACTGCATCGTAATTTGACCTAAATGGTGAATGGTTTGTGTAAATTACTGTATTTATTAGCAATGACTATCTCCCAACATTTGTATGGCACTTTAAAGTTACAATGCACTTTTCCATAGATTTTCTCATTCTCTCACATGAGAAGATCTAACGAGCTCAGTAAATATTAGTTTAATTTAAATCACTCAAAACCATGTTAGAAAAGCTGGCTAGTAATTACTAACTCCTTTCATGGATGAGGAAGCTGAGACTCAGATATAGACACACAGCTACTTTTCAATTCGGCCAGAGCTAGAGCCAAAGCCATTTGACTTCCAGTGATGGCTGGTGTTTTTACTACCATGTAGTTAAACATAGCATTTCTGAAGGTAACATCAATGCTGGGTGGACATGAATGGGTGGAACTAGATGAAAAAGTCCCTTTTCAGCTGTACCCCTGTGGTTTAGTTCTGTTTATCTCCTTCAAGGGGCTTGTCTTTCTATTGCTTCCTGCAATGCCATCTAGGATCACCTCTCCCTTTTAGTTCCTTAAGTCAGATGGATCTGTCCTTTACATTGGTTGAGATTTCAGAGGGAGGAGGGGAGATACCTCTCAGAAGACTCCTGCTCACTATTAATAGTAAAAGGGGCACCTGAGTGGCCCAGTCAGTTAAGCATCCAACTTCATCTCAGGTCGTGATCTCACGGTTCATGGGTTTGAGCCCCGCATCGGGTTCCTCCGTGCTGACAGCTCAGAGCCTGCTTGGGATTCTCTTTTCCTCTCTTTGCCCCTCCCTGGCTCACATTCTCTCTCTCAAAATTAATAAAAATTAAAAATATATAGGGACTTGCCGTAAAGAGACAACTCATATTTGTATTGTGCTTTGTAGATAAGCTTTAATAGCCTATCTTTTCACAGGAGGGTTTACATTATCTTGCCCTTGCCTACCCCCCCGCCCCCCATATCAGCTCCCCTGTTCCTCCAGATGCACTCAGCTCCAATTGCACAAGACTTACAACAAAATTTGAAGGTAGTAAGGTATTTTACACCTCAATAACCTTGCACATGTTATTTGCTTTGATTGCCTCTCTCCTGCTTTACCCAAAGTATCTTTAAATCTTTAATTCTTTTTCTTCAACGCTTAGTCATCAGAGTGCCCTGGGGGTGATTTTAAGAAACACTGACCCTAGGGGCGCCTGGGTGGCGCAGTCGGTTAAGCCTCCGACTTCAGCCAGGTCACGATCTCGCGGTCCGTGAGTTCGAGCCCCGCGTCAGGCTCTGGGCTGATGGCTCGGAGCCTGGAGCCTGTTTCTGATTCTGTGTCTCCCTCTCTCTCTGCCCCTCCCCCGTTCATGCTCTGTCTCTCTCTGTCCCAAAAATAAATTAAAAATGTTGGAAAAAAAAATTAAAAAAAAAAAAAAGAAACACTGACCCTAGACTCTGTCCTGGGCTGGTTGTATCTGAATCTTAGAGTGGGTGAGCTTGGGCATCCATAAAAATGTCTCTTTATGATTTTGGTGCTTGTGAGGGTTGAGTGTCACTATTCACATTTCTGACTATCCCATTAGGCCTTTAGCTCTTTGGGGGGATAGAGGATTTCATTCACTTTTGTATTCCCAGAGCCTAGCATGGGGTCAGACCCTTTTACTAGGCTTTGATTTGTCTCCAAGACAGAACTGGTTAGGTACGCCAAGGGATGCTGGAGTTTCAAACTCCTCTTTTAAACAAAGGCATTTTTGTACTGGGCCTTTACATGAAGCTGCATTATGCCTGACAATGCTGGATGATGTCTTCTGTTTCATCTTTTCTGACTTGGTATGCTTCATTCCTTTTACTTGGTTTTCCTGAACCCTAGTGTCCTAGTATGTTTCCATTTTGGCTTCTGCCTTCTATCTGGCCTGTATCACTTACACTGCCATGCCTATGACAATTACCAGTAATTGATGATGGCTCTATTTTCCAATTAGACTGAACATGGCCTCAGAATCCTTATCAACACAGAAACATAAACTCCATTTCAAATAACTCAGTAAGTATGTGAGTCAAAATCTATTTGTATTCTCTAACCTGGACTCTTGAGTTGACAACACAACTTTGGGTTGTCTAATCTGCCCAATCAGTTTCTTCTGGTATGAACTTCAATATTCCCTGGCTTTAGCACTACATTTATAGAAAAGAGACACATTGCCTTGTGCCCTACCTACTATAGACTGAATGTTCGTGTTCTCACAAAATTCACATGTTGAAATCTTATCTCCAAAACATGGTATTTGGAGGTAAAGTCTTTGGTGGTGACTTGGTCATGAAGGTGGAGACTTCATGAATGGGATTAGTGCCCTTATAATTTTTTTTAAATCTTTATTTTTTTGAGAGAGAGACAGACAGACAGAGCATGAGCAGGGGAGGGACAGAGAGAGGGGGAGACACAGAATCTAAAGCAGGCTCCAGGCTCTGAGCTGTCAACACAGAGCCTGACGTGGGGCTTGCACTCATGGACCGCAAGACCATGACCTAAGCCAAAGTCGGCCGCTTCACTGACTGAGCCACTCAGTCCACTGACTGAGCCCTTGATTAGTGCCCTTGTAAAAGAGACCCAGAAAGGTTCCTTGTCCCTTCCACCATGAAAAGTTACCGAGAGAATACAGTCCTCTATGAACCAGGAAATGAGACATTACTAGGCACTGAATCTGTTAGGACCTTGATCTTTGACTTCCCAGCCTCCAGAACTATAAGAAATAAATTTCTGTTGTTTATAAGCCACACAGTTTATGGTATTCTGTTTTAGAATTTGAACATACTAAGATACCGTCTCAAGCCTTCACTTTGTCCTCAACAATCAAAGGAAATGGTCAAGTGTTGACTGCATTTCATGTGACTATTCCATACCACTATGTCAACTTTGGAGAATATAATAATAGACTTGAGAATAGTAGAAGTCATCTATTTATATGTTCTCATCCAACTGATATTTACAAGTAGTCCCATCCTATTAACTCTTGGTTGTTGCTATGAGGTCATTTTCTTCGCCTTGACACCTATATGTCTCTAGTCTCTGAAAGTGGTTGGAATTGACATTTTGAGCTTTAATTGTCACTATGAGAGGTGCCCTGGATGGCCTGTTGGTCCAAGAGCAATGAAGGACAGGTAGATCAGGCAAGCTCATCTGCCCCTGACATCATTTAATTCTTATATCCTATAAGGAGCAATATGACTTTGGGTAAGTGAAGTAAGAATTGTATGCTTTTTGTCCCAAATTTGTAGAATGAAGCTATTGAGCCAAAGGTTTATAAACTGTTCTAACCCTAAAACTGATTCTGACAAACTTGTGATTGGAGACAATGGCAGAAATTAATGTCTCTTTCATATAAATAAGGAATATAGGGTTCTTAGATTATAAATAAATTGAGCAAGGTCACTTAAAAGTTAAGTGTGAAGTGTCTGGGTAGGGTTTTTCCTTTTCTGGGATCTTTCTTCATGCCATATGTGTGGTTTGATGAGAGTGCTTTGTATCTCCACTATGACCCACCTTCTAGTTACAGCTGGTGAGTTGGAGAGTGGGAAATTCCCTACTTAGCCCAACCCCTCCCAAGATTGCAGGAGTGGAACTAAGTGGTTTTCCCCTCAGACTGACTAGTAACTTCAAAGAAGTAAATTTACATTAACAATTGTTCGTGCTAATGTTTTTCTAAAACAGAGAAAGTAGAAAAAGCATCAGTGGGGTGGGGGATGCATAGAAAGAGAACAAGTAAGAGCAGATATGCAAAGAAGTACAAAGAAAAGAGAGAGACAGCCATTCACTTATCTCCAGTTGATCTAGATGAGGGAGTTAAAATTCTTTTTTTCCTCATAAGGATATCCAATTGGCCCCGCTCCATATTGAATAGACTATCATATCACCACTGTACACAATGTCATCTTTGTCATAAATTGATACTTTTTTAGGTCTATTTCTGGACTCTCTTTTGGTGTATTTATTTGTTTATCTTTGCACTGTCTGAAAGTATGCATTATGGAAATCTTGGTATCTAGTAGAATAAGTCCTTCAGTTTTGGCCCTTTGTATTTTTACATCCTATTAGAAGCTTATTAATTCCTACCATAAAGAACCTGCATGGGATTGTACTGAACATATAAATCTATGAAGAGAGAATTAAAATCTTTATAATAGTTCTATAATCCAAGAATATAGTACATTCCCATGATTTAGTTCTGCTTTAATTTCTCTTAATCATATTTTATAATTTTCTACATAAAGTTTGCACATTGTTCATAGATTTATTCCTTTTTGATGCTGTTGTAAATGTATCTTTTAAGATATCCATGTTCTTTTTTTTTTGTGAATATCTAGAAAGACAGATCATTTTAAAATATACTGACTTTGCATCTGACCACTTCATCATATGTACCTAATGGTTGCAAGTTTTCTTTATATTATTTTGCCTTTTTATGTATATAATCATATCTATGAATAGGACAGTTTTATTTCATCTTCTCAAGTTCTTTTAAAAAATATTTACTACAAATGGTTATAATCAGTATTTTTGTCTCCTCACAATCTCAGGAAGAAAGTATTCTGTATGTCACCAGTCAGTATGATGTTTGCTATACATTTTTGAGGAGAGAGGGGCAGGTCATATACATCTATTCTGTTTTCTTAGAGGTTGTATCATGAATGAGTGTGGTTTTTATGAGATTTTTTTTTCTGTATCTATTGAGATTATCATGTTTTTTTCATTCTTTAATCTGTTCACATGGTGAGTTACGTTGACTTGGAATTTTAACCAAGCTTTGTATTTCTGAAATAAACCAAACTTGATCATGGTATATTATCTGTCTTATATTATTGCTGGATTTGAGATTTGGCCTGCCTTAACTTCCTTCCTTCCTTCCTTCCTTCCTTATTTTCATTTAATATCCTTGTCCTCTTCTTAAATGAAAATTAGACTGCATATTGGGATGAAATTAGTTCAGGTGAGATGTGGAAATCTCAGTGTACTTATTTTTTTTAAGGTGTGTTGACTCATAAGGCAGATTTGTTGTGGGAAGATAATACAACTTAACAGCAGAAACTTTGTAAGCAGCACTGGAATCAATTTATAAAAGGATAATGGTAGTTTCTCGGGGAGTATAAAACACATTGAATCTACCTTTGTTGAGACTGGTGTTTGTGTTTACTTAGCATTTTATGTCTCAGCCTATCGTGGGACTCCTGTCTTCTTCAAATGGTGCTAAGCACATTTTTAAGGGATTATCTCAATCCACCCTGCAACATTGAGTGGTGGATACTTTTTAAATTCCCATTTTACAGGTAGGAATATTGAGATGCACAAAGAAGTAAATAATTTGTCCAAAATGATAAGATTACGCATTTAATATGGGATTTGAAATAAGGACAATAATCTTACTACATAGGTATTTTCCCATTTTACTTATTAGATTTTTCCTTTTCAGTGAAATCGGGAAACTACCCCAATATAGCACAGCTAGTAGGGAACTACTGTTGGTTTTAAACTCAGATCGATAGAATTCCAGCATCCATGCTGTTCCTTCTGAACCACATGGCTTTGGGGATATCCTGGAGCCTACTTTGCATACCGTTCTTTGCAAAGAGCAGATCGCAACTTTGGCAACACATTCTCAGAAGTTGTTGAGTGCGTCCCCGGGCCTCCTGCCTGGAATTCAGAGTTCTTGTCTCAGCTCTGCCACTCAATAGCTGTATGACATTGGTCAAGTTGTTTTCTCCCCGTAAAGGACATGGGGGAGAGGAATGAAGATAATCTCCCGTTCTTTATGACTGTACAGTGGTGGGAAACTGTACATTGTTAGGAAACAATTATAATGATCCTCTTTCTTCCTGAGCACAATGAGATTGGTCTCATTCAAGTGCATGAGGGCTTCATTTGTGTGCTAGCATGAGTGTCTCCCCGTTTTGACACAACATGGAGCGTTAAACAGTTGGCACTACTTGCTATATGGCAGATTTCTTAAAAATATATCCATTATATTATAACTGTCATTCCTCCTTCTTAGAGCAGTACCTGGCACTCAATAAGTTTTCATTTATTACTGCTGACATTTTATTTATTATTGTTTATTGTTTTCATTTCATTTATTATTATTTATTATTGGTATTATTACTACCATATGTCTTCCAGCTATTGTACAAATTGTGAAGAAACATAAAAGCAAAGCCATTTGACACCATCAGAGTTGTCAGACCCAACAAGATAAATCTGCTTGGGGCAATTCCAAAACAAGTGCTTCAACATGTGGCATGAGCAGTGGGGTGACACATGTTATGTATGCGGGGACAGATTAAATATACAGGAAACCCTTGGTTTGCGAGCATAATTAATTTTTTGAAAACATGCTTGTAATCCAAAGCACTTACATATCAAAGCGAATTTCAAGAACCATTGGCTCAGTTGTGATCATGTGATGTTCGGCATCATGTACTACTCGTATTGCAAGACATTGCTTGTTTATCAAGTTAAAGTTTATTAGAAATGTTTGCTCTTTGGGGTGCCTAGGTGCCTCAGTTGAGCATCTCTGTTTTTTTTTTTTTAATGTTTGTTTATTTTTGAGAGAGAGAGAGAGAGAGGGAGAGAGGGAGAGGGACAGAGCGGGAGAGGGTCAGAGAGAGAGGGAGACACAGAATCTGAAGCAAGCTCCAGGTTCTTGGCTGTCAGCAGAGAGCCTAAAGCGGTGCTGGAACCCATGGACTGTGACATCATGACCTGAGCCGAAGTCAGATGCTTAACCAACTGAGCTACCCAGGTACACCCCAGAGTGTCTGACTCTTGATTTTGGCTCTGGTCATGATCTCTGGTTTGTGAGTTCAAGCCCCAGGTTGGGTCCTGTGCTGATGGTGCAGAGCCTGCTTGGGATTCTTTATCCCTCCCTTTCTGCCCCTCCCCCACTTGCTCTCTATCTCTCTCTGAAAGTAAATTAAAAAACAAACTTAAGAAAAAAAAGAAATATTTGCTCCTCTTGTGAGATACTCGCAGAACAAGTTACTCGGAATCTAAGGTATTACTGCATATATAGATGAATTTATTCCACCATGAGTTAAACTTCCTAATTATACCACATACTCTGTGTGTGGGTATATGTGTGTGATTACCTGATAGGCAGTTGGTATGATACATAAGTACACAGGAATACAAAGTCCTCACTTGTCTTCTTCCTCTAACCATCACCAGGCTGATCCCCACCAGATAATATCACTGTATCACTGTTAACAGTTTTGTGTGAATCCTTCCAATTCTTTTCCAATAAACAAATAATACATTTCTTTGTACAGAAATGTATATTTATTTTTCTGCAGTGTCTCCCATTACCTAATAATATACTTGAGATATGTATAGATGTACCCCACTCTTTTTAACCCTCGCATATTACTTCATAGTATAAATGTAACTTAATTTATTTTACTCTACTTTCCCTATTGTTAGACATGTAGGTTGTTTTCTGTTTTTTTACTGTGAAAACAGTGCTTTAATAAACATCATTATTCATATGTTTCTATGCACACAGATATGTATTTCTTTAGGATAGGTTTCTAGAGGTTAAGAGCTTTTGTGCACATGGTGATTTACTGTTTATAACCCCTCCCCCGCTTTTTAACAAAAAGAAAGAAACAAACAAAAAACACCAGTCACTGTTAAATATCTGCTAGACACTGGACACAGGACTACAAGTTTAAATATGTTGCATCATTTCTTCTGTACTGTCATTCCATTTGTAGGTGACAAAAAGCCTTCTGCAGATTAAGCAACTTATGCTAGTCATACTGCTGGTAAAGTGGTATCAAATGTTAGTTTTTGGTGACTTTTGGAGTAATTTTTATGCTCAGAAGAGACTATTCAGTAATTTTAATTATTTTTAGAAATTAATATTTAACTTATTAAACCTACCCTTCTTCCTTATGCTTTTAAGTTCAACTGATACACAGTATGATTCTGTTCATGAGTCGAGAGAATTTTAGCAATCACATTTAAGGGGATTTTGCATAATGTTTACTTCCATTCACAACCTTCATAATTAAACATCTTCAAACATCTTCAAGTATATAAAATTTGATATACAGGATTTTTTATTTAAGCATTCTAATTGGTGACTGACAAGCCTTCCCAACTATTTACATCACTCCTAGAAACCTTAAAAATAAAACAGAAATACGCTGAATCTTAAGTCACTTTCTAGTGTTGAGCATAAATTGACTATGACTTCAACTTAAAATATATATTCAAATCAGTCAATTACACATATCAAATAAGAGTAAGAAAAGTGGAATCTTATTTTAATTGGCTAAATTGTATAAAACATTAAGAATATAAAAAAGATTTCAAAACGCATAGACTCTTTATTTTAAATATTATTATTATGGATTTCATTATCTTAAATACGTTGAGAATTCATTCTAGATCTTCCCAGAATTTAAGATGCCTAACCATTAAGGATAATGGTTTTTGTCATACAATTTTAGGATTAATTTCTTTTTTTTTAAGTTTATTTATTTATTTTGAGAGAGAGAGAGAGAGTGAGAGCGAGCACATGTAAGGGAGGAACAGAGAGCAGGAGAGAGAAAGAATATCAAGCAGGCCCCAAGCTGTCACTGCAGAGCATGATGTGGGGCTCAAACTCATGAACCATGAGATCATGACCTGAGCTGAAATTAAGAGTTGGGCACTTAACCGACTGAGCCACCCAGGCACCCCTAGGATTAATTTCTAATGAATTAATTATTGGTGATTGAATCCTCAGATTTACTGAGGTACATAATAACCAGAAATTTTTTTAGGGGGAGATACTGTCTAAATTTTTGTCAGTCACCCTCACAAGATACACTGAACTCTATCTAGTCATTTTGTTAATTACCAACATGAGGGGTTTATTCAGCTCCTACATTGTGAAAGAAATACATTTCAAGCAAGAATAAGCTGAAAGTTTGTTACTCAAAATGTAGTATTTAAAAACACATATTGAAATTAACATTATCTCATTTTTCCTAAGCTTCTGAGACTAATTAAACAGATACCTTTATGAAAGGCATATTATGCCTTCATAAAGTTATGAAAGCTATGGTACCTTTATGTAAGTTAACATAAAAAATTAACAGAGTTGTTTGTCTCTTTTGATATACTTCTCAGAAATCGAGGCAATGAATTCCTTTAATAATGTACACTAAAGTTAATTTATTCTTTTTTTTTTCCCCAGTCAGACTACTTATTTTCCTTTATTTTTTACAAAACTAAAGGAGGACCCAAAGCCAGGACCAGGGTGAGATAAGCAAGGCACCTAGGAAGCAAAATTTAGGAAAGCACTCACCATTGGGGGCATGCAAGTATCCACTCTTGCACAACCTGACAATGAATGCCTCTTTCCTTGTCTCACCCTGGACTAAATCCTCACCCACAGTCCTGGCCCCAGTAAGACCTAGTTGAAATACCTGATACCCAATTAAAATTAAAGACAATTGTTGGTATTAGAACACTGCATAATCTTTGTTGTAGAATTCAGGAGGGGCTCAAAGAAATGACTGCTATTGCTAAAATGAAACTTAAAATTTTTTTAATGTTTATTTACTTTTGAACGAGAGTGAGAGCGAGAGAGAGAGAGAGAGAGAGAGACAGAGAGACAGAGAGAGAGAGAGAGACTGAGAACGGGGGAGGAGCAGAGAGAGGGAGACACAGAATCTGAAGCAGGCTCCAGGCCCTGAGCTGTCAGTGCATAGCCTGATGCAGGGCTCGAACCCACAGACTGCAAGATCATAACCTGAGCCGAAATCAGATGCTCAACCAACTGAGCCACTCAGGCACCAATGAAACTTTTCAAAAGTTTTTTCAAAAATGAAACTTTTATCAGTGAGGATCCTGATGCGGGGCTTGAACCCATGAACCATGAGATCATGACCTGAGCCAAAGTCAAGAATAAGATACTGAACCCACTGAGCCACCCAGGCACCCCACTATAATGACACTTCTATCTTTGAGAATACTCTTCACTATAGTGGAGAAATAGTGAAAAATAGGTATAAAAAATTGTAAATCCTGTCTCATTCCAGTAATAATTCATAATCCTCCAGGGATAAATGGACACGTTTTTAAACAAAACACATTAGTTCCCTATAGATACTGTAACAGATTACCTCAAATTTAGTGTTTTAAAACAGCACGGACTCAACATCTTCTAATTCTAGAGGTCAGAAGCCCAGAGTCCCACAGGGCTAAAATCAAGGTGTCCTCAGAGCTGTGTTGTCTCTGAAGGCATCAGAACCCATTTTCTTGCCTTCTCTAGTTGCTGGAAGTCACCTGCATTCCTGGGTGCATCTTCAAAACTGCAGCTTTTCGGACTTGGGCTCTTTTGCTTCCCTCTTCTAAGCACCCTTCTGATTACACTGGGTCCACCCAGGATAATCTCCCGGTGTCAAGATCCTTAATTTAATCACATCTGGAAAATCCTTTTATCCTGTAAAGTAACATATTTGCAGATTCTCAGGATTTGAATATGGGCATTTTGGAGGGAGCATTATTCTGTCTACCACAAGCCCCTTCCACCTCATTCAGAGATGTATTTTTTTAAAGCTTATTTGTTTTGAGAGAGAGAGCACACGCACCAAGTGCGTAAACGGGAGAGGGGCAGAGAGAGAGGGAGAGAATCCTAAGCAGGCCTTGTACTATCAGCACAGAGCCCAGCTTGGAGCTCAATCCCATGAACCATGAGATCATGCCCTGAGCCAAAATCAAGAGTCAGACGCTTAACTGGTTGAGCCACCCAGGCACCCCAGAGATGCATTTTATTTTTATTTTTTATTTTTTATTTTTTTAATTTTTTTTTAATGTTTATTTATTTTTGAGACAGAGAGAGACAGAGCATGAACGGGGGAGGGTCAGAAAGAGAGAGAGACACAGAATCTGAAGCAGGCTCCAGGCTCTGAGCTGTCAGCACAGAGCCCGACGCGGGGCTCGAACTCACGGGCCGTGAGATCATGACCTGAGCCGAGGTCGGACACTTAACCGACTGAGCCACCCAGGCGCCCCAGAGAGATGCATTTTAAATGAAATTTTAATTCTTCCATGAAAAATGTTTTATTAACAGAAACAATACTTTTTTATTCTTTAATATCAACTCTATACTAATTATAACAGTATGAATATCTCAATCCAAAGACCTGAATTTTAGCAATTAGAATCTTATGGTTACAGAAAACTGCAATAATTTCTCATATTCATTTTTCATTTCATTATTTCAACATATTTCATAATTTCAACATAATTTCATTATGGAGCAGTGTGATAGAATGGCAATATGGCAATCTTTCAAATATAAAAAAATATGCTACAGAAAGATAAAATTCCATTGGGATGTGAAATAGTTACATGAATTCAAAAGGAAATGAAGTGATACAAAATTTTTAATTGTTAAAGACCTATTTCATATAATATATAAATGGATAAAGGTACGTATCAGATCCTAAGTGGTAGATTCCTTCAAATATATTGAAAATACAGATAAACTCTTATTTTCAAATATTAATATTTATAATATGCTAGAAACTATGTACTTTACAGTTACTTGATCTTATGCTAGAAATTTTTAGGTGAAAATATAAAACTGTATGATACACTACATCGTTTCAAAATATTTTATAAGATGAATGAACAAATGTACATTTGAAGTTGTACAGTCCTAACGTCATACTGAAATACTGTTCTAGGTCAAGAGTTGCCCATCAGTACCAGAGATTATTGGAAATAGAATTTGACGCATAATTAGCATGTAAACTATTTTCAGTTTTAATCTCTCTTGAGTCCTTATCTGTAGATAGTAGTAATAGCACTAGCTTTGTTCCCGGGGATTTTGTCACTACCTAAAAGGACAAGTTGTCTAATTTTGTTCATAAAAGATAAAGTGCAATACAAATTATAGTGATTAATATTGTTCACTCTTATGTAAGCACTAACAAGTAATAGGGCTTTTCCTGAACCCTTTGTTTTAGAGACAAGTTTGCCATGAACCTGCTTAGGAGGAGATCAAAAGATCAAGTAGGAAATCCTGACAATTGCTCCTCTGCTCACTCATTAAATCTCCCTAAGGGATGACTTTAATGGGAACAACTGGTGACTGTTTACTGAGTTGTAAAAGTTCAGGTCTTTGGAGATTTTCATTTTGCACAGAGTCTTTCAAATAGGGATTTTAAAGGTTACATTGAAATATGTCATCCTTATTCCTCAATCTTCATGCCTGTGACCTCAGAAGGACACTGATAATAGCTTTGTGAAGGGGAGATTTGCTACTCTCCAGAGGCATTGGTCATAATTATTTGGTGGGAAAAGCTAATCATTTTCTCACTTGTAGGAAGACTGGAGCTTCCATTGGTGGTAGTCCCTTTGGCAAATTGAATGGCTTTTCTTATGTTAATGTAGGGAATGAATGAACTACACATTAAGGAGCTGTCTGAATAGGAAAATGTATTGACATTTCAGCGTTCCTTATCTGAATTGTGTTGAAGAGTGGCTTTGTCAAATTAAAATGAATGGCAGGTCAGAGCAAGAATTAGGAGCTCTTTCTCACTGCTCAGAAGACGTATTAAGTGTTCTCTAATTCCAAGAGTCCAAAAAGTATTAGCCAACTTAGGTTACAGACACAAGGTTTCCTTACCGGATCTTTGTTGGAAATGTGGAAAAATGAGAGGCTGCAACAAATCTCCGCAAAGGCAACTCTTGACTCTTACTTTGTTGCTTTTCCACCATTGTCATGTATCAGCTCCTTACACAGCGGGCAACTTTGTGTAGTGGATATGGCTTCAATTGGAGCTCATGAGAATCTCTTTCTGCTAACTTACCCCTACACATGTGGCCAGACACTGTATTTCTCTGGTTCTCATTTGTAAATTTCAAACTACTGGGTCAGAGCAGCAATTTTTTTATACCAGCCTACACAAAAATGATAACAGCCTGCACAAATCACTTTGTGTGTGTGTGTGTGTGTGTGTGTGTGTGTGTACATGCACATACACACACTGGGCTTCAGATTCATAGAAAGCCCAGCACTGATTTTACGAGAAGAAAACCACATCACCTTTATTTACCGTTTGTTTTTCCACTCCAGAAAGCCTTCAAAGTATCAGTAAGTGAGATGGACATTATTATACAGCTAAACTTTAATATACTGTAATTAATTTTAAAAGTAGATTTTTTGAGGGTGAAGTGACAGATAAAGGAGATAGATATCCAGTGAGGAGACTGAAGACCAGAGATGCAACATGACTTCCCCAAAGACCTAGAATGTTTGCAAATTATCCTGTGAAAGAAAATGCTTTAAGTCTAAAGAAGCTGAAAGCTCTCCCAGATGGCTAGGAGTTGGTTGAGCCAACACTGGCTGAGTTGGATTAGAACTCACTTTCTGGGAGTCCCTTTCGAAAGAAGAAAGTGAAACTCTGGAGCCCACTTTCAGAATATATCATAAGAAAACTTGTTAAAATTTCAACCTCTTTATAAGCAGAAAGCATAAGCCAAGAACTGTGTGAATGCTACCCTATAAATGCTATGCAGATAAAAGCCTGACTGTCATGTGGGAAAGAGAGTTATGAGAATCTATGCTGCTGGTGATGTAATCAAACTTGGAACATCAACTCTGGAACAAATTTCATTTGCTGGGTTTATGGAAGAAAGCTGGATGTAGGGATGATCATTAAGGATCCTCACTGTGGCTATAGGGGTTGCTCTGCCCAAGGCCACTGTGGCCCCAGTTCTTAGTTTGCCCTTGATTTTGAATTTTAAAGATTGCTGCTTTTTGCACTTGAACCTGCTATCCACTTTCCTGGCAGCAGTTTCCCTGGTAGTGAGGTCCTAGGCCAGATCTGGAACACGGTCTCTGCTGGTGATTGCTTTGGTGCTCATCAGGTTCAATTCTTTGTGATTAAAAATAATGTGCCTTTATATCTCGAAAAATAAATAAATGATTTAAAAATACTTGTAATGTTATTGCAAAAAAAAAGACATAGAATTTAGAGTTAAGACCTATTTGCAAACTCATTCTAAGAGCTATACCAATGACTTTAACTTTTACTAATAGTCTCACCTAAACTTATTTCTTTTTCTAGTATGTCAAAAGAAAAGGTTAACAACCACCTGTAAACTTCTGCTAGTTAGCTAACAACAGCTCCTTTGGAGAAAAAAATGATGCTTTCAGTGATCAATTCCAAGAAACTCATCAGGCTATAGGTTTGTTTTTTTGTTTGTTTTTGTTTTTGTTTAAGAATCAAGTTTTCATAGGAAGAATATAAGTAACTGTATCTCTCGTTTCCTGGAGTCTTCAAAGGAAAACCCAGGTTTAAGTCTTTGTTTCTCTATGTGTCTACCTTCCTCTGGCAGAAATTCTTGGATGAAGACTGTGCCATCTATCTTTCTTTCTCTTGGGCTCTTCCTTTGCTCCACCTGAATTTTTCCAGCAAAGCTTTGGAAGCTTCCTCTCACATTACAAAATCTTGTGACATGAAGCCCAAATCACCTGTGCTCTAGACATTGGTACAATCTCTTGTACTCCTGTGCTCATCTCTTCTCCTTGGCTACATGTTCTCCTTGGACCACTCTTATCATTGTTATGACAAGGAGGCTTGGAGTTCAGGCAAGAATTTATGGAGATTGGAACAAAAGGGGGGGGGGGTCAATCTGTTTGGCTTCAAGATTCCAGACACGTCTTTAGCCAAGCAAAAATATTATACGGAGTACAAGTGTAGCCAAACAGGCTTCTGTGCTGAGCTTTCAAATCAAAACCTCATAGAAATTAACTACGTGCATTTGCCTGAATATTAGTCAAGATGCATCTTTGTCCTTTCTATGCTTTGTGTTGTTTTTTAAAATAATAATTTGAACATGAATTTTGGCTTTGGTGAAGGATCTTGTGGAGAAAGAGAGGATACAGAATCAGAAAATAGAGGGAATATTGATGAAGGTGGGTCTCTTTATATTTCTTGAGATATAATGGAAAAAGTTGGTGTTGAGCAAACATCCCAGGACATAATTTGGAGATACAAGATTCTAGGCTCAAACAATGTTTTTCTCAGTGTGATCTATTTTAAATACTGTCTGATACCAGTTCTATCATCTTTTATTCAAGGTCTCATCCTACCCCACCTCTAAAGGAATCTAGCCTCATCAATATTTCCTCTATGGTCTTATTCTACATTCTGTCTTCTTCCACTAGCTTCTTCACTTTAGCCTACAAACACGATGGAATGCTCATTATCTTAAAACAGTGACAAAAGCAAGGCCAATGCTGTGAATTGGGTAATACTGGAATGTGTATTAAGCTAAAGTAACTCATGTGGAAATGGCAGTTCAGGCTGCATAGTAACTTGGGGAGTCAAGAGAATGAAGTGATGAATATGGATATTCAAGAAGCTACATGTTTGAGTAAGCATGAGTTAGAATATCTTTTTGTAAACAGAGCCTTGTGCATAATCTCCATAGTGTTTTGTAAGTTTGATATCTAAAATATGGAGCCGGGGGCACCTGGGTGGCTCAGTCAGTTGAGCATCCAACTTCACCTCAGGTCATGGTCTTGCAGCTCATGAGTTCGAGCTCCATGTTGGGCTCTGTGCTAACAAACAGCTCAGAGCCTGGAGCCTGCTTCAGATTTTGTATCTCTCTCTCTCTCTCCCCCTCTCCTGCTCATGCTCTGCCTCTCTGTGTCTCTAAAAAATAAATAAATGTTAAAAAAATTTAATATGGAGTCGGGGTACCCAGGTGCCTCAGTTGGTTAACCATCCAACTCTTGATTTTGGCTTGGGTCATGATCTCATTGTTCATGAGTTCAAGCTCTGCCTTGGGCTCTGTGTTGATGATACAGACCCGGCTTGGGATTCTCTCTCTCTTTCTTTCTCTCTCTCTCTGTCTCTCTCTCTCTCAAAATAAATAAAATTTAAAAAATAAAATAAAATATAGAGTCAAGAAAGGGTACCAAATCCAGAGAGGCATGGGTGCCATTGACTGATGCTTATTTATGTGAGGAACAAGTTATTATCAATAGAGTCATATCAAAGAGGTTATGGCATATGAAGTGATATTTAAGCACCTGAGGTGTTCTGCTAATACTATGTTTAAACCCTGAGGTGTGAGAAGTAGACCAAAATCTAGAGGTCCTTAAAATGGTTCATAAACCACTAGGACCCAGTTGGGAGCATTGCTGCAAGACTAAAGTGTTAAAAGAGCTCAAAAAGTGGAACATCTGGAAAATGGCTGTGCATCCTCTCTAAGGGAGAAATTCTGTGAGGAGACTAGATTAGCCATTATTAACACAACTGTATTAAAACATTTTCCTCACAGAATTTGGAATCAGAATCCTTGAGGGTGAAGTCTGAGCATAATATGCTTTTAAGTGTTTATTTATTTATTTTGAGAGAGAGAGCCCATGTGAGCAGAGAGGAGGCAAAGAGAGATTGAGAATCCCAAGCAGGCTCCAAACTGTCAGTGTGGAGCCTGATGTAGGGCTGGAACACACAAACCTTGAGATCATGTCCTGAGCCAAAACTAAGAGTCGGATGCTCAACTGACTGAGGCACCCAAGTGTCCCTTAAAAGATTCATCCAGAGACATTTATTTGTGGCTGGCTTAAACCGCTGTTTGGTGGTTGTGGCTACTATGTCAGTCATTTAAAGGGAGTGGAGGAGGTTTGATTTCAAAGTTTATAGTTTTCATAACCCCTTGGATTCACGAAATTCAAATGTTTCCAGACAATCCTCCATCTAACCCAATATATCTTTAGCATACATGTCTATTTCTGTTGAGGTATAAATCCAGATAAAAGGCTACCCAAACAACCAAAACAGCAAATAAGACCATGAAGTTGCAGGGACTTTAATGGTCTGCTTGAACACTGGCATGGAGGAACAGGTGAGGGATTTGGTCTTGGATCTCGTGTTCCAGAATACTCAGGTAGTAGTGATCCTAGGAGATCTCTTCCAAGCAGACTGTAAGGGGTTGAATCAGAGCACTCTCAAAGTTCTTCCCATTTACCCTCAACCATAAGCTTTGTCCTGCAGACACCAATGGCTTATTCCTTCTGCATGTGACAGCAGAAGTTTGCTGACAGAGGATCTCCAAGGGAAGAGCACCTTCTGGACCTTCCGGTGATTGAGAATATGGTGCTTATAAGGCAAGGGTGATTGTAAACTGAAACTTAAAGCCCTGGAAAACCCAGAGTTCATTACATTTGTCACAGAATTAGCTTTCCAGAGGGCGCCTGTCTTGTGTGCTTGTGTGATTAGAGTGCTGAATCCTAGCCGAGAAAAATCGTACAGCCAGGCTGGTTCGTGCCTCCACAAATGTGTCGATTTCAAGGTTGGTTAGGCTCCTGCGACTACTGGTAATTCATCCCAATTTGTCTTCCTTTTTCTATTTCTCACAACCCTGTATCCTAAGAATTCCCTACATGCAATTCAGTGTGTTTTGAAAACATCATTTTTATAAAAGTCTACTTTCTATTCTATCGTATGGTTGTTTTATAGTGTATTTAAACATTCTCTTATTGTTGAGCGTGGAGGTTGTTTCCAATTTTTACCAGTTATGAATAGTGTTGCCATGGATATCTTTGCACTAAATCTTGAGGAAGTCTCTTCTTATTTCTTTACAATAGATTCCTACTTGTAGAATTACTAAATGAAAGAGTAGAAAATTTAAAGATGTGTGTACATATGTGTATATGTTTATGATATAAATAGCACATGCATATACAAAGAAAAACATCCAGACAAATAACTCTCATCCGAAATCCCAAGACTCCAAGATTAACACAGTTAACATTTTACTAAATAATCTTTTGAAAATGCTTTATCCATACATTGTCATAAACTTTCTAAAGAAAGGGCTCATTATACATCTTGCCAAATTCCTTCCAGAGGAACATGACAATATAAACACCTACCTGCTATATATGAGCACGTTGATTATTATAATTAAATAAATATTTTAGGAAATAATGCCTCATTATTTTTATTAGAATTTATGTAACTCGAATGAGATTGATGATCATTTTTCATGTTGATTTTTTAAAATTTCTTATGAATTGATTTTCCTGTTATTTTCTCTTACTTTGTAAGAGGGTAAAGTTATTTTAAAATATAAAAAAATGCATGGAAGAAAATAAGTTATTCAAGTATCCATCACACAGAATTAACCCTTGTTTAGATTTTAGTAAAATTTATCTTTTCATAAGTTGTTTGGGTTACATAAGTAGTGTTTGAATACATTGCCTCCTTTTAATAAAGAAAGTACATTGTCTTGACTTTGACCTTTCGGTATTTATATATTTCTTTTCCCTAAGAACTAGCATGTGTTTAAAGAGTCTTCTTCCAAAAATTACATTCTGTATCTATATATCTATATCTCTGTCCATGGAAAGTGTGTAATGTGGTTTCGTGTCTGTACTGTTTTTCACCTCTTTTTTTCAGCCAACGTGTTTCTGAACTATCTGTATTGATAATTTTGAGCTACTTCATTCCTTTGAACTACTGAAGTCACAGTGTATGTACATATAGATTTATCCTTTCTCTTGGTGTTAGACATTTAGTTTGTATAATTATTTAAAAAGAAGTCTCAGCCCTGGGTATATGAGAATTTTTTTTTTTCCAATAACTACAATAGCAGTGCTCTGTCAAGCTTCCTTCTGCTCCCTCCTGCTGAGTAGTGGGATCCCTTAATGACAGCTCATTTGAGCCAGTGAAGTCCCATTCTGTTATTAAACCAGTTACACTTCAGTTCTTTAAGACTCAGTAATGTACATTTTATCACCGTAATCTCATATTCTATTCAAAGCAATATCCCTTCCCACTGCACTCAGACCAGCATGTGGCTCTAAGCATTTAGACTGGGCAGAGGGAGGCAGAGTAGATTGCCCATGAACCCTCATCCTCCACGTTGCCCCCATTTTTCATTTTCCTTCTTCTCTCTCCTGGTATTGGCTAAAAGGAGAGAGGGGGATAAAACACATCATCTGTTTAAGATGGAGATTCTCTCTTGGGTCGATTGTAAGCACTTTCCCAGCTCGTTGATTTCATAGTGGAAAGTGGTAGCAGCCTCTGACAGTAAAGCTCAGAGCACACCTCTATGGTTTCACACTGTAGCAGTCTGCAGACGGGGCTCCACCTCCTTCCCATCTGTGGCCCTGGACTCTGAGTCTAGTGAGCTAAAGTAGGATCTGCTTTCTAGACTTGCAGGAATGTGGACTGGAGTGGATTGTCCTTGCCCCCAGTGGGCTACCTTTCTGTGCTGTCCATCCATCCCTTGTGTCCCTGACAGCTGGAGTGGGGACTCTCTGGTGACTAAGCAGAAATCTATCCAGAGATAAAATATCAGTCTCCCTTTCTTGTTGACAGTCCCCAGAGATTCTCAGGGCCTTTCTTTTTGTGGGTATGGGAACTGGAAGAACCTCTTCCTCCCAGTTCTTTTTATATGGCCATGGGGTGGGAGGGGGTGTCACATGTCTGTTCTACTGACCTGTTGTCTCTGTGTTGGCTCCAGGGGGAGAGGGCTGGCACCCTCTATTGGGCAGTTCTCTGTACTTAGACAGTGCAAGGCGCTTAATGTCTTTGGTTCTCAGTTGTGTACTTTAGTTCTAGGAAAAAAGGAAATATCCTATTTGTATCTCAAAGCATCTCTTTACAATAGTTTCCACGGTTTTACTGTCCCACATAATGCAGTTCTGAACATCCTTGTGCTACTTTCTTGTACACACATGAGTGCTTGTGATACAAAACATTTAGAAGAGGGTCTGCTGAGTCATAGGGTATGTACATTTTCAGTTTTAGTGGGTACTACCAAATTGTCTTCTAAAATGGCTCTAACAACTTGTACCCCCATAGCCCTTAAGAGATTATTTCCTAACACTCATCATAGTTGACATTACAGAATTTTCATCTTATGAATAAAAAGTAATATCTCATTTTTAATTTGCTTTCTTGATTTTTTTTTTTTTTGCAAAGATGAATATCTTTTCAGCACCCCCCTTTTTCCTGTTGTAATGTCTGGCTTTGGAGAACGTCAATGCTTTGTCATAGTATATTTCATTACCCTCCTAATTTTTAGTAGCCCTTCAGTTAGAATGATTTTTCTAAAATCTAAATCTTAATACAGATTTAGAAATACAGAACACTTTTGCTTAGAAAGTGGTGTTTCCAATTGCCTTCAACATAAATTTTGAACTTTAACAGGCATGAAAACTCCTATAAGACGTACCCTTGGTATACTTATTCAGTTCATTGATCAACATGGCCTGCCTTACACCCCATGTGTTCCATGCATACTGAACCATCCTTGGCTAATCATTATTCCATCCCTTCTCTTGCCTCTCTACTTTGACTTGTATGTTTCCTGTTTTCTCAGGAATGGCTCTCTACTCCCCAACTTCTACTGCTCTTTGAAGATTCTGTTCATGCATCCTCTCCTCTAGTAACTCCTGTTCCTTCTGTGTGACTTGAGTTTCTCTCAAATACTCTTCTCATAATTTTAACAGTTGTGTTATCTCTTTGTGTCTGGGTTATAGTCTAATGACCCTTGATGTCCTGATGGTCAGCATTGTGACTTGCACATAGGATGACCTGGGGGGGAAATATTTTACATGAATGAATAAATAAATGAAGCTAAGACCTAGAAATCATAGTTATAATGTCATGAACTGTCTGAAAGAAATATACATTTATTTGAAGTGGTTGAGAATTTAATTATACTTTAAACAGTGAACTCTAGTTCTCTCAACTAGAGAAGTTGAGAGAACGGATCAAGAATTGAGGCATAGAATTGGGTAAGAATTAGTGATTTTAGAAATGAATTGCTTTTTTTTAACGTTTTTATTTATTTTTGAGACAGAGAGAGACAGAGCATGAACGGGGGAGGGGCAGAGAGAGAGGGAGACACAGAATCGGAAGCAGGCTCCAGGCTCTGAGCCATCAGCCCAGAGCCCAACGCGGGGCTCGAACTCACAGACTGTGAGATCGTGACCTGAGCCGAAGTCGGACGCTTAACTGACTGAGCCACCCAGGCGCCCCAAGAAATGAATTGCTTTAAGTGATGGTATTTTACAGTGGAATTTTCTCCTAGGATGTGAACAAATAGGTATCAAACACCAAAGTAAGCATAACAATTTATAATGGAGAATTCACAGGAAGGAGTGTTTGAAAAGAGGTTAGATGGTTATGACAGTTCTCAGATCCTCATCCACAACAAGCAGATTTAAACGAACTGAGGATTTAAATAAAAAAGACGTTGTAAAGAGGATTTTGGAAAAGGTTGCTGGTGGACACTGAGCTCTCCTACCCATCTCAAGGGAAGGGGTAGATTGTACCTGTCCTTCACCTTGTGCCCATGAAAGGGGCTTCACCAGGACCACTCAGAGTTAACACACACACACACACACACTGGTCTGTTGTCTGATTCCTGGCTGAGCAATGGATAGTGTAAGACATAGCCTTAATTAGCTATATACAAGAGACATAGAAGTGACTGTACTGAGTCTGCACTCCCAACACAGATCAGGGGAAGAATGCATGACTGTTTCTCATGGACCAGTGATGGGTAAGATAAAGCAGGGGAAGAGTCAGAGGGTTGCCTGGAGGTGCAAATAATCATCAGCAGTGATGAACTGAAGGTATCACCCAATTTTCAGAGGGTAAAAATAGAATAGGTGACCAGACCAACTAGAACAGAGATCAAGGGAACTGCAGGTGGCAACTCACAGATTCCCTGAGAGCACCATGGGAGAAATAGTCAGTTCAGACATCTGCCACGTCTGGAGAAAAGCCATTGTTCCAGTAAAAACTTTCCTTAACTCTTTTCCTCTCTTTATGCCTCATGTTTCAACCCAAAGAAGTCAGAAACTTTAGTTAACAGATTGTGTTGAAGGATAAAACAGTGGTGGGGAAAGAGACCAGAGGCCAGCCTTCTTCCCTTGTGCCAGGCTTTTATAGAGATGTGGGGGAAAGAAGGGGTTGGGGAGATAGCAGTAGCTTTAATTTTTTTAAGATATGTGTTTCCTTTATTTTTTAATATAATTTATTGTCAAATTGGCTAACATACAGTGTGTACAGTATGCTTTTGGTTTTAGGAGTAGATTCCCATGGTTTATCGCTTATATACAACACCCAGTGCTCATCCCAACAAGTGCCCTCCTCAATGCCCATCACCCATTGGAAATATGGAATGCTTCATGAATTTGCGTGTTATCCTTGCACAGGGGCCATGCTGACCTTCTCTGTATCGTTCCAATTCTGGTATGTGTGCTGCTGAAGTGAGCATGAGCAGAAGCCTTAATTTTACAGACGTTTGCAATTTTGAACACACAAAATGGACATTTCCATTCTGAAGTTGAAACAATATTTTATCACTGAAAAATTATTAAGAATGTCTGAGATGTGCCTGAATTTTCTATAGGGGTGGGAGAAGACAAACCCTCACTAAATAAATGGGTAAAAACAATGAAAGGTGACATAAAATGGCTTTGTAATTTCATTCCAAGATTCATGCTTGTTCAACGTGATGATAACATTTTACCTGGAGCTTGGTGAGCATTTGTACTGTGGCAGCTACTGAAAGTCTCTGTGCCAGGGTAAACTATTTAAATAATTTACATGTTAAATCATTTCTATTATATTTTATAGACATTCAAGATTACTCTTGAATTTCCTCCTAGATATCAATGCTCAGGTTCTTCAATTCTTGCCTCTGTCTTCTGAACCTCTGTGGTCAGTCTTAATAAGTGAGAAATTGCACATGTGGTGAGCCTAACTCAGATAAGCTGGAATAGATTTTCATACTCTCCAGTTCTGGCCTCCTGGATAGAATCAATACTATTGATCATAGTGGCTGCGTTGGCCAGACAGCCACTACCCTGAGAAAAGCATCTCATCAGTCTGCTGGTGAAAATTCACCGGAAGACATGGAAACATTTTTCAGAGAGTGAGAATGATGTATTCTGTGCAGGCCAGGTTAGCAAATTCATAGAATTAAGGGGAGTATGCTCTTCATAGTTTTCTCTGTTTTGAGCATTGACACTGATATTAGGGATATTCTTTTTTTTAATTAAAAATTATTTTTTAATTTTTTAATGTTTATTCTTGACAGAGAGAGAGAGTGTGTGTGTGTGTGAGTAGGGGAGGACCAGAGAGAGAGGGAGGCACAGAATGTGAAGCAGGCTCCAGGCTCTGAGCTTTCAGCACAGAGCCTGATGTGGAGCTCAAACTCACTAACCGGGAGATCATGACCTGAGCCAAAGTCAGACACTTAATCGACTTAGCCACCTGGGTGCCCCAATATTAGGGGTATTCTGAATTCAGTATAAAATTCAGTATAAAATTATTGCTGATTTTCAAAAGAAATGAAGATTATTTTTAGAGTATTTTTAGTTGTAGCAGTCAGAGTTTAATCTGAAATACAGGCAGTCTGAGTATTCTGGTAAGGGATTTGTTATAGGAATTATATCTTTATATATTAGAGAGAGGAACTAGAGAACTAAGGATTGGAAAGGGGAGTTAAATGCTCAGAGAGAGGTCATAAACCATCCTAGGAGCAAGGGAGTGAGTTAGAGCTTAAAGGGAAATCCAGAGGTTCCGTGTGCCTCAGAAGATGTGCCCTTGGGGCACCTGGGTGGCTCAGTCAGTTGAGCATCCGACTTCAGCTCAGGTCATGACCTCACAGTTCATGAGTTTGAGCCCCGCATCAGGCTCTGTGCTGACAGCTCAGAGCCTGGAGCCTACTTCGGATTCTGTGTCTCCCTCTCTCTCTGCCCCTCCTCTGCTTGTGCTCTCTCTCTCAAAAATAAATAAATATTTTAAAAAAAGAAGATGTGCCCTTGTCTGTGGAAGGTCACAGAAACTGTGACCCTCAGCTCTGTGACTTTGCAACAAAGCATCTGGTGGTGGGCCTGGGGTGCTGTTAGTTAGCAAGATCAGCAGGTGGGAATGAGAGCTGGGTGCTAAGCGGGTAAGAGCTTGGACCGGTTGGGATCTCCTGGGAGCTCTGTACCTATCTGCAACATCTCTAACCTCTTAGAATGATGGTTGCTGCTTCTACCTCCAAAATCTCACACTACTTGATTTTTGACAAACTCTAACCCAGAATTACATAGAAAAGGAGAGTCTGGAAAACAGTTCTCAGCATAACCAGGTTGACAATAGATCAACCCACCAGTCAACCCCTTGCCCAGCTGGCATACATATACACCTCCTTTACCTATATTAAACTTCCCAATAAGGACAATAGCAAAGTGAGGCTTCTGCCTAACATGATCTAATCATCCCCTTGTAAAATCGTAGACACACTAACATTCCCTCCAAGGGAAAATACATAAACTCTCACTTTAACTGTTTTGGGGGTGATATTTATTCCCCTTCTGGTGAAGTCACACTCCCCCTTGACAATCCTGTTACTTAAATGCTGAGTTATAAGGTTGACTTATGGAATGGGAAAAAGAGAACTGACAAAGGAGGAAAAAACAAAAAGAATCAATTAACACCTTTATACAGATATATTCACATCAAAATAAGAAGTATTCATTTATAGCTACTATGGTTTGTTTTTCTTCAGTTGTTTATAAGACTACAGCTGGTGGTTACAGCTTCTTTCTTCTAATACCTGTTTGATACTCCTTTTACCCTCAGCAAGCACTTCAGCTGGTCCTGGTGTTTGAGAAGTGAATAAAGTATGCCAAAACTGGCCGCTGGGGCTAAAACAAACTCTGGTCTCTAGCTTAGAGACCCCTACTCCATGTTCTTCTTCCTTTGTTTGCTGCACGCACAAAAACCCCCACAGATATGGAAGCTGACAACTATAAATTACCCTCCCCACTTGCATTTGGCACTCAGATCTTTGGTGAAACGGTCTTCTCTGAGCCCACACATATTAAATAAATTTCCAATCCACCAAGATCTCCGAGCGCCTCTTGGTTTTTCTGCCAGGGTTCCAGCCTGGTTCTGTAACACTGGTTCCTTTCTATCAAGGTGACCAAAACCTTCATTTCTGTATGGGGTTGTTTTAGTTTTCCACTAACTTTGACCACAGGCCATGGAACAACTAAGAGGTGCCCCAGAGGATCTCCTGCATTCCAGACATGCTCCTCTCTGCTCCTGTTGTATTGGAAGCAATTTATCTTTGTCAGAGAATAAATAGGATAAATCACCCAGATGTATAGTAACCGTATCTTTACCCATTGTTTCATTTGCTCAGGTAGATCTAAGTGACCACATGGCAGTTTCAACTTTATTTTAATGGCATAATGACTATGTTCCCAGTGGAAACCTTTTTCTCTTGGGAATGAAGACTTGTAAATAAGCCTTTTTTCTCTTGGGAACAAAGATTTGTAAATAAGCAGAGCACAACATTATGAGGTTGGGGAAATTTTTGGCTAGGTGATCACCAGGAGAAATGTGTGTGACCACTCTGGAATCTACCTCTTGAATCCCTGATCTGTGAATGAACGATGGCATTGTATATTGGTTGCAAATAAAGGGTACTTACCATGTCTTTGAGGTGATCAACCCAACCTTTGTAAGGTGTTGCCATCCAGCTAGTGCCCTGAGTCTGCAAAAGTGCATTCTACAATTTGGCTACTTCAGGGTGTTAGGGAACATGATGATACCAGTAGACTGTGAGTGTGAGGCTGTTGCTGCACTGGTCAGATTTCTGTTAGAAGCAATGTTATGTGATATCAGCGATATAGTGGATCAGTGTAAGAAAAGGAGAAGCAATCATGGACCCTGCAAACTACATCATGATACAGCAATTAGGAGTTGATATAACCGTATAACCATGGGGTAGGACAACGAATGGGACTAGCCTTGCCAGATAAAAGTAAATTGGTTTTGGTGGTATTATACAAAGCATTCATCAGGACAATGGCTGGATACCAGGTGCCATGGATGTGTTGACTTACTCCATCAGCTGCAACTGCAGTTCTCACTAAATTAAGTTTACAATAATCCTCTGACGTTTTTAGAAGATTCCTCTGTCTTCTGTATAGGCTAGATAGGAAGGTGGACTAGGCATGTGGTAGGAATCACCACTCTTTATTTTCTGAGGCCTTGAGGGTGACAGTAAAATTTGCAATCTCTCCAAGAATTCAGTATGGCTTTGGCTTATTATTTTGGTAAGTAGAGTCAATTCTAGTGGCTTCCAGGTGACCTCTCCTACAAGAATTGCCCTCGTGTTATGCGTCTGGAAACCAGTGTGGGGACTCTGCAGTTTCTGAGTATGGGTACTAACTTTAAATTCTGGACCAGAGGAGGTAGGCACAGATTGGGTTTGGGGGCCCCCTGTCCCCACTATGAGATAGACCTGGGCCAAAACTTCATAAGCACAGGGCCTCCTTAAGCCTGTAATCTGACTGGTAGATCACAGTGACATTTTAGGTCACCAGAAATTAGTGTCAGTTCAGAGATATTGCCCAATAAGTCATCTTGGTAAATGGTCACTGGGCACACTGGAGAAAACCAGGAGAAGGATTTGAGGTATAAATCTTTAGCAGTGCATAAATTCCTTTCTTAAGGGGACCTGGATTCCTCTTTACTCAAGTGACTAGGTCTGTAAACTGGCTCAAGTCTGAGAATTAGTTGGGGGCTGTATTTTGACCATTCAAGACATATCTCATTTTGATCTAGAACTTTTTTTTTTTCATTTACACGAGTCAAAACTCTAATTTTTTCTGCCCTTCTATTTTAGTCCCTAGGACAGTATGATAAATTTGTCAACATCAATGATCTTTGTGGCTTCAACCATTCTGATTGCTGCTTTGGCTCTAACCATTCAATGTAAATTGGAACAATCATGCAATTTGTTTTATGAGCAAGTGGCTCCTTTTCATGGGTTGTATTTTGCACCTGGTCTTCTAGGTCCTGGCAGGAATTGGGCCTGAAAGCAATGACAGGTGGTGGGAGAAGGTCTTGAGGAGGACCAGCAGTGCCCTATAAGTAACTACCTCAGGAGAATTCAATTCAGGAGGTTCTTCAGACAAGGGAGCAGTCTGCTTCTATTGGAAAAGGAAGCTCAGCAGAATTTTCAGGGTATGATGTGCTCAGCTTCATTAGAATCTGCCCATTAAATCCCTCCATCCTTATTTTCAAGATCCTGCCTCTAAATTTAACATAAAAAGCTATGCAGTTGTGGATTCAATCTGCATTGTATTTAAGTCACCCACAGGATTCGACTTTTTGTCTGATTTTCAGAAATCTTGTGCCTGTGGTTACAGGAGACAAGGTTTTCTTTTAAGGCAGTTATAAAAACTTTCTAATTTTGGGGGGCACCTGGGTGGCTTAGTTGGCTAAGCATCTGCCTTTGGCTCAGGTCATGGTTGCACGGTTCATGAGTTCGAGTCCCACGTCAGGCTCTGTGCTAACAGCTCAGAGCCTGGAGTCTGCTTAGGATTCTGTGTCTCCCTCTCTTTCTGGACCTCCCATGTTTGTGCTCTCTCTCTTTCTCTCTCTCAAAAATAAATACAAATTAAAATTTTTAAAAAAGAAGTCTATGAATGTGTTTGCTCTTCATGGCTACTGTCTTTGAATTTTCAGCAAGGCATCTGAGAGGGTGGGCCTTGGATTTCTTTTGGTGAACAGATATATTATCTGTTAGTATGTAACAAATTATCACAAACTTACAGGTTTAAAACAACACACATTTATTATCTCACAGTTTTCGTGGGTCAGGGTTCAGGACACACGTTAGCCTGGTCGTCTTCTTAGGGTCTCACAAGTCTGCCGCCAAGGTGTCCGAGAGGGCTGGGGTCTCATCTGAAGCTTAGGATCTCTTCCAAGTTCATGTGATTGTTGGCAGAAATCTTTTCTTTGCTGCTGTAGACCTCAGGGAAGCTTTGTTGTCAAGGCTGGTAGGAATGAGCCTCTCTGACACTTAACCTTCTTTTAAAAATTCTGATGATTAGGTCAAGCCCACCCCAGATAAGCTTGCTTTTGCTTAACTCAAAGTCAAATGATAGGAACTTAGCTGTGGGAATGATACCCTATTATTTTCAGTTTCCCCCACACTCAAGGGCAGGGTATTACACAAGGAGGGCATACCAGGGAGCAAAAACCTTGGGGCTTCCTTAAACCTCTGCCTACCACAGCTGGGGTGGCAGCTGAGAAAATATCTGGGAAGACTGGAACCTGCCAGTACCTCTGTATCTGTCTCTCATTACCTTTAGCCAATGGCCAACTACAAAGGGTAATAATCATGCCACTTATCCCTCACCCAAATCATGCAACTTCCTCTGACCCAGAACCTTACAGGAAAGTAAGTTTTGGAAAATGCATTTCCCAGTGCAACCAAGGTGATAAAAAAAAAAAAAAAAAAAAAAAAAACAATCTAGCACCACTGGGGTGGAGAAAATGGATTAACTTGCACTGAGCAGGGCACACCTACTTCCCAGAGAATCCAGCATGTATAACAAAATATCATCACTGTTTTCATATGAAGAGGTCTTCTTCCTGTCCTGCTGATAGAGCCAATCTACCTGAGTTGCCTTTTAGTGACACGAAACCAGCCATTTTCTATTTGTTCCAAGTACAAAGAATGGTGTTTCCTACTCTTATGACACAGCTAAATCAGAATGGATATCTTTCTACAATGGAATTTTAAAGGAGCCGCATTTTTCTATTTCATGCAATTTAAATGAACATTTGATGCTAAGAGAAGATGAGATTATTCGCAATATTGAATATCGGCTTTTGTCTCCATAGTGACTTTCTCCAAGGAACTCAGGTGACTGTATCTCTTATGCTTATTATCATGTATAAGAAAGTGCACGTTACAGCTACATTATCGTTTTATAGTTGGAGAAACAGGATTTTGATTAAATGAAACAACCTATAAAATCAGAACAAATTAGAAAATGCCAACAGATCCAAGGACTTTCAAAGAAATTAATCTAATTTGGAAAAAATAAATTAGCACTTGATTGGAGAGAAATATAAGAAATTGGACATAAGGCAAAAAGCATAGACCAGGACTCAGGAGGTTTTACCATAAATTTCTTGTGGGACCTTCATTAAGTTGCTTCAGATTTCTGTGCCTTATCTCTCTGCTCATCTGAGATTTTTGCATCCCCAGAGCTGAAGACAGTGCCTGATATGTTGTATGTGCCTCAAGCCTGTTGAATCATTCAATCAATCACCCAATCAATAGCTCAAAAATTCATGGAAACATTAGAATTAATTTTTGCCCAGCTTTGATACTCTGATTCTGTTACCTCGTATGTCTGATTTAATGGTTAGACTTTCATTGATCTTGGTGTTTTTTTTTTTTTCCAGTACTTGAACAAAAGGCAGAGCTTCTCAGCTGGATCTATCAGATCAGTGCTACTTTACATCCTAGAATTCCTTACATTTTGATAGATTGTGTATACTGTGGAAATCCCTAGATACCATATCAGTTCTATAATTATTGGGCAAAATGACAAGGTACAGAAGCTCCCACTAGTTGCCTTTCTATTCCTACTCTTAGATAGCTATAAAAAGTTATAAAACCATGCCACCTCAGCTCTTCATAGATTGCTCTCTACTGAGTCCTCATGGCTGCTTGATAATCATGTTGTCCTCTTAAGATTCTACTCAACTCCCCTAGAATATATCTTCTGCAGATTCTACTCCAATGTCTATGCTCATCTACCACTCACTTTTTTTTTTTTTTAATTTTAATTCCAGTGTAGTTAACTGCAGTGTTGTGTTAGTTTAAGGTATACAACATAGTGATTCAACAATTCCATATATTACCCGGTGTTCATCAAGGTAAGTGTACTCTTAATCCCCTTCACCTACTTCACAAATTTCCTCACCCACCTCCCTTCTAATAACCATATGTTTGTCCTCTGTAATTAAGAGTCTGTTTTGGGAGGTTTGTCTCTTTTTTCCCGCCTTTGTTGGTTTGTTTTGTTTCTTAAATTTCACATGAGTGAAGTCATATGCTATTTGTCTTCCTCTGACTGAATTATTTTGTATAGTGTTATACTCTCTAGATCCACCCATGTTGTTGAAAATGGCAAGATTTCATTCTTTTTTATGGCAAAATAATATTCCATTGTGTCTGTGTGTGTTTCTATCTATCTATTTATCTACCTATATCTGTATATCACTATCTATCTCTCACATCTTTATCCATTCATCTATCAATGGACACTTGGGTTGCATCCATAATTCGACTGTTGTAAATAATGCTTCTATAAACATAGGGGTTCATATATCCTTTTAAATTAGTGTTTTCATATTCTATAGGTAAATACCCTGTAGTGTGATTACTGGATCATATGGTAGTTCTATTTTTAATTTTTTGAGGAACTTCCATACTATGGTTTCAGGTTTCACATTTAGGTCCTTAATCCATTTTTGGTTTGTTTTTGTGTATGATGTAAGAAAGTGGTCCAGTTACAGTCCTTTGCATGTAGCTGTCCAGTTTTTCTCAGCACCATTTGTTGAAGAGACTGTCTTTTCCCCATTGAGTATTCTTGCCTCCTCTGTTGAACATTAATTGACCATATAATTGTGGTTTATTTCTGGGATTTCTATTCTATTCCATTGATCTATGTGTCTGTTTTTGTACCAGTACCATACTGTTTTGATTACTACAACTTTGTAGTATAATGCAAAGTCTGGAATTGTGATACCTCCAGCTTTGTTTTTCTTTATCAAGATTGCTTTGGCTATTTGGGGTATTTTGTGGTTACATACAAATTTTAGAATTATTTATTCTAGTTCTGTGAAAAATGCTGTTGGTATTTTGATAGGGATTGTATTAAACCTGCAGATTATTTTGGGTAGTATAGATAATTAACAATATTTGTTCTTCCAATCCATGAACATGGAATGTCTTCATTTGTGTTGTCTTCAGTTTCTTTCATCAGTGTTTTATAGTTTTCAGAGTATAGGTCTTTCACCTCTTTGGTTAAGTTTATTCCTAGGTAGTTTATTATTTTTGGTGCAATTTAAATGGGATTGTTTTCTTAATTTCTCTTTCTGATGCTTCATTATTGAAATACAACTGATTTCTCTACATTGATTTTGTGTCCTGTGATCTTACTAAATTCACTTATCAGTTCTAGTAGTTTTTTGGTAGTCTTTAGGGTTTTCTACATATAGTATGTTATCTGCAAATAGTAAATCTTTTACTACTTCCTTATCAATTTGGATGCCTTTTATTCCTTATTCTTGTGTGATTGCTGTGGCCAGGACTTCCAGTACTGTGTTGAATAAAAGTGGTGAGAGTGGGCATCATTGATTTTTCTCTGACTTAAAGGAAAAGCTCTCAGATTTTCACCATTGAGCACGTTAGATGTGGGTTTTTCATATAAGGCCTTTATTATGTTGAGGCATGTTCCCTCTAAACCTACTTTGTTGAGGGTTTTTATCATGAATGGATGTTGATTTTTTCACATGTGTTCTTTGCATCTATTGAGATGATCATTAGATTTTTATCTTTTCTCTTACTGATGTGCTGTATCACACTGATTGATTTGCAAATATTGAACCGTCCTTACATCCCAGGAATAAATCCCACTTGATCATGGAGAATGATTTTTTTAATGTATTGTTGGATTTTTTTTTTTTTTGCTAATATTTTGTTGAGGATTTTTGCATCTATGTTCATCAGAGATGTTGGCCTGTAGTTCTCTTTTTCTGTGGTGTTATCTGTTTTGGGTATTAGGGTAATGCTGGCCTCATATGATGAATTTGGCAGTTTTTCTTCATCTTCTGTATTTTGGAATAGTTTCAGAAAAATAGGTACTAATTATTCTTTAAATGTTTGGTAGAATTTATCTGTGAAGCAGTTCCTGGAGTTTTGTTTTTGGGGAGTTTTAAGATTGCTGATTCAATTTCCTTGCTGGTAATTGGTCTGTTCAAATATTCTATCATCCTGATTCAGTTTTGGGAGGTTCTATATTTCTAGGAACTTGTCCATTTCTTCTAGTTTGTCCAACTTGTTGGCATATACTTTTTTCATAATATTCTCTTAAAATATTTATAAAATGTATTTATTTATTTTGAGAGGGAGAGAGAGAGGAGGGGAGGGGCAGAGAGAAAAGGAGAGAGAGAGAATACCAAGCAGGCTCCACACTGTCAGCACAGAGCCTCAGGGCTCAAATCCATAAAGTGTGAGATCATGACTTGAGCCAAAACCAAGTTGACGCTTGAGCAATTGAGCCACCCAGGTGCCACTCTCTTAAAATCTTTTAATTCTGTGGTGACAGTTGTTGTTATTTCTCTTCTTTCATTTCTGATTGTGTTTATTTGAGTCCTCTCTTTTGATGAGTTTTGATGAGTCTGGCTTAAAGGTTTATCAATTTTATTGGTCTTTTTAAAGAACTGGCTCCTGGTTTCATTGATCTATTTATTTCTGCTCTACTCTTTATTATTTCCTTCAGTCTACTGGTGTTGGGTCTTGTTTATTCTTTTTCTATCTCTTTTATGGGTAAGGTTAGGTTGCTAGAGATTCTTCTTGTTTCTTGAGGTACACCTGTATTACTATAAACTTCCCTCTTAGAACCACATTTGTCGTTGATTTGGGACCATTGTGGTTTCATTTTCATTTGTCTGCATGCTTTTTTAAAATTTCCTCTGATTTATTGGTTGATGTATTCATTGTTTAGAAGCATGTTTTCTAACCTCCATGTATTTGTGCTCTTTCCAGATTTTTTTTCTAGTGGTTGATTTCTAGTTTTTGATTTAAAATCAAAAAAGATGCATGGTATGACTTTGGTCTTTTTGAATTTGTTGAGACATGTTTTGTAGCATAAGATGTGATCTATTCTAGAGAATGTTCCACGTACATTTGAAAAGAACGTGTATTCTTCTGTTTTAAGATGGAATATTCTCAAAAATCAGTTAAATCCATTTGGTACAATGTGTCACCAAAGCCACTGTTTCATTGTTGATTTTTTATTTGGATGAACTGTCCATTGATGTAAATGGAGTGCTAATGTCCCCTACTATTATTGTATTACTATTGATTCCTCTTTTGTTTATTATTAACTCCTTTATGTATTTGGGTGCTTTTGTGTTGGGTGCATAAATATTTATCATTGTTATATCTTCTTGTTGGATTGTTCCATTTATGATTATATAGTATCTTTCTTTGTCTCATTATAGTGTTTGTTTTGAAGTCTATTTTGTCTGATATATGTGTTGATATCCCAGCTTTCTTTTCCCCTCCATTTGCATGATAAATGCTTTTCTTTTTTTGAGAGAGAGAGAGAGAGAATGAGAGTGTGTGCTCATGCACGTGATTAGGGGATAGAGGGACAGAGAGATTCTTAAGCAGTCTCTATAACCAGCCTGGAGCCTGATGTGGGCTCTATCTCATGACTGTGAGATCATGACCTAAGCTGAAATCAAGAGTTGGATGCTTAACTGACTGAGCCATTTAGGTGCCCCTCAATCCCTTTACTTTAAATCTATAGGTGTCATTAGGACTGAAATGAATTTCTTGTAGGCAGCATATAGATGAGTCTTGTTTTTTGTCCATTACATCACCCTATGTCTTTTGATTAGAGCATTTAGTCCATTTACATTCAAAGTAATTATTGATAAGTATGTACTTATTGCTATTTTGTTACTTGTTTTATGATTGTTTTTGTAGTTTTTCTTTGTTCCTTTATTCTCTTGCTCCTTTCTCTCATGATAAGTTGGCTTTTTAAATGATATACTTGGATTCTTTTCTCTTTATTTTTTTTGCATGTCTATTACTGGTTTTTGATTTGAGGTTACCATTAGGTTTGTATATAACATCTTCTGCATATAGCAGTCTGTATATAAGCTGATATTCGCTTAAGTTTGAATCCATTCTTTATTCCTCTTCCCCCTGCATGCTTTAGGTAAATAATGTCCTCTTATTTTGTGACTCCCTTGACTGATTTTTACAGATACATTTTTACTGCTTTTGTGCTTCCTACTTTCCTTACTTTTGCTTATGGTCTTTCCTTCAAAGAGTTCCCTTTAACAATTATTATAGGGCTGGTTTAGTGGTTATGAATGCCTTTAACTTATGTTTGTCTGGTAAACTACCTCTCCTTGTATTCTGAATGATAGCCTTGTTGTATAGAGTATTTGTGGTTGCAGATTTTTTTTCCCCTTAGGCACTGTGAATGTATCATGCAACTCCCTTCTGGTTTTCAAAGTTTCTGCTGAAAATATCAGTTGACAGCCTTATGGGGTTTCCCTTGTATGTAACTATTTTCTCTTGCTGCTTTTAAAATTATCTCGTCATCACTACTTTTTGCCATTTTAATTACTACATGTCTTGGTGTGGTTCTCCTTGGGTTGATTTTGTTGGGGGATCTCAGGGCCTCCTGGATCCGGGTTTCTGTTTCCTTCCCCAGATTTGGGAAGCTTTCAGATATTATTTCTTGAAATATATTTTACATCCCCCTTTCTTTTCTTTTGGAATCCCTATAAGGTGAATGTTATTAGCTTGGATGGTGTCACTGAGTTCCATAAGTCTATTCTCATTTTGCATATTTTTTTTTTTCTCTCACTTGCTCAGCTTGATTGCTTTCCATTACTCTGTCCTCCAGGTCACTGATTTGTTTTTCTGCTTCTTCTGGTCTCCTATTTATTCCATCTAGTATAAATTTCATTTATTGTGTTCTTCATCTCTGGTTGGTTCTTTATCTCTTTGTTAGTGGTCTCACTGATGTCTTCTACTCTTTTCTCAACTCTGGTATCTTTATGATTACTTTAAAATTTTTTAAATGTTTATTTATTTTTGAGAAAGAAAGAGAGCACATGTGGGGGAGGGCCAGAGAGAGAGGGAGACACAGAATCCAAAGCAGGCTCCAGGGTCTGAGCTGTCAGCAGAGAGCCTGATGCAGGGCTTGAACTCATGAACCATGAGACCATGACCTGAATCGAAGTCAGATGCTTAACTGACTGAGCCACCCAGGCACCCCTATGATAATTACTTTAAATTATTCATCAGGCATATTGCTTATCTCTGTTTTGCTTGGGTCTCTTGCTGTGGTTTGGTCCCATTCTTTTACTTGGTATATATTCCTCTGTCTCATTTTGTGTAACTGTTTCTCTGTTAGGAAAGTCAGTTATATGTCCTGCTTCTGATAGTGTCCTTATGAAGAAGAGATCCTGTAGTGTCCTGCACTGTAGTGTCCCCTGTTTACTGGACCTGGTACTTCAGAAGTGTCTCCTATGTGTGCTGCGTGTATCCTAACATTGTGGCTGAAACTTTTCCTTTAGTTCCATCATCTGCAGTAGCTCTCTTTTCCTTCTATGGGCAGTGTCTGGTCCCTGTACTGTTAGTGGGTCAGTGTGCGGCTGCCTCAGGCTTGAGTTGAGTCAGATCAGGTGTCTGGCAAAGTGCAGCAGCACCAAACTGCAGTGTGCTTTCCCTGTGTTGTCCCCTAAGCAGCTTTCATTGGTGGGCTGACATGTAGTCAGACCAGTTGTCTGCTCCAAGCCCACTGGTAGGACTAAAAGTCTGGTGTGTGTGGTTTTCTCTCTCCCCAGGGCAGGAACCTTTTTGGAGTGGTGCTGGCCCATGTTGGGGCTGCTTGCATACTGCCAGGCTTGTGGTACTGCTTTGGATGGGCTCCAGACAAAAGTGTAGTTGAGGGGTGGTCCCCCAATGTGTGTGGAGGCAGGACATGCAGTGTTTTCCAGGTTTGTGCACAGCCAGTTCTCTAGAGGATGGGACCTGCAACACAGGGACTGAGGCAGGCCTGGCTGTAGGGGGTGGAGTGGTGGGACAGTGGTGTTAGCAAGTTAGGCAACAAGAGTCAGTGTTATGCTGGTTCCTGAGGTGTCTATGTGTTTATGCTGGGGTGGGGTGGGGGGGAAGGGGGAAATGGCTCCTGCCAGCTCCTTTGTTTCTGGAGGAGTCTTCCCATAATCTGTGTCCCTCCAGGACACCTCTGACATGAATAAACAACTGTTTCTCCCATATGCCCCAGGCATTTTTCAAACTGTTGCTTCTATAATGTTTCTCTGTGGGCTGTTGTGCATTCTCTTCAAGGGCAGGGACTCAGTTTTCTCTTGCCCACCCAACTCTCCCTGAGTGGAGCCACTAATTTTTTACATTCTGAGTTTTAAGTCCTGCTGGTTTTAAGAACGAAATGTTATGGTGGTTTGTCTTCCCTGTCTGGGGTCCCCAGTGTGAGGGTCTGTTTCTCTCCCCTTTGCATCCTCGGGTCCCTCCCTCCTGTGGATAATCTTGCTGGTCCATTTAGCTCCCCACCACGTTTCTATTCTTCCTACCCTCTTTGATGTGGGCTCTTCTCTACATTTAATTGTGGACTTTGTTCTGCCAGTCTTTGGGTTACTTTCTGGGGTATTTACACTGAAGTGAGTGTTACCTAGTTGTATCAGTAGGGCAAGGTAAACTTAGGGTCCTCCTACTCCACCATCTTCCCAGCAACACTCATCACTCACATGTTACTAAAAGGATCTTCCCTTTTCTCCTTACACTTCTTCCCTTATTGTTTTCCTCATCATCCTGCTTAAATTGACTCTAAAATCGTGCTAAAATGTTTTTTCTCAATTTACTTTTTGCTCATCTTACTTTCTCAGCTTCAAATAACACATCAATGCAAATGATGCCAAGATCTGAGTACTAGATACAAATTTATTTCCTAATTTGAATCCTACTTTTCTAGATATGTACAGATATTTTACCTGAATTTTCTTCCGTGTCTTTAAAATCAACAGGTTTTAAACGGAAATGATCAGTTTTTCTCTGGTTCTCCCACTAATGCAAATGGAATCATTGTTCTTTCTATCACTTGGGTTTGAAAACTTGGTGTCATTCTGGACCCTTTTCCATGTCCCTTTATTTCAAAATGTTGTCAAGTTCTGTTACTTCTGGCTTAATCCAGGCTCGTTGTGCTGTAAGGCATTCTGGGACCACTTTATCGTGGAATATGGAAGAGAGAAGGAAGGTGGGACTAAATGGAGTCACTGTTGGAGAATCTGACCCAGCTTTACAGAGTTGGCTTCATTGGAAGGAGTCTAAGGGACCATCTCTATGGTCCTTTATTAGGTGTTACTATAGGGTGTGATAAACTCAGGCTTATTGAGATCACTCTTGATGCTCAGAATGTCTAACTAGAAGATAGCAAAACTCTGAGGGCATAAACAATTCTTGAAGTCAATTACAAAACTGAGGGCACAGTCCTAGAACTCTATTGTTAGGGTACTGGTCCAGCTACACAGTGACCAGGGCTCTGCTAATGCATGTTTATCCTATTAACCTTCCTAAAACAGAGCTTCCATCATGTCAACTGCCTGGTAAAAAATCTTCAGAGGCTTCACATTTTCAACAAAATGGTATCCAAACCTTTCTGTCAAGCTTTTAAAGTTCTCCATCATTTTAGTACCAACATCCCTTTTCTGGCTAACTGTTCACATTCTGCCAATTGAACCTTGGATTACTTCCCAGCACCTACTACAGAAAATAAATAAAAATAATCAAGTATACCAAATGGTGATCGTTTCAAGGAAAAATGAAGGAAATTTAGGTGATGGAGAGTGAGGTGGGTTGGAGTATGTACCCTATTTTGGAGAGTGTTTAGGGAAAGCTACTTGAATAAGGTAACATTTAATAAGAGCATGTAGATGCTCTGAGGTGGAAACATGCTTGCTGTGCTCTAGGAGCACATAGGAGGCCACAAGAACTAGAGTGTAGTGAGGGAGATAAAGGTATACTACCTCATGTAGGGCCTTTTAAATATGGTGACCCTAAGCCTTCTAACACTCCTAATCTATGATTGTCTTCCAAGAGAAATGATGCCCTTTTAGTGCTTGATCATGTCCTGGTTTGGGTAGTTCTTACATTTGTCTAGTGTTCTTTGGTAAATATAGAGATATCATTACCTACTTACAGGGAAAGTTACAAGATTGTATGAAGGGACTCATTACTTCTTTCAACAAATACTTATAGAGAAATTACTATATGTTTACTATTGGTAGATACAAAGGTGATTAAGAAAGAGAATTGGTTACAGGCCTCAAGGAATTTGTAATATATGTGACAACCAAAAATATTTTAGTAAGTGTGATGTATTAAAGGTGATTGCATGTAAAAGGTATAAAAATAATACAGGGTGGTTGACTCTTCTGGAGGTTTGGGCATATTCTGTTAAAGGCTTCATGCAGGCGATTACATGTCTATGGAACTTTATGGGATAAATGCGAGTTTGACAGTCAAAGGATGGGAGGAGATCCAGGCAGAGCACATCACAAATACAGAGTCAAATGATCAGAAATAGTCTGTTTTATTAAAGGACAAATGGGTGAGTGATATTTTAAGAAACTCGGATGGAGGAAAGCTGAGTTCTAAGAAATGAAGCAGGAGAAAGAGGTAGGGGCCAGAATTTAAAGGTTTGTTTTTGTCACTCCAAGGAATTTGGACTTTATTATCTAGTCGATAGAGAGCTGCAGGAGGGTGTCCTGGTCATTAGAAGAGTGATAAGATCCGATTTATATTTTTAGAATTACTCCAAGGCCATCTTAAATGGATTTCATGGGTGAAGACAGTGAAATGAGTTAGAAAGTCACTGTAATAATTCAGAAGAGAAATATATATGAAAGACACATCTGAGTGTACAATGCCTGATATATAGTAGGTGCATAATAAGTGATGGCTTCTTTTCTCATTTGACAATTCTCTGGGTTAGTGATGGAAGATGTGATGATCACCATTTTACAACTTGGGGAATTGAGTTGCTGGTTCAAGTGACTTTCCCTAGGGGATTTAGATTATAAACGGCAGGCCAGAGCTACCACTTTTGTGTTTTTCTTTCAGATTCAGCACTCTATCAATACCTAAGAGCTTTGAGGAGACAAATGAAAATAGCAAGTTTTTAGATAAATAGAATATACATTTTGTGTATATGGCCTTCAAGTGTCCAAGTATGAATCAGATCCTTCCTTAACCAAGTCCCATCTCTACAGTACATCTATTCCACAAATACTTATGGAGAGTTTATTATAAGCAGTAACTGTGGACACAGTGAAGAAAGAAATAAAGATCTTGCTCTAAGTGAACTTAAATTCTTCTGGGTCAGTGAGATAGTCAACAGGAAAGTGAAAAAATGGATCTTATGTTTATAAGCAATGGTTAAATAAAGGTGGCAGATTGATTAGGGGACAGAAAATAACGGGAGTTCTCTATTAGAATAAGTGATCAGGAAAGACTTCTCTGAGGAAATGACATTTGGGTTTATACAAAAAAACAAGATTTGTGAATTCTATAGGAAAAGATCATTTCAAGGAGGAAGAAGGACCATCAAAGATAAAGACCCCCAAACAAACTATATTGTATAGTTTAATTAGAGATCAGAGGGCCAATGTGGATGGCAGTGAAATAATATGATTGAAAAAGAAGATGGAAAGGGGTGCAGGAAAAGGGTGCAGCTTAGTTTTTTTCTTTTTTCTTTTTCCTGAGAGGCAGTAAATAGTGATAACATTTACTGAAAAGGTATGGATGAAACTTTGGGGTAAAATCAGAACATGATAAGGTTGAAAAACCTTCTGAAAACCCAAGTAGAGATCCTGGGCCACTTGATATCAGTAGAGAGCTCAGGAACAGAGGACAATTACAGAAATAGAAATAGAAATAAAGGAGGCATCAATACACAAAAGTTTTCTATAGCTACAGAATTAGAGAAGATCATCTAGGGAGGGAGTCTATGTAGAAAAAATAGGGTAAGAGACTAGATTTTACAACATTTATATTCAGGGAAGAGGAGGAGTTCCTGGCAATGAAAACTGAGAAGCCGCTGATGAGGAAGAAGAAACACCAGAATAAAGTGTTTTCCCAGCAGGCCAGTGACAAAAGCATTTTAAGAAAGAGGAAATAATCAAATATGTCAGATGCTCCCAAGATGCAAATGAAAGGATGACTGAGCATTGACCAATGGGCTTGGGGAAATAGAAGATATCAGTGACCTTGACAAATGGGGGGATGGCAGAGTGATGGGGATGGAGGCCAAATAGAAGTGGGTTAAAAGAAAAAGGAAAGTCCACAAGTGGACACTGATAACTCATACCCTGTTGGGGAGTTTGGGAAATTGGATAGTAGTTAGAGGAAGTAAGAGGGCGCTTAGGGGGATTTTAAAATGAGAGATATTACAGACTGTGTGATAATGAGAATGGCCCAGTAGGGAGGGGAAATTACACTTGCAGGGAGTATGGGCAGGGTAAATCTTTTCAGATGAATTTATGTTGGCACAGCTAGGTCGACTTGTAAGCAGCCATGCTGAGAAGAAAACCGGAATTAGCTAATATTCATTGTATACATATATGTGGAGGCATTCCATGAAGCTTTTTCCCATATAACACATACAACTCTATGGTGTAGGTACTATCAGTTCTTCTAATTTACAGGTGAGGAAAATGTGTCTTAGTGTTCCAATGACTTGTCCCAAGGTCACACCATTAGTGATGGAATCTCATTTCAGACCTGGGTCCACCGGCCTGTGCACTTAATTCCTGTACTGTAATGTAAGAGAAAAAAAGCCAGGGCTTCTGTCCAGATCCATGAGGAATAGCTCTAGATAATCAAGGACAATGATATATTTCTTCTCAGTGCTGCCTGGAATGTTTATCAAAATTACCAGGTGTTTCAGTAATAGATTGACATCTCAATCTATTATCTACTATCTATTATCTATGAATGGTTACTCATTCCAGAGTTGCAGGATGTGGGTTATTCCTGTAATCTGTGCCCAGAAATTCAGCCTACAAGTCACTATTTCACAGAAATTGTCCTGAGGATAGTTTCCTTGAGTATGTACCATGCAATATGCTTTTTACCATTTTGCCTGTAGTTCCTCAACTGAATTACTACAACAACAACTCCACAACTTTCTATTGATCTACATTGAATGACACTGTGCTAGTTGTTGGGCATATATAGATGAACAAGATAAAGTTTCTGTCCCCAAATGTTCAAAGTAAGAGATGGATTCAAGGTGAATGGTGCCATATCTAGGTTATTTCTGTCAATAGAATTGAATTGGGTTCTGTTGGGTCTTCACATCATTTATGCCCTGAACAAAACTATACCAAAAGCCTTGCATTTGGGGAACATAGAGAAGGGAGGTAGACAGTGAGAGAAAACATTTTTTTTTTTCAAAGAGAAGGATGATTGAATGCTTAATTGATTTCCTACCACAGTCAAAAAAGAATTTGAGTAGGTTTGCAAAGATACAGAACACAGAGTTCATATGATTAAGGGCAGAAATTAGGGAAAAGAAAAATAAGATGACTTCAGAATAGGGGCTGAATACCTCTCAAAAGTTGTGAAGATTTGGCCAAAGGTAGGGAAACAATTCATATACAAATACAGAGCAGATGCTCTGTAATTGGATAGAAATGGAATAATTACGTTAATCTGTCTTTTTTAAATCTTAAAAGGCTTTTAATTCTTTGTGTAAATTTAAATTTAAAATATATTCATATTACTTGGCCCTTGCTTCAATTTCTCCTTTCAGGACAAAACTATCCTCTGGTGTCACCTTCACTCAGCATAGATTTTTCTCATGAGGATCATATCAGCATGAGGTCTTCCTCTTCTGCCATTCACATGTGCCCACCTGGCTATTGGGCAGATGTTCTCCTGTAGGGTACACAAATCTTCCAACATTAAGTTTTAATTGCATCCCCATAATTGTTGTTTAAATGTTGGCATTCATTTTATGAGCTGATTTTGCTATGCTAATCAGTGCTCCATTCAATCCAGAACAAACAAATAAACAATAACAACAACAAGAAAAACAGAACTCCTATATATATAGCTGGTGACTCAAATAGCACCACAAATCACGACCGTGACTAATGGCTTGATGTCTATCACAGGACGAACACAGACACCTCCCTCACACAGCTTTCATCCCCATAAACAAAATCTAGTCTGATTTGTTTTAGAATAAATTTGATTTGAGAAGTCACTGAGGCTCTATCAATAAGCAAGAAACAAAATACAGTTTCCTTCCAATGGAATGGAGGTTACACTTTGAGGAGATTGCTTTTCTTCTTCTTAAGGGAATTGGGAGAAGCAAGCTGGAAACTCCTTCCCCAATGGCAAACATAGGGGCCAGTTGTTCAGAACCTCTTATATATAATATAATATATATATATTATTATATTATATTATATTATAATATTATATATATTATATATATTATATTTTATATATATATTTTATATATATAAATATATATTATATATTATATATATTATATTTTATATAATATATATAATTATATATATTATAATTATATATAATATAATATAATATAATAAGAACCTCTTATTGCCCAAACCCTTTGGGCAATAAGAGAAAAGTTTCAACTTGTCAAGAATGGGATCAATCAAATGGGTTTGGGATTTGGAGTCCAAGGACTTGGCTTTGGTGTGAATTTGGCAAGGACATGGATATAACCAAAACCATTATGTGACTCTGGGCAGCCTCATGTCTCTTATCAAGATTTTGTTCTCTGATGCTTTCTGTAGCAGAAAGTGATAATAAATAATTGAAACTCTATAGGTCGTTGTAAGAATTAAATGAGTAAATATATGGGCACCTGGTGGCTCAGTCAGTTGAGTGCCTGACTCTTGATTTTGGCTCAGGTCAGGTCATGATCCCAGGGCCATGGGATGGAGCCCTGTGTCCAACTCCACACTAAGCGTGGGGCCTGCTTACGATTCTCTCTCTCCCTCTCCCCCACCGGTGCACTCTCTCTCTTAAAAAGAAATTTAAAAAGCCATCCTTTAAAAAAAAATCAATGCAAAAATATACTTGAGTGTTTTATAGATGATTGAGTTACAAAACATTGTGTCTTAAAATGTGTTTTTATACATAGTTGATACATAACATAGCTTTTGCCAAGCCTCCTAGACTTTTTTGAAAGTCCTATTCCAATTTTAGACATAGAAAGAAGTGGGGATTTGAATTCTGTGGTTTAGAATAAATAGATATTTCCACTGCTGTGACTCCAGATTTAATATTCAAGAAATTATATATTTGATATGGCCTTAAAGTTAGAGAAATTTTATCATTGTTAAACACCAATCCCCAAAATAGGTTTCAAGCCATTTTCTTGTCTGGTTGACAGGGACCCAATTTTTCACGAGGGCTTTCAGTTTCAGGTCCTCTGATTAAAGTCCTGTTCCTGCAACACCCAAGTACATCACTGGAATTTAGCACCCAAGTTCATTATTGGAATTTAGCATCAATCCGATAATGACTCAGAGAACTATCAGATACATTCCTGATTGCCTTGGGGTGGATTACAATTTGTCATCTTGATAGAAGGCAGGAATAAGGGATAGAACTTTATTTACAAATGTTGTGCATATTGTCAAGATTGCTGCCCTGATTTTAAAACAGCTGTTAAGTTCTGGTCTTCAGCTGCCAAAGAGTGGCAATTCTTCCTTAGTGTGGTGGGCTTGTACAGAGTAATTTCCCCACCTTGATTTCCAATTCCATATGGTCTGCTTCCTGAGGGTGTTTCAACAGTTGTTGACATCTGTCCTCCTCAGTATATGGTTTTGTCCCTTTCAGGGCAATTAAGGCAAGCTCAGCCATGGCATATGCTTAGTCCTCCACAGTGAAATCTCAGTAATATAAACTCTGGGGGAGGAAGAGGAGAATCAAGAAGACCAGCTAGGGGGTGATTGCAGTTTCGCAAAAATCTCAAATTTTAGTGTATGGAAGAATTATAAAGAAACCTGTTAAAATGCAGATTTTAATGGAATGAGGTTCAAGATTCTTCATTTCTGTGAGCTCCCAAGCAGTAGGGACACTATTGGTTCATGGAACATCTTTGAACAGGAAGGGTCTATGGTGGGTCCATACCTAATTGCTTCTTCTATTCTCTCTCCTGTGACTTGACACTTCAGTGCAGTGGTTCTCTGCCTGGGCTGCATGTAAGTTCCAACTAGAGAGTATTTAAATACTGATGTCTGACTCCACATCCAAGAAATTCTGATTTAACTATTCTGGTGGAAGGACCAGAAATATTTTCAATTTTTTTCAATGTTTTCTTATTTATTTTAGAGAGAGAGAGTGAGTGAGCATGAGCAGGGGAGGGGCAGAGAGAAAGGGAGACACAGAATCTGAAGCAGGCTCCAGACTCTGAGCTGTCAGCATAGAGCCCAACCCAGTGCTCAAACTCACAAACTGTGAGATCATGACCTGAGCTGAAGTTGGATGCTTAACTGGCCGAGCCCCACCGAGGCGCCTCCTTTTAAAAATTTTTTTAATGTTTTATTATTTATTTTTGAGAGAGAGAGAGAGAGCATGAGCACGGGAGGGGGCCCATAAATATTTTTAAAAATCTCTCCAGGTAACTCTAGTGCATGGTCCAGACTGAGAAGTATGGCTTTGGATTACTTGGCTTGATCCCAGCTTCATACTGTGACACTGCTTTCAGGTCTCTCTTGGCCCCATGCTTCACAGCCTGTAGACCTGTTACCCCATTCAGTTGATCCCCGGATCTGAGAACTATGCTGTTGTCCTGACTTGTCCAGCAGAGAAACCACAATAGAAGGTCACTCTCTCTTCATTTGGTGTCCTCCGTTCTTGATGCTCCCACAACATCGTTATTTTATTTTACCACAATTTGTTTATATGCCCACATCTCTGCCATTCAGCTACTCAAGGATGATGACTGTATCACATCCATCTTTATTTTACCAAGCCCTAGTATAGCATACACAATCTGTACAGATGTACAGAATAAATGAATCAATGTAGTGTGCTTAGTGGGCTCCCGGAAGATCTCCTTAAAATTCTCCAATGAGGGGTTCAAGTATGGAATGTGGAGGTTATACATAGCTGCCTCCACTTCCTAAATGTGGGCAAGAAAATCCTGATTGAAAAGAACACAGACTAAAATAAACATCAGTTAATAACCTAACTTCTTATTTATTCACATAGAATTGCCTTACTAAAAATTTCAGGATAATATTACTCCTATCATAATTTCTAACACTTTTTTATAGAGTTTATTACTTCTTTTCAAAAGTAAACATATGAGTGTATGTATGTATGTGTGTGTGTTAAAGTGTGTGAATGTATATATATATGTAAAATTGTGTGTGTGTGTGTGTGTAGCACGTGTTATTATAACTTCTCATTTTACTGATGAGGTGACCCCTGGCTTGGAGAGTTTCTATAGTTTGGCTTAAATCACTTAGCTGGTAAGTGGCAATGCCGGGATTTAAGCCAAGTACTCTGAGTCCAGAAATCGCTCCCATAAAAACCACCCCATACTAGCGCCTACCTTCCACAGATGGCCTGGCTACTTCTAGAGCTGTCATACTTACCCTAAACACCTGTAAACTCCTCTCTTCCCCCACCCCTCCTTTTTGTCTGTTTGTTGTTTATTTTTAATGGTTATATCTCATGGTATGTTCATAACCAAATTAAATCTAAATTTCTAAATGCGAACATCCCTTATTCCCTCTCGTATATTCAATCCCTCCTTTCATCTGGATCTTTCCTATCAGCTGCCAAACACCCCTGAATGGTTCCAACCACTAAAAAGAAGAGATCATTATGTAACATGGTGGAGGTACTAATGACAGTATCACTGTAATGGCAATCATACAATATATAACTGTATCAAATTAACATGTAGTATTGTGTAGATTTAAGGTGTATAACGTGTCAAATATAATTCAACAAAATAAAAATTAAAAAATACCCTTGAAACTCTAAAATTAAAATTATAATGAAACTCTCAAATTCATATTCAGTTTCCGTCTCATCTCTCCCCTTCTCTTTTATTATATTTTATAACACCCTTTCTTCACCTCTGATTTAATCCTCAGCCCGATGTAGCCTAACATCTACCCTCATCACTCCATCAGAAACAGCTCTCACTCTGCCACGCATGACCTCCACACCATTAATCTCCTTTAACCTGTTAATTTCAGGCATCCTCTTACTTGATCTTTCAGCAGCTTCTGACAGTGTTAGACACTATCTTCCTTAAACACTTATTTCCTTGACTGCGTGATGCTATACTGCTCTGATTGTTCTGCTTCTCTGGCTGCTTATCCATCATCTTTGCAGATTTTTCCTCATCTGTATAACAATTAAATGACAGAATTCTTTAAGCTTTTCTCCTAGGCCTTCTCCTCTCTTGCTCAGTGCTGTCCTTGTACATGGTGTTTTTCATCCTAAGATTGTCTTTACCACTGGCTATATATATACATATATTTCATATTATATATATATATTTCATATTATATATGTGTGTGTGTGTATGTATGTATATATATATATATATATATATATATATATATATATATATATTTACCACTAGCTATAGACATTGTCTTTGATCTGTCAATAATCTAATTGACTGATCCTCTTGTATGTTTCAAGGGTCCATCAAAACTAAGCAATTATTTTCCCTACCCACCTTCTGAGTCCCAAATGAATCATCTTTTTGGGTCCTCTATCCCAGGGAATGGTGACTTCTTCCATCTGGGTATGCTCCTCACTTACCTACAAGTCAACTTTGAATCCTCTCTCACTCACCTTCTCTAACCCTTGATTATACCTCTTCAGTACACTATTATTAAGACAGTGCTTTCTATGCTTAAGACAATTTTTGGGTATTTTACTTTTTCCCCTATCTTCTAGGAGTCAAATGATTATTACAGCCTGGCCAGTTCTTTTGAACCCCTGAAACAATGTTTACTTGAACCCTTAACTCTTGATAATCTTGAGTACTTTTTTTGTTTTTAACTGAGAGAGAGAGAGCAGGGGAGAGGGCAGAGGGGGAGAGAGAGAGAGAGAGAGAGAGAGAGAGCAGGGGAGAGGGCAGAGGGGGGGAGAGAGAGAGAGAGAGAGAATATCCCAAGCAGGCTCTATGCTCAGTGTAGAACCCAACACAGGGCTCCACCCCACAATTTTGGGATTGTGACCTGAGACAAAATTAAGAGTAAGAGGCTCAACTGGCTGAGCCACCCAGGTGCCCCTATTTTCTTGAGAACTTTTAAAATTCTAAGTTGCACAGAGCTGTGTCCATCACTAAATGTTGATGTTGACCCTTCCAAGTCACTGTTTCTGCTACTACAGAATCCAATTTTCTCTCTAAAGCTCAGCGTGAACTCTGTGCAAACTGCCTCTTGATTCTCTCCTCCAGCTGATGAGCTTGTTATGGGGGAGAAAGAACACAGAGACCAGGGCTTTTTTTTTTCCTCCTTTTCAGCAGTCTCTTTAGGTTCACATTTTGTTCAATTGACAAGTACTCGCGTCTGCCTTCTCTTTTTCTATTTCTGGAGATTTCTGAGGGGTATTTAATGATTTTTCAAGCATTTCAGTCTTTCCAGTTGATTCTCCCCTGCCTGGCACACATGGAACGCAGACCCACACATCTCTGAGAACAGATCCATTGCAGTCTCTTACCTGAGTGGAAACAGATGCTCACTGCAGAAATACGCTTCAGATGGTTGCATGTATAATAATCATCCTTCTGAAGACAGACTCCCCATGGAAAGGGAGCAGAGCACGTTTAGACTAGAGCTGAATAAATGAAAAAGAAGAGTTTAGCAAAGAGGGGGCCACACATTGAAAGGATACTCATCCAGTATCAGCAAATCAATGCTGTGAGTAACTTAAAGATTATCTAGTTCAGCCTTTTTGCTTTACAGATGAGGAAATGGAGTCCTAGAGCATTGAGATAATTTGCTCCTAGATAGAAAAACTAGCTATTGCATTGCAAAAATCTTTTGCTGCCCAGGCCTATTTGGAGACCAGCCTGTACTCTGATGATAGGCTCCTATGATATTCCCTCCTTCTCTGGATGTTGCATATCCCATCTATAATCAATCAATCTCCCCACACACACTCTTTCTTCCTTGCCCTGGGAGTTAAATTTGTAAGAAAAAAAAAAAAACATCTGAAGCATAACAAGTGTGGTTACCTTTCCTATACATATTGTATAGAAAATTTTAGATTTTTATTATTGTTGTTTCTGTTCTTGACCCACACCAACAAAAGGGTCATCCTGGGTATTTGACCAATTTTCCTAATACTGGTTAAATTTTTCTACCTCTCTTTGAACCAATTTACACCTGGTATCGGGCATTTGTTTCCAAGCAATGAGGCAAGGCAGTATTGAATTAACTACAATGGAAGGGACTAGGGAAGAAAGGATATTTCAAGGTGCAGTAGGGAGTAAAGAATTCATCTCTGTGGTCACCTGATAGTGATGATGTGATTATATGTAAGAAAGTACCAAAATATGGAATAGAAATTGAGCTTCTACTACCACAGACCTACATCCTCTAAGCCCATGGGATTAGATGCTATTTTCTCAACTTTGGATCTGTTTTGCCTTTAACAATGGACTAGAAAAGCTAAGAAGACTGTCTGAGTACATTGTGGAGAATTCCATCTTTATGCAAGTATTTGTTAAAAAGGCTTCTAATACATTCGGCACTTTTATGAATGGCTAACTCTCCCCCTCTAAGAAAGTAATCAAGATAGAGGTAGCCCCTCTTCACTTTTTGCTTCTATTTCAACATATGGAAGGAACACCCAGCCTCTCAACAGCTCTAAGGGGTCATCCTAGCTGCTGAGTCATTCAATGTAGGTGGATAGTAGGACTGTAGTAAATGGCAGACTTATATTGAATAGTTGGGTTGAATTCTTTGCTAATTGTTTCTTGAAAACTGTATTCTTACCTGTGGTAGATACTGATCCATATCCATCCTTCCCTATTTTTCCTGATCTACTCAAGGGCCCCATCAATGTTTTTGCCTGCTGTGGTTCAGTGTCCCTTATAACCATATTTGGTGCCATCCATTGGCTAAGCTGTCTCTTGTTGCTCCTCTCTGGAGTCTCTGAACAGAATACTCTTTTTTTTTTTTTTTTTTTTTGCACTGAAAACCTTCCCCTAACCAGTGGTAAATTTTGCCTTTTTAAATATTGCCCTATCCTGTAGACATGTCTAAGTGACAATCTCATGGTCTTTTCTGTGTAGCAGACCTGCCATGGCAAGTCCTACATGAGCTAGTGTACTCTGAGTGGGCATGTAATTGTCCTTTGTCCTGATTCATTGTTTTTTACTTCCTTTGATCAATCAAGGGTCTTTCATGCAGTTAACTCTACCTCTAATTCTGGCTCCTCCCAGAGTAAGCCCTAGGCACAACCCTTGTGATAACTTAGAATGTTACGAAAAGTCTACAACTATTGGTATGAGCTAGTTGGCCATTTATTAAACCATATTGTCAATTTTTGGACCCAATTCCCTCACCAACACCAAATGCCCAATCATTTGAAAGATCTTTTTATTTATTTAAAACATAATGGCAATAATAAGAGTTCTAAACTAGTGAAGTGTTATCTATGTGGGTGAGACAAATTTTAATTATGAGGCTCATTCTGATCAACTCTAAAACAGAGACGATTTCACAGTTGAGAAATTGTTTCAATGGCAGTATATATGAGAAACTGAAGAGGTCAGATCACTTGCCATGGGCAATCAAAATAATAGAGAATCTGAGAGTTGAGATTGACCTTGAGCACCCTGTAAAGAATCTCCTCCATATCTAGAGCATCCTTGATGGTGGCCTAAAAATCCATTGCTAGCAAGTGAAAAGGGCAGGTGGATATTCTCTGTAGTACGTGTGTCTCCAAATTGGCAAAACTATAGAAATGACAAGAAGAAAAGTGGCTTTTACAAATACTTCTATTGATTTTTGAAAACAGCTTAAAATTTAGATTTCCAGATAGGAATGATAATCCCTGTGTCAGTTATTATATAGAAGTCCTCCAAAAGAACGCTTTAGGATAATTATAGCTGTATAACCTTCTTTATGCCAGACATTGTATTTTTTTACAACACTCAACACTACAAAGTATCAACAACTCCATTTTATAAAGGAGACAATAAATGAACTAGTAGGGAGGAGAACCATATCTAGGATTTTGCAGGTCATAGGTAGAAAAGAATTAGATTTGGATCCAGAAATGCCTGACTCTGGGTCTATGATATTTTCAAAATACTTTGCTGTCTCTTTCTTCAAGCCAAACAGCAATTTTTTTTAGAGGTGCCTTTCTGATATCAACTTAGGCAATGACTTTTATCATCTAGGCATTACATAATATATTATATATAACATTTTGTTTCAAAATAAGCTGTTATTTGGTGATTTGGGGGAAAATATTTGACTTGAGCTGGGCTGCAAGCATAGCACAATCACTAATAATAATGAGGATGTACCACCGATGCACTTTTTACAATAAGGAAGCCAGTTTGAAAGAATTTTTTTATGGATGGTAGAGAAAAGGATAAAGGGACAAATAGGTGGCAAAGCCTGCTTCTAAGTCACTACCAGGTTTGCTGTATTCAAAAGGAGTGAAGAGGTTTTTGACTGACCCACTGTCTACATGGGTGGAAGAGAAGGTGGTTCATTTTGAGCCATCCGAGTTCTAAGGTGTCTAAAATCTACACATAGATCCTTCTGGTCCATGAGTGAATTCACTTCTGCTGCACCCCAGCCAAGGAAAATTTTAATGTCTGCAGTGGGTTGAATAGTGGCTCCAAAAAGTTATGTCCAAATTCTAAACCCTGGCACTGTGAACGTGACGTTATCTAGAAATGGGGTCTTTGCAGATGTAATTACATTGTTAAAGATCTTGAGATGAGATCATCCTGAATTAATCAGATGGGGCTTCAGTTCAATGAAACGTGTCCTTAGAAGAGGAGAGAGACAGAGAGGGAGAAGGCCATGTGAAGACAGAGGCAGAGACTGAAGTTATGTTGCTCTAAGCCAAAGTGACTATAGTCAGCAGGAGATAGAAGAGGCAAAGAAGGGTTCAACACCAGTCTTTGGAAGGAACCGGTGCTGACTCTTCTTGCAAACTACATGCAAGAGCATTATGCATGAGCTAAAGTGAATTCACACTGTACCGTTCCTCTTGGAGATTCTCAGTTCCTACAATGAATTTGACCAATGAGGATTTGAACATAGGTGGGAAAGGGAAAGGCAGGCCCTGGGCTCACTTTTTCAGCATGCTTTCTGACTTAGCAATGAAAGTACCCTGCAGAATTGCTGAGTCAAAAAAACCGATGCTAATATTTGCTGGGCTGAGAATAAACAAGAACAGAGTGGGCCACTGGTTTGTATTTCACAGTTGGATGGATCTTTTATCATCTGAAGTGACAACTCTGTCAACATGTGCCCCTCTTTTTTTTTTTTCTACCAGTTTTATTCCAGCTAATACAGCCACAGTTATTAGTTGATATGTTGTGACTTTGTATATTGTGGCATAAAACAGAAATCGTATCTACTGTAATAGCCAATCCTGTTTCTTAGTAAGCACTGCAATTACCCAGGCAAAGTGATTTCCTGCTGAGAAAATTCAGGCACGGAACCATAAAATATTATCTGTTCCTTTTATCCCCATGACATCTTCACTTACATTCCTAAACAAACCACCCTCCAAACAACATGTTTGAATAAGTGCCCCCAAACTCTTAATGATGGTGAGTGATTTTCTTTTTATAGCCGGGGGCTTTGAATTAAGGGGATTCTGGCAGAGGGCTAGGGAAAGTTGGGTTTAACCCAAGTTTGAGAAAATATTAGGCTCTGGAATGATGGCAGCTATCAGTAGTGCAAACATTTAAATGCATCAAATCAGGGAAACTCCTTCCCCTCCTCCTGCTTGCTTGTCAATTTCCTACATAATAGTACACTTTTCAGCTTTCTCACTGAGGTATTTTCCTGCTGTTATCCTCAGGTGCAACAAATATCTGTTAAATATCTATAGCCTCCCAGACAATGTTAGTTGATTTATATACTTTATCATATTAAATCCTTGAAAATAACAATGTAAGGGCAGGAATTATTACCCTTGTGGAGCAGAAACTATGGGTTAGAAAAATTCCTTGTCCCAAATCACAGCCTAAATAAATCTCAGGGCTAGGGATTTCAGCTCTGGTCCTTAGGCCCAAATTATTTATTTCTCCTTTTTGTTTAAAAAAATTAAATTGGTCAAGCTTTTCTTAATATGATGTAAGAAATGTGTGTCAGGGCAGGTGCTTTCAATGGGCTTTATTTCACAGTAGCATTTACTATGGTGGTAACTGCAGAGCAAGTTCTTCAGGGTAAGTTAGAGTAGGAGACCACTCTGTATGGGGATATTTAATTTTATTAAAAAAATTGCCCTTCACACTGGAAGCATTTAATTTTTAATGTGCTAACTTTAATTAAGTTTAATTAATGCTGCTGAGTGTAGTAAACTTAAAGAATTTCAGATGACATCCCTAGAAGCCCTGAAACATCTTTCTTACTTGTTGAATCTACCTTCTGGCTGAATCGCAACTCATGCCTCAACAGAAATTGCTTACTCTTTGCTCTCTCTGAATCCATGCTATCATCTACCCATTTGTTATATGAAATCCAATGTGTAATTGAGTCTTTGTCCAATACTTTGTCAGTGAGAGAGGGAGGGAGCCCTGAGATCATTTATTATCCTAAATAGTGTAACTGAGTTCTGCCTTTCCTAGTTAATAGCCAGGCTGTCTTCTTGAGGGTTTGCTCCGTTTCATTTCATCCTGCTGTTTATATTACAACTGGTGCTTCAGGGGTAAAGGTTCTCCTCCTACACAACTGTGTAAATTAGTTTTGGAGAAAAAGTCCTGGAGCCTAGTATCTAATCCTATGGGTTTCCAGGTTTTGTTTCTAGGTTCTTGGAAAACAGAGAGTAGGTACCAACAGATGTCCTTTAAAGCTGGGATACAGAACATCTTTCAGATTCAAGCTACCAGAAATATGCCCCTGGAACAGTTCTGCAAATTTACTCAAGACTGACTCAGGCCCTTTAACTGAGTTCCTTACTAGTTCCAGATCTCAATGTGACTCTCCTCTCAGCTTTTCTCCGGTGGTCCCATAATCTCTGTCTTCCTGCCTGTCTTAGCTGGGGCTGCGGTAATAAAATCCTACAGACAGGGCAGCTTAAACAACAGAAACTTATTTCTCACCATTCTGGAGGCTGGGAAGTCCAAGATCAAGGTGCTGGCTGATTTTGTTCCTGGTGAAAACTTTTCTCCCTAGTTTGCAGAGGGAAGTCTTCTCACCGTATCCTTACATGGTAGAGGGAGAGGGAGAGGGAGAGAGAGAGAGAGAGAGAAAGAGAAAGAAATAAAGAAAGAAAGAAAGAAAGAAAGAAAGAAAGAAAGAAAGGAAGGAAGGGATGGATTGGCTCTCTTGCATCTCTTCTAATAAGGGCACTAATCCCATCCTGAGTGTTCTACATTTATGACCTAAGTACTTCCCAAAGACCCACCTCCAAATATAATCACATTAGGAATTAGGACTTCAACATAGGAATTTTGAGGGGACACAAAATTTAGTCTATGGTACTGCCTGTTAACCAAGAGGAGCAATACTTGTTCTTATCTAACACCAGCCTCACCACCTATACGTTGGAGCCCAGCTCTTGACACCCTTCTCAAGGACTTGGTTCTAGAAGTCTCCATCTTTCCTGCATTGTTTCTTTCTGATAGAAAGAGGCATTCCTTTTGCTGTATAAATATGCTGTTAATTCTCCCACCTTAAAAAAAAAATCCCCAAGTAAAGTGAAAACTCCTTGTTTTCACTTCCCCTGTCACCTGCTACCTCATTTCTGCGTTCCCCTGTATAGCAAAATTCTTCAAAGGATTCATTATCTCTACTTCTTCTTCTATTATCTTTTAAACACTCTTCTATCAGGCATTTATTTCCACTGCTAGTTCAGACCGGCTTTCCCAAGCCACCAATTTTCTGAATCCTTATGGTCAGTTCTAGTCCTCATTTTCCATGGCAGAAGTTATCATGATGGACCACTTCTTCCTGACTATACCATCGTCATTTGGCTTCCAGATGCCATACTCTCCTGTTTCTCCCCCTACCTCCATCATGATTGCTCCTTCTTAGTTTTTCTTACTGTTCTTCCTCTGTAACCCCCTTCCTTAACTTCGAAATTTATTTCCAGCCAAGACCTCTCTCTTAAACTCTAAGCCCATATATTCAAAGGCCTACTTACATATAACATTTAACATGTACAATCTGACATGTCAGAACTGAACTCTGGGAAGTCTTCCTCATACACAAACCTGTTCTATTTACTTGTTTTTCGTATTTCAGTTGACAACCAAGCCATCTCTCAATTATCCAGTTCAAAAATCTTGAAATGGACTTCTCTATTATATACACCAAATCCAGTTCACCAGGAAATCCTATTGGTGCTACCATCATAATATATTCAGAACCCAAACATTTCTTAGGTTCTGCTCTAAAAAACCCCAGGTTCAAGATGCCATCATCTGAATCCTGGGTTACTTCAGTATTTCCCTAACTGGTTTCCTTACTTCAGCCCATGCTTTGTTTTAGTCTCCTTTGCTGTCTTTGCTTAGTTCCTTGTTGTTGTTTCTTCTTCTTCTTCTTCTTCTTCTTCTTCTTCTTTTAATGTTTGTTTATTTTTGAGGGAGACAGAGACAGAATGCGAGTAGGTTGGGGCAGAGAGAGGGGGAGGCACAGAATCTGAAGCTGACTCCAGACTCTGAACTGTCAGCACAGAGCCTGATGCGGGGCTCGAACTCACAAGCCTTGAGATCATGACCTGAGCTGAAGTCGGTCGCTCAACTGACGGAGCCACCCAGGCGCCCCAGTTCCTTGTTTCTTCTTAGAAGAAACAGTCTTCACTCTGTTCTCAACAGAACAGCCAGAGTGATCCTTTTAAAACCTAAATCATGCCCATCTTGTAAAGTGTACAGTGGTACCCCACTTTATTCTTAGTGAAAATCAAGGTTCTGGTATCTTATAAAAGAAGTAATGACTATGTCACAATAAATACTATTTCTGATACACATTAATCATTTACTTATGAAAAGTAAAGAATAGGTATCTCTTAAGAAGTCCTTTAAATGTTTGTAGTGAACTGCAAGGCTTGATAGAATGGTACATAAAAGGTGAGAAAATGTTAGACATTTTTATTATAGTCAACAAGTGTTAAGCATTTGCCATAAATAAAATGATAATTAGATAAAATGGGGATTAAAAGGCATAGACTAATCCTCTAGGGACTCATACAGATACATATTCATACAGGTGCATGGCATGAGTGATTCTCATACAAGGCAATGCTTTAGTAGAGGCACAAAGTGCTGATGGAATATGCAGTAGGAATATTAGAATGAGCAGAGATTTAAACAGTTCTGAAATCTGGGGGAGATTCAGACACACTGGGGTAGAGGGCAGGAGTTGGTGCAGAACAAAGTCACGAAAGAAAAAACTTTCAACCATGCTACCGTAGCAATGAATAGTCAGGATGACTGAGGGGCAAAGTGCTTAGCTGACAGTGGAGTACTGAGGAGGTTGTGTGTAAGGCACAGGTGGAGACAAATGACACAAATTTAAAAGAGCCGAGGACTGTTGACACAGGATCTTAAATTTCTTGCCTTGACATTCTAATGCTTCTCTTTATTCCATCGGGAGTCATTAAACATGTCAAGGGAGTACCTTATTTGATTCACAGCTTTAGTTTAATTAATCCAATTGTAATTTATTAAATAGCCAATCTGTCCTCACTACTACTATTCTGGATATTTTGATATTCACAAAAAGCGCTTAGGCCATTTGACAAAATACAAATTCCAATGCCTATGTCCAGACATGATCTGGCATGGGTTCCAGGTAACCATATTGAACACAAGACTATGAGTGATTCTGTAGGCAGTTGGCACACTGACTCATTTTGGTAAAATACTAATTTATAGTGTACAAAGCTGTAGAAGCGCTCTCTATAGAAGAGAGTTTCTATATTTTAATATTTTAGTTTCAGAGTCATCATTTATATTCCTAGTTTGCAAATAACACACACACACACGTACATGTACACATACACATATACATGTGTGTGTATAATACTTACAGACACAAACACTTCCCCTGTCTTTGGTCAGACCATTCAAAAATGTGATAGGCACTGAGATTTCATTTGTTTGTAGATCCCAAGAACAAGAGCATTCTCCTATAAAAAACATCATTGCCAAACATAAGAAAATAACAGTAATTTAATGATGTCATTCCCCAAGTATATTTTATAATTATATTTTAAAACTCAAGATCCAATCCAGTATTACAGGGGAGTAAGAACCTTTTCACTGCCTCCCTCTGTTCTTCATGAGATAGAATAATTTGAGGAGTTCACTTGAAAGCTTCCATATTCTGAATTTTTCTATTTTTTCATGATTAAGCTCAAATTTAAAAAGAAATCTAAAAATAGTTACACAAAGGTGATGTTGCATACTGTCTATAGCATCACATCAGGAAGTGCATAATGTCAGGCCATCCAGCAAAAAGATATATAACCATACAGATAAAACAATTTATTCAAATACGTATTAAACACAATATTCAGATTGTACTCCCTTAGACGAATATGTTCCCAAGACAAAAATAACAACTGAAAAATTTTGAACTTCATCTTGCAGCATTTCTTGTTAGTGGTTTTAGTTTGGTAATTCTTTAGCTGTTTTGTATTTACTATAGATCATTGTAGGGCAAAGCAAATGAGAAAATATATTATTTGTAGAAATAAATTTTTGAACCCATTTTCTCACTATTAAAGAGACAAAACACAAGTAAGGAATGGCAGAAGTTGTTGAATTTGGATTAGAAGTATTGGTAGGAATTCATGATTAAAAAAGAAAAAAGATTAAAAAAGAAAGTGTCCAGGAAGGAATGACAGTGCAAAGCCAAGCAGCACACCTATTTCTTAGTCATTGATTTCTAACTACCATTTCTCATTTTTAGTGTCAGAATTTCTTGGAGAAATTGCTAATTTCAGGAAAAGTACAAGTTGAGCTTAGAATAAAAGCATCCTTTTACGCCAGAGCAAGAAAGTGCTCACATATTAATGAAGTCATGTCAAAAGAACACGTGCTTACAGAAGTTGGCATGAAGGGGATTTAGCTGGTCAAATTTGTGATAATTTAAGACTCAATTTAATCATGATGACAACATTATAACATAATGAGTAAAATACATGTGTGTGTGTATATATATGTGTGTGTATACATATGTATATATATGTGTATATATATGTGTGTGTGTATATATATGTGTGTGTGTGTGTGTGTGTGTGTATATATATATATATGAATTTACAGTAATGTCCCCAACCCACCACCACCTAAAGAGGGTAAAGAATGGAAGATAGGTTTTCTTTAATGCCAATTGTGGTGGATTAAAGATTAAATTATTTGTTAATTTCTCCATTTTGAGGCAAGATATTAAATCTGGGATGGATACATGTGGTAGAAGGGCTATAGTGATAATTCTAGGTCTAAACCAAAACATGTGGTAGAAGGGATATAGTGACAGTTCTGAGTCTAAATTCTAAGAATGTAGGAAAATTTTGGCTTCCTTATTCTTACAAAGTTGGATCTAGTATGATCACATTCCCTCTCAGATCCCAGTCACCATGGTGTGGGAATCCAAACTCACAAGGTGATGCTAAATTTGGGGACCCTGGTCAATAGCCTCAGCTGAGCTTCCAACTAATAGCTAATTTAACTGCCAGCCATGTAAGTCAGCTATATCTTGGAACTTCCAACTCAGTTGAACTCTTACATGACTGCACTTAATATGATGTGAAGCTAAAGAACTAAAGAACAACCAGTTGATCCCCGTCAATGCACAGAATTATGACAGATAATAAAATAGCTGTTTTAAACCATTCTATTTTGGTATGGCTTGTAATGCAGCAATAGGTGGCTAATACATGTAGAAGGAATATTAGCATAGAAAATCAACACTTTGTGCACCCAAATAATGGTCTCAAGTAAGGATACTCAATGGATGCTTTTGGGGAAATTAGCATAACAGTAATATGTATTCTCATCTAAGTACTTGCTATATATTAATTACCATTCAGTCAATTGTTCTTTTAAATCTCAGTAAATTTGAAGCCCTGGCTTATTCACTATTAAATATCATTTCTCATCCAGTTTGGAATAGAGTAGATTCTCAATAAATGCTTATTAAATGAAAAATAAATGAATATAAACTTAAGGAAATAGAAAAATTGAAAGTGAAATCACAAAGGACATTTCCTTTAGAAGACTCTTTTTTCTGTTTGATTCTTGTCCTCTAGGGTATCCATTTATCTCAAGAAGAGAGAGGCCCCCTATCTCCAGGGGAGAATGGAATCTTAAAACTGTATTTGTCCAGATCCTTTTCTCAACCATAAAAGACACATTACAAGCTAGCTGTGTACTACAGGCAATTCATGGGTCCTAGTGTCATGTGAATAACACTGAACTCTGAGTTGGATCTTACATTCTAGCAGAGATTTCATCCTTTACTCTCCCCTATGACCAATAACTAAGTCATTGATCATAAGCTTCCACATTTCTTTATTTCTAATGTGGGGCAAATAAGAGGTTAAAATGGGAGAATATGTTAGCACAAGCAGGGAAATGTATTTAAGTAATACATTTTGAACATTATGTATTGTTGACTAGATGAAAGAGGGAAGGCTGAGAGGATATGGAGGCAAGGTAAAGAGCTAATACCTAGATATGAAGACAACAGGAAAGATAATGACATATTTCAAAAATAAAAAGTACTGAACAAAAAGAAAATATGGGGAAATTCAGAGTGATCCAAACATGGAAATAGGCTCTGTCATGTCCCAGATCTGTGATTGAGGATAAAGAATAGGAAAGATATTTTTAAAAAGACAGGGAGATGGCCACACTTGAGAAGTGGTTGGACAGATATTTATGCAGTGATTGAGTCACGCATGGTGAGGTGGACAGGAGTGGTGGAGGCAGGAAGACTGGACTGGTTAGCCATCATCAATCCTTTCTATTGTCACCAATACTGGTACAATTGGCCAAGAATACTCACTAGCTGAATTTCTCTGTTATCCAGTCCACTTCTTGCCTGTTATGTTTAACTAGTCATGGAGTAGAAAATACCCAAAGTTTTTATGGTTAATTGGTGGGTTAACAAGCCCACGGAAAGATTTTAATTAATTCCCATTGTGTTGATGAGAGAGCCAGGACTGAATGTAAGCATTTGCATTGGAGATGTTTGAAATCTTGAAGCTAGCACAGATGATGTCTCAGAACTGTAATCTGCCCTCTATATGAGGTTAGAATTTTCTTAAGATAATCAACCGTTAAATAGGTGTCAAGATGTGGGTTTCATACATTTAATTTATTTTGTCCACCACCTGACTTCTTCTGGTAGGTATTCTGATGTAATCAAATACCCCATCAATCTCTGAGTCACCTAGACCAGAAGCTCAGCACATAATTTTTTATTTCCTTCTTTAAAAATCAGTAATGAAAGGCACAAATGTCAACATTTATTTACTGAGAACTGAGTATTGTGGATTTTACTATATAATTTATTTAATTACCTAATTTTATCCTGGCAAAAATCCTATGAGGTAAGTTCTATTAGCCCATTACATAGATGAGGAAAGTAAGACTGATTAAGTGACCAGCCCATGGTTTCCCAGTTGTATCAATAACAGTCTAGCAGAGAATAATTTCTATTGAATATGTATATTTATGCATATATACACATACACATATATACATTACACACAAACAGGGCAGAAAAAGATGTTATAAGTATATAATAAAATCCAGAGTGTTGGAAACTTTAAAGGTCAAATTGTCCAGATTTTTCAATACATGTTTAATTGGAACAAGATCAGATAATTCAAAAAGTCTACAGAAAGTCTGAGAAATTAGACTTGGCAAAAGAAACAATCAACAAGATTCTAACGTACATTGGGCCTTCTCACTAACTTGGGAATTCTCAGTGCTCTGACCACAGAATTCTTATTTACCCCTTTCAAAATCTTTTAAATCCCATTTAACTTTAAATTAAAACACAGAGAAAGTTACACAAATGTATAGCATAAGCAGTTATGGTAAGATGAATACCTCACCACCCTTCCTAGAAATCCCTCCAATGCTTCTCTTTCCCTCTGTGTGTCAATCCACGCAACCTCTCAAATGTCATCACTACTTCACTTTTATATTAATCATTTCCGTGCATTTATTAACTTTTTAAATGTTTATTTATTTTGAAAGACAGTGCTAGTGTGCACATGTGTAGGGGAGGGTCAGAGAGAGAGGGAGAGAGAGAAACCCAAGCAGTCTCCACACTGTCAATGCAGAGCCCAACATGGGGCTCAAATTCAAGAACCAGGAGATCATAACCTGAGCCAAGACCAAGAGTCAAACAACCAACTGAGCCCCCCAAGTGCCCCTCCATGCATTTCTTTAAAGTTGCACCCAAATGTGCATCTCCAGACACTATAGTTTGGTCTTTCTCATTATAAAATATGTATGTGTGAGTTTCTATTTACAGGTTCCCTCTTCATTTCTTTCTTTTCCTTAAAATATATTTTTTGAAGTGGGTCCATTTGATCTGTAGAGTTTCCCAAAGTCTGGATTTTGCTGCTTGCATACTTTCAGTGCAACATGTTGTTGTTTTTGTTTAAATTCATCATTTCTATATAATATCTTTATCTCTTTTCTTCAACAATGAGAATCCTGTTTCTCAAGGACACAGGGGATAGTGACATTAGAATGTCACATAATTATCATTTACTTACCCAATTTACATGTCCACAGTCCACAGTAAATATTACTACTGCTATTATAAATACTGAAAATAGTTAAATATTTTTGCATATGTTCTATTAACCGATTTAAATTTTTTAAAAATTATTTTGTATCTATTTAACTGAGTATATAACCCTTGCTTACTATATTTTCTTCCTTTATTTAATCTTAGCTTGAAAGTAACCATGTTTAATGCTTACCATTCATACTCAACTTGGTAAGCCTCTTCATTTTGGTTGACTAAAGCATGTACTCTAGTTAAGTTCCTCAGGAATGGCTCATGGGAATAAATTCCCCTGGTACTTGCATGATGACAACAGTTTGTGCCTTTACACATGAAAGTCAGTTTAGCTGGATATAAAATCTTTGGCTCATATTTTCTGTACTTAATATCTCTGAAATAAAATGTTACTATATTTTCTTCAGGCATATAACATTGCTATACAATTTTATTTCCTTTATAAGTCAGGTTTTGCTTAGATACGTGGGGGTTTTATGTTTATTCCATGTCTAATAATTTTACTATTTTATAATTTGGTGTTGGTCATTTAAATATTCTCAGGTAGGTATATGTTACTAATTTGATAGGCAGTCTCAAATCTTTTTTAATGTAATGCATTTTTTGAATTATAATTTAATATTTGTTTCTATTATCTTATTTTGGTTTCTCAGACTCCTATCATCTATAAGTTGCATTTTTTAACTTATCTTCCATATTTATTATTTTTTGGAATATTTTTCTGTATTACTGATTTTTCATTTTTTCTTTCTTTGCACCCTCTGTATCTTCTATGGTGCAATCATTTTGTTTGTTTTGTGCTCTTTATAATATAGTCTTTGCATTAGTTCTTTGCTGTTGCTGCATAACAAATTACCACAAAACTTAATGATTTATGACAACAACAAACACTTTTTCTCACCATGTCTGACTCAGAGACTTTTATGAAGTTGTGGTATTCTGAAGACTTGACTGAAGGCTAAAAGATTCACTTACAAGGTAAGTAACACTGATGGCTGATTTGTTAGTATTGGCTATTGGCAGGAGGTTTCAGGTCCTCTCCTTCTTGGCCTTTCCATACAGCTTAATGGATGAGCTCACCATGTGGAAGAAGGCTTTTCCCAGAGCAAGAGATCCAAGAAGGCAAATGGAACATGCAATGCCTTTTATGACCTAGCTTCAAAAGTCACATTCCATCAGTTCCATGGTGTACTACTGATCAGTCCTGTGTAAGTGTCAAAAAAAAAATATTATAGGAAGGCTTAAATTTTAAGAGATAAGGGTCACTGGAAGCTATCATAATGTCTAAAGTATTTTTTTTTTAATTTTTGGAACTACTTCTTGAGTTACCTACTTTATGAGTTTTTTAATCCTAATTTATGTTGTTGCTAATGTCTTATATCTATTTCTTATATCTATTAGTGCTTTTCAATATATATATATGTTTACTGTTCTGATATGTTCTTTGAGTAAGGCTTTCTGATATGCTTTTGTTATCTGTAAAAATGGTATTCTCTTTTCCCTTATGACAATTTTAAAATAAAATTTGACACTGGTACTTCTTTATTGCTTATTTTGTATGAAATTAGTTTTCTTGAGCTTTTAGAAGATGTGGTTCAGGGTAGCTATTATAACTTCACAGAGATTTCTCTTGTTTTCCTGGAGTATTCAGGGATATGATGGTAGCTTTCCAAGACAGTGGCTTTGTTATCCTCTCAAACCTTTATCTGGACCTCTTTTTGCCACATGTCTGCTCAATTTTGATTCTCCTTCTAGTAGTTTCTGCAAGGTGCAAGGCTCTCACCCAAAAGGGAGTCCTAATGGGTTAGTTCTTAATGTTCAGAGAATGTAGATTCTTCTATTTCCTTTAGTATTTGCTGTATAACCTTTGCATTCATCTGCTATTAGATTGGACAGAACCCTTCCAGCTGCCATTCTTAATTTGGCCCTCCATGCTTTCTAGTGAATACATGTTGTTTATTTTGAGATACTACAGTTCTCAGGTCCATTAGATGTCCTGTTGCTTCCCTGTGCTTTTTCATTTGCAGAGATGGTCACTGGGCAAATCAAATGGTTATTAGTAGTTTTTCTTTGCCTATTATATTTTGAAGTTCAGGGATGTCTCACTACCTATTTTTTAATAGACTGTAGGATTTCAGTATAGTTTTCTAGTCGACTGCTCTGTTTTTATGCTGATATTCAGAGAGATTAAAAATTATGCTACCATCATCTACCAAATGCACAATCCCTCAATAATTATATATTTTTTAAGTTTATTTCTTTATTTTGAGAGAGACAGAGTGCAAGCAGGGGAGGGACAGAGCAAGGGAGGGAGGACAGAGGATCCAAAGTGGGCTCTGTGATGACAGCAGAGAGCCCAGTGCAGGGCTCGAGCTCACAAACCATGAGATCATGACCTGAGCTGAATCCAGATGCTTAACTGAATGAGCCACCCAGGTGCCCCTCAATAACTGCATTCTTAATGCAAATGGCTGCTACCAGTAATATTTTTTAAAGTGCCCCCTAAATATTTGTGTCACTTTCTCAGGCCTTAACTACCTGACTTATGAGATACGCTCATGTTCCAGCTACTAATGGGCATCGAGATGAAATATATAGCTCTAAGTGTTCACTGCACTAAACACACTAAAGCATGCATATGTCACACACACATGCCTCACTGTTCCATTTTAAAGGATAGATGACTCTGGTTCTCATTAGTTAGCGTCTTAGCCTATAAAAAATACCTACTACAGACTAGGTAGCTTATAAACAACATAGAATTATTCCTCACATTTCTGGAAGCTGATAAGTCCAAGATGAAGGCACTGGCAGGTTTGGTATCTGCTGAAAACCCATTTCCTGGTTCATAAAGTGCTACCTCCCCTCATCGCAAAGAGAAAAGAGTGAGAGAGGTCTCTGGGGTCTCTTTCATAAGGACACTAATCACATTCCTTAGAACTCTACCCTCATGACTAAATCACCTCTCAAAGGCCCTATGTGCTAATACCATCACCTTGGGAGTTAAGATTTCAACATAGGAATTTTAGGGGTACATATTCAGTTCGTAACAGTGCACCCAGATCAAGGACAAGATTTTTGGACTTCTGCTCCTCTATGTTTTTATGATCCTGAATCAGTATTTTAACAGCAATGGATCAAAATTTAAAGTTAAGTGGCACTAACACATACTATATAAATACAAGATGAAAGGGAAATTGGTTAACATATGAATATATATTTTGACATGCAACTGAATGAGCTCTTTAGCCAAATGCCAGACGGCTAAATGTTAAAAACAATAGTCCTCTGAAGCTTGATATCCCCATCATAGAATCAACTTTTAGGATACAGAAACAAATCTTAACTATTCTTGAACTTTTAATATTAAAATGTTACTGGCCAAATTTTGTTGGTTTGGTGTTATAAGGACAACAGTGTCTCAGCTGGCAGCTGCTAGATTGTTTCTATAATCATACTTCACATCTGTGATTCTCTATAGATGTTCACTTTATGAATTTTTTAGGATAGATCATTTGCTTTAACACTCTTATTTCATATATTTTATAGTCTTTAATATATATGGATCAAAGATAATTTATAAAGGATACAGTTGCATATGCTATTGGAACCATTCCTCCCCTTGAAACTTGAAGGTAGCAAATTTTAATTCTGCTTTTAATTCATTTTGGCCAGATGTTAAGAATTCCCAAAACAGGATTTTTCATGACTCTTGGCCTTAATATATTTAAACAATTTAAAATATATATACATGTATATAAAGGCTAATACATCAGAAGATACGTATTAAGTTAGGATATGCTCTAATTTCTTTATTTCTATATATTTCTGTACATTTCTTATAATATCAATAATACCTTAAAGACATCTGTGAGTTCAATATGTAATTTTTCCTAATATTATCTAATTATCTCTTATTTTTTGTAGTAAATGTCAGATTCTCTATTTTTGAACTATCTAAAAGCTTTTAGTAATTTTTTTATTTGTAAAGTTAAAAAATTTTACTATTCTTGTTAATTATGGCAACATTTTGCTCCTGTAATTTTTTTTCCCTTGAACCAAAGGACAAAACATTGACATGTAAAACATACTAGATCATTACTCTGAAATGATATTAGGAATGTTTACCTATATTTGATGGTGAATATTTAAATATTACAATTATATCCAGAATTATAATAGGCCAAGTAATTTGTGCCAATAATCTTCCCATCTAAAAAATACTGATAAATTAGAGAAAATGTATTTTAAAAATATGCCTTGGATCCATGAGAGAATCAAAAATGTACTGACAGGTTAGGATCCAAGAGAGAAACCCGAAGAGGTGAGCCTTAAATTTAGGGCCATTTATCCCCAAAAGATAATGACTGACTTTAAAAAGAACATAAGAAACTCAATAATAGTATTTTGGATCACCTCTCAGGCTAGAAATACAAAAAATGGAACCCTGGGCCCACCAAACTTGGGTTGGAAGACTAGTAAACCTCTCATATTTTAGATTTAGGCTATAAATGTCTACAATTTGTAGTAAGGGTGAATGGTAAAGTAGTTTAGTCCTCATAGATACTAAAGGCCAATTTTGAATGATCTAAAACACTGAAAATAGATTAAGCTTATCCTTGATTTCTTATGCCTCTAGCCACTTACCAGATTCAAATGTAATCTTCTCTGGAGGAACTAATATATCATTGTAGGTCTCAAATTATTTTTATACTTTTCAAATAAAATTTCTGGCATTCAATTAAAAAGTCACATGAAGAGTGTTGGAGGTAAAATTGTGTCCCCCCGCCAAAAGATACGTTGAAATCCTTACCCCTGGTACCTACGAATGTGACCTATTTTGCAAACGTGGCCTTTGCAGATATAATCAAGTTAAGGTTGGGTTATGCTCCATTTGGTGGGCCCTAATCCAATATTCCTGGTGTTCTTACAGGAAGAGACAAATAAACACACAGGAAGAATTCCACATGAAAATTGAGGCAGATATTTAAATAATGAATCTATAAGCCAAGAAATGCCAAGGTTTGCCGGCAACTCTAGAAGCTAAGGAAGCACATGGAACACACCCCAACACCTGTAGAGAGAACATGGCTTTGCCAACACCTTACGTTTGGACTTCTGTCCTCCAGAACTGTGACAGAATAAATTGCTCTTGTTTTAAGCCATCTAGTTTGCTATATTTGGTTACAGCAGGTCCAGGAAACTAATACAAGGAGATAGGGAAACACGAACCAAAGAATAGAAAAAATAATAGGTAATAGAAACAAATCCACAGGATTTTTCATTTTTTTTCTGATGAAGATGACATTTGTGGGTTTATTTTTGAATTTGCAGCTCAGGGCGCCCAGTGGTTCAATCGGTTAAGCATCCAACTCTGTACTCCACTCAGCTCAGGTCATGACCTCATGGTTCCTGGGTTCGATCCCTGCATAGGGCTCTGTGCTGCAGAGCCTGTTTGGGATTCCCTCTCACTCTCTCTCTCAAAATAAATAAATAAACTTAAAAACAAAGAATTTGTAGCTCTTCTTCACCATAAAGCAATGATAGTTAAAAATGTAAAAAGAGAACACTTAAAATTAAGATAAATACCTCCATTGGCAAAATAGTACATGGAAATAAAGCTGTGATCAGAAGTGAAACTGTAGGGGCACCTGGGTGGCTCAGTCAGTTTCAGCTCAGGTCATGATCTCATGGTTTCATGAGTTTGAGCACCACGTTGGGCTCTGTGCTGACAGTACGGAGCCTGCTTGGTATTCTCTCTCCCTCTCTTTCTGCCCCTCCTCTGTTCATGCTGTCTCTATCTCTCTCAAAACAAATAAACTTAAAAGAAAAAAAAAAAAGAAGTGAAACTGTAGATTTGTTGACATCAATGCCTAAAAGCAGAGAGTGGAAGCAGAGGCTGTGAGTTTGACTCCCAGTGAAACTACAATTTTTTATTTTATTTTATTTATTTTTTTAACATTTATTTATTTTTGAGACAGAGAGACAGGGCATGAACAGGGGAGGGTCAGAGAGAGGGAGACACTCCAGGCTCTGAGCTGTCAGCACAGAGCCCAATGTGGGGCTCGAACTTACGGACCGCGAGATCATGAACTAAACCGAGGTTGGACACTTAACCAATTGAGCCCCCCAGGCACCCCGAAACTACAAATTAAAAAAAAAAATGAACCAATACAAAGTTGAAGGACTGAATCAGGCCAAGGGCATAAAGCAGGGGAGACTGGGAGTTTGCCACCAACCACTGCCTGCAGCTACAGCCTATATGAGGTTCTCTGCCTCTATAGGGTTAGAGGGAGGGCCTCTAAACAAACCCTTACACATGTTGCTTTTTACTTAATTTCTGCACAGGGGATTTTGTGGACTTGTGGACATTACCACAAAACCACCAGTCCTGGAAAGGGAAACCCAGAGTGGAAGAAAGAGAGAGGGAACCTCAAATTCATGAAGAATGTAGAGACCTCTAGCTATCCACCAAAATTTACTTTTCCTTCTTCTATACAATGTCAGAAAATAGTTTCCTTTGCAGTTAGGATGGAACACATGGCTGATTTGTCTCCAATAGAAATGTAGACAGAAATGAAAAGTGCTACTTCTATGAATTCTCTATACTTTGTCCCCTTCAGGTGGACTGGGATGTTGATGCCCAGGACAATTTTGGAAGCCACGCATCGAAAATATAGTTGTTTAATAATTCTGAGGCATGGTTTTAAGATGGCTCCCAAGATTTATTATATTCCCTGGTATATACACCCAGTTATCAATCAATATAGGTGCTGCCATGAAGGATTCTGCATATTTAAAGTCCCCAGTTAGTGGACCTTAATATAGGGAGATTATCTTTGGTTGGCCAGACTCAGTCAGGTGATACCTTAAAAGGGATTGTGTTCTTCCTGCAGATTTGAAATTTAAGAAGGACTTGACCTGAGGGATGTCCTCTGTTGCTGACTTTGAAGTGGAGGAAGCATGAAATGAGGGTGGTCTTTATGATCTGATAATGATCCTGGCTGTCAGTAAGGAAATGGAGGTCTCAATTACTCAGCACGAACGTGACTTCTGCCATCATCCTGAATGAGCTGGAAAGCAAAAGCCCTTGAACTGGCAGAGAAGAATTCAGCCTTAGCCAGTATCTTGAATTTTTCATTGGAAAATTCTGAGCAGAGAAACCAGTTATGCTACATCTGTACTTCTGATCTACAGAACTGAACTAATATATGAGTGTGGTTTTAAGCCATTAAGTTGGTGGTAGTTTGTTCTGCAGCAGTAGAAAGCTAGTGCAGGGTGTCTGAATAACCTCACAGAAGAGATCCAAGCTGCAGTTGTGAACACTTTCCATGAGTGCTTAGCAAATCTCAAGAAAACTTAAGGCTGTTAAACTGCCGGGGTGCCTGGGTGGCTCAGTCGGTTGAGTGTCTGACTATGGCTCAGGTCATGATCTCACCATTCGTCAGTTTGAACCCTGCGTCGGGCTCTGTGCTGACAGCTTGGAGCCTGGATACTGCTTCAGATTCTGTGTCTCACTCTCTGTTCCTCTCCTGCTTGCACTCTCTCTCTCTCAAAAATAAAGATGAAAAAAAAAAAAGACTGTTAAATTACCAAAGTATTTGCCTCCCCCTTTTTAATCTGACTACCCTAATACAGTGAATAATACAAACAGCATGATGGCATTTATTTAAAGTTTACAAATAAGCAAACATCAGTATCCATTTTGAATTAATTAATTATGTTTGAATATAAGTATAAATATGAATGGAAAGAAATACCTTCACCTGTTTTGAGCAGTTCTTGGAGACACCGTTTACATGGGTGACATTCTGGAAGCCAAATCTAGGGAATGGTATTTAGGTAGATAGCATCTAATAGGAAAGGGAGTTGTTTAACAGGTTAGCTTGAAGGTAAGGGTGAGAGAGAATAGGTGAAGTGTACAAAGGGAACTTTGGTATTTTTAATTAATAATATTTGAAACAAAAATGTTAAAATTAAGAGGCTGAACTCTTCCAGATATTTGAAATATTTTATAATAAAAATATATTTAAAAAAACAATATGGGAGACAATTTACCCCATATCACACATGCACACATATAGGGGAACTTAAATGTTGGCAGTATGTGTCCATTGATGAATGGCTAAAACATGGTACATACATACAATGGCATTTTATTCAGCCTCACAAAAGAAGGAAATCCTGTCAGTTGCAACAACATGGATGAATCTGGAAGACATTGCACTAAATGAGAAAAGCACATCACAGAAGGACAAAAACTGTATGACTTCACTTATACAAGGGATCTAAGAGTCAAACTCCTAAAAACAACAAATACATTATTGGAAGTCAGGGGCTGGGGAGTGGCAGAAACAGGAAGTTTTTATTCAGTGGGTATAATGTTTCAGTTATGCTAGATAAATAAGTTCTACATATCTGCTGGACAGCAAGGTGCCTATAATTAACAATATGGTATTGTGCACTTCAAAACTTAAGAGAGTACATCTCATATTTAGTATTCTTACCACAAAAGACAAAAAAAAAAAAAAGAGTACGAGAGAAGCACAAGGAAATTCTGGAAGGTGTTGGATATGTACATTACCTTGATTACGGCGACGGTAACAAGGGTGTTTGCACAGATCTAAACTTATCAAACTGTATATGTTAAATGTGTTATGTTCTTTAGACCTCAATAAAGTATTTTTTAAAAAATGAAAACATGACCACTGTTAATGGAGTACAAGCTGTACCACCAACATTAATACCTGGAGTAAAATTGGTATTATTCTTAACCTTCTCATCGTGCATCATATAGGAATGAAGTAGCCCTGGGAGAAGAAACTTGAATTCTAAAGGTGTGCCTTAAGCGTGTGGGAAAAGGACCTCTCAGATTCTAAGACTTCTTATAATTTTTCAGGAAAATCCCAGGTGCTAAAATCTAAGGCAGCAATAAATCCTAAGCCAGCAATAAATCAGCCAGGAAACCACATCTTTTGGACCACATTGTGAGGTTATATTTGTATTTATTTACACCAAATCTTCAGTCTGTGTCAAAGCCTCGAAGTCTTATTTCAGCTGTGATCAGGGACATTAGAAAGTTGTCTATCCTGGGTGATAGTCACCATTAAGAATATATTGTTAAGACAAAGTTGAAACTGGGGACACAGAAGAGGACTGTGGTGCCAGCTCCTCCATATGCACGGAGAGTCACACGCCAGAGGTGACCTTAGAGAACTGGGTGCTATAGCAGTCTTTCTTAAATGCTGTTAGACTTTCTTTCTGGAAATGCAATTCTGATCCTGTCCCAATCTTCTGATAATTAACATCCAAACCCTTGAGCCTGATATTGAAGGCTTAGCACAGTCTTTCACCTATATTCCCTGTCCAGGATCCAACAACTGTCTTTCAGGTAGTTTCCATTTCAACTCTATTCTTCACTGCTTTCCAGACATGCCGTCCTACATACATTCCCTCAAAAATAAAACAAAAACCCCGTTCTTCCTCTATTTGAAACTCCAGGAGCCATCATGCTGCTATGCGGGAACAAGTATGAGGACAAAACCTGGGCTAAAGCTGTTGTTCTTGAACGCTAACATGAATAAGAAAAACAACTAGGAAGATGCTGTTCTGATTCCATAGGTTAGGGTGGTGCACATAACTTTATATTTCTTATGAGTGTCTGGTAATGCTAATGTTGCTGAGCCATGGGCCACATATTGAGTAGTATGGGCTAAAATATGGCAGATGAGAATGGTAAAAAGAGCCTAGGTCCCTGAAGACATTATAGAGCACTTGAGTTAATGCCAATAATAGCCTAAACCTGAAATTTTTTGTTATGTGAAAAAAACTCACCAAAAACCTATAAATGTTTTGCCCACTCTTACTGTTTTACTTTCAGTTAATCTCATTCCAAATGTTACCGTTAATCATTATTATCAAAATCTTCAGCATTGTTATCAACCTAGCCATTACTTAAACTATGTGCTGGGCATTATATGAAATCATCTGATCAAATTATATTTTGCAACTCTCACAGCAGCTTTGTGAAGTGAGTATAATTTTCTCTATTTATGGTAGAGGAAAATAAGGCAGAAAGAGGTTATTTTTACCCATGTTCACAATTAGAAGTTTGCTGTGCAGGCCAATATCTCTCAAATTCCCTTGCTCTTAACTTTTATGTTACAAGCCACCTTCTCCATCAAGCATACAACTGATGCTTAATGACAGTGGGTGATTTTTTTAAATTTATTTTTCTTATTTGATAAACTTGTCCTGTTACAATTTGTGAATTTAAGGTGTACAGCATGTTACTTTGGCACATTTATATGTTGTAATATGTTGCCATTGAAGCAATATTGATCACATCATTATAGTACAGTATTATTGGCTACATTCATTATATTGTGCACTAGATGTCTATAAAACAGGCACTTGAAAAGATGCTCAACATCACGAGTCATCAGGGAAATGCAAATCAGAACCACAATACAATATCACCTCACACTTGTTAGAATGGCTATCAGCAAGAAGACAAGAAACAACAGGTTCTGACAAGGATGTGAAAAACAAAAATGAACCTTTATACACTGTTGGTGGGAATGTAAATTAGTCCAGCGATTATGGAAAATAATATGGAGGTTCCTCAAAACATTAAAAATAGATCTACCATATGATTCCACAATTCCACTACTAGGTATACACTCAAAGGAAATGAAAATAGGATTTTAACAAGATAAATATACTCACATTCTTAGCATTATTCACAATAGCCAGTATTAGGATAATTAAAATTTTCTCGGATCATTCCAGTTGGAAATTGTCTCTTTATATTATGATTGCATATATCTTAACATTTTGCCATTCGTTGTTCCTTCCCATATCAACAGTTAACAGCTACGAGTAAAGATCCAAAGTAAATACTGAGAGTGTAGAGGGAACAACTCATCCCAGGTCTCAACAAAATTATAGGCTTATAATAATAGAAATATGAGATAAGAAAATCAATTTTATTACATTTATAATATATATCAATTTGTTTATATCAATTTTATTATAGTGTTATTAATATAAAATATATCCTCCAACTTTGGGTAGTTATTTGCACACAAGTAATCTTCCCTACAATTACTATTTTTGGTAAAAATATTTATCTGATATTTGTATTTCTAGCACCTAATAGATTCCATGCATAGCAAGTTCTTTACAAAGTTGAATAAATTAATATATCTCTGCATAACAGCATATGACATACAGATACCCTCAGTATTATACTTTTAAAAGGATTTTTTTGTTTTGGGTGAACTCTTTACTGAAGGGATGGAATATACCTATTATCTTCTTTTTTGTGGCTTAGAAGAAAGAGAAACAGTTAAACAATAAAAAATAATTAAAAAATATTAACTGCCATTATTAAACACCTAATATTTGTCATACTGCATCCTTTATATGTTTATTTAAGACAATTACAACATCCCAAAAAGGTAGGATCATCTCCATTTTACACGCAAAAGGAATGATGCTCAGAGTGATTATGTAAGTCAAAGGTTTGCTGTTTGGGGAACTAAAATTTTACTTATTGTCTATGGCTGGTTTCAGTTTACAATAGCAGAATTTTTCAGTTTACAATAGCAGAGGGCAACCAAGGTTACATTGCCCACAAAGCCTAAAATATTTATTGTCTGGCCCTTTGCAGAAAAACATTTCTAACCCCCAGACTAACTTTCAAAGTCACTGAGTAGGAAGTGATAAAAACTGAGTTTAAGTCAGTTCTGCCTATTGCTAAATTCCATTTGGGGTAGATGGGTTTTGGAAATCTCAGGCTTGGATTCTCGAATCCAGTTTGATGAGGTGCTAGCTATGGAACTGTGGGAAGCCCCGGTACTCTGTAACACTCAGTGTCCCCAGCTGTAACCTGGGGAGAATAGTCTTATCTACCTGTTCGTGTTACCATGAAAATCAAATGTGTTAATTCACATGAAGTCCTTGTCAGAGGTCTATTATCGGGTAATTGGTGAAGACATGGAAGGGGTTGCTCCTTCTGCTATTGTTAGTATTACTCCTATCTTTGTAATGACTATTTTACTATTGCTGTTACTACTCTAATACAAGGAATTTCTAGGACTTCACCATTTTATGGCAAAACTGCTATAGCAGTGTTATTTCTTATTTACTATTTTAGAGCTTTGTCTTTTGTCCATTGTTTCAGAAATTGTGTGACAGCATATTCTGCTATCTTTTTTATTTATATTGAGTCAATAATGCTCAATATAGGTCAAAACCCAGACAATAAATTCCACTGTGGCAAAAATCATGTTATATATATATATATATATATATATATATATATATATATACGCGCTTATGTGTGGCAGGGTGTTTGGCATAGACTAGATATTGAATGACTATTGAATTAACATTCAAACATTTATTAAAATGTCACATATGAAAGATAAAGATGGATATAAAAAAGGCCACTTTATTTTCCAGGGAATAAAAAAGGAAGCAATGTTTTGCTTTGAGTGAATCAATGAAAACTACTTAAATCTGATATTTCAAGTCTTAGTAACTAATCCTTTTATCTCTGCCGATTTACATATTGTATTTGTTGTGTGAGAAACCCATGTCTTTTTGACATACACTTGATGCTCCCTTACTTTAAAGCAGCCACAGGGATTTTCCATTTAAATTATATTGCACCCAAGTACAATTTTGGGGAACTTGAATCTTTCCATAATGAAGTATTCAACTCCAAATGAGACTGTTGGCCTGCACTGCACAAAGCCAGCTCACTTGTAAGAATCCTGCAGGGACAAAAAGGAGAGTGAGGAGGTCTTATGTGTTTCCCCAGTACTTTTGCAACTACTAGCAGGCACATGTTGAATGAATCACAGCATAAGAGTGACAAAGCAGATTGATTTTAATAGACTTGAATCTATATCTGGAAGGATATAGTGAGAACAGGGAGAAAATGAATTTGAGCATTATTCCCAGAAGGATCTTGATGTAGGTGAAGCTATACAAGAAAATAATAAAGTTGCTGCACATGAAACTATAGGTAATCATGTTCTTCTTTCTCAGAGTGGAGAGAATATTTTATTAGATTTTGAAAACAAAGCATCTATTAGACAGTGGAAACTGATTAGAAAATTTAGATACTAACTCCTCAAAACTTTCAACTAATTAGGAAATTTTGGAGAAACCCAGTGGATTTTTAGAAAAGCTAGTAGATCAAAGGTGAAGTTGACATAGTATTACAATTCAATGAAAATGGAATTTCCTACCTCTAAGTACTGGCATATCCTTGATCCACTTATTTGATAATTCAAACCTGCATTGTGTATTAGATGCTAAGAATACAAACATGAGCAGGTGTCATAGTTCAGGCTGCTATAATGAAATACTGCACACTAGGTGTCTTATAACCAACAGAAACTTCTTTTTCACAGTTCTAAAGGCTGAGAAGTTCAAGATCAAAATGGCAGCAGATTCAGTATCTGGTGAAAACCCACCTCCTGGTCATAGATGGCTATCTTCTCACTCTGTCCTCACATGGCAGAATGGATAAGGGAGATTTCCAGGGTCTCTTTTACAGGGGCATTAATCCCTTTCATAAGTCAATCCTCCTGAATGAATTGCCTCCCAAAAGCCCTGTGTCTAAATGTTATCACATTGGGGGTTAGGTTTCAACATATGAATTTTCAGAGGTTACAAACATTCAGTCCATAACAGTGAGATACGGTGATTACTTTAAAGTTTGATTTTAGTTTATTAAGTGAGACAGGCAAGTAAATAACTACATTTGATAAATACAGTGGTAGAGTTACATGCTAAGGATCACATGGAGTCACAGTGAAGTGGGATGCAGAGAATGGTTCATAGAGAAAGTGAGACATAAATTACTATTATTTCTTTGCCGATTTTGATATCAGGGCAATCCTGCCTTCATAAAATGAGTTGGAAGGGTTTATTCTTCTGTTTTCTTTCTTTCTTTTCTTTCTTTCTTCTTCTTTTTTTTTTCTTCATTTAGAGAGAGTTGGGGGAGAGGGGTGGAGGGAGAGAAAGAATCTTAAGCAGCTTCCATGCTCAGTGTGGAGCCTGATGAAGGGCTCCACCCCACGACCCTGAGATCATGACCTGAGCTGAAATCAAGAGTCAGATCCTCAACCAACTGAGCCACCCAGGCATTCCTCTACAGTTTGTGAAGAATTGGTATTACTTCTCCTTAAATGTTTAATAGAATTCACTATTAAAACCATTTCAGACTGGAATTTTCTTGGTGGGAAGAATTTTAACTTTGAACTTAATTTCTTTAATTGATATAAGGTTATTCAGCCAATTTATTTCTTCTAGAGTTAGTGTCTTTAAAGGAATATGTCCATTTTATCTAAGTTTTCAAATGTATTGCCATAAAGAGTTTTGATATTTCTTGATCTCTTAATGTCTGTAGGATTTGTGGTAATGTCTCTTTTATTCCTAATATTTTTAATTTGTGTCACCTTTTTAAAGTTTCTTTGTAAGTATGGCTAAACGATGATAAATTTTATTGACTTTTATTCAAAGAACCAGTTTTTAGTTTCATTTATATCTCTATTGCTGTGTAGTTCTTCACTTTATTACTTTCTGCTCTTATCTTTATTAACTTCCTTCCTTCTCTATGCTTTGGGGTTTATATGATCATTTTCCCTTGGTTTCCTAAAGTGGAGCCTGAGGTCATTTACTTGAAACACTTCTTTTCTAATATATGCAATTAATATTATATATTTCCCTGTAAACAGTGCTTTAGCTTATTCCACAAATTTAATATTTTATTCTCATTTTCTGTCAATTCAGGATGTTTTCTAGTTTCCTTTGTGATTATTTTATCTATGGATTACTTATACCCATTTTAACTTCCAATATTTTGGTTTTTTTCTGATATTCTGTTACCAATTTCTAGTTTCATATGATTATAGTCAAGGAATATACTTTGTATCGTTTCAACTGTCTTAAATTTATTGAAAACTTTTAATGGCCCCAAATAGATTCTATTTTTATGAGTTTCTATGTATGCTTTAAAAGGTATGTAAATTTTGTTTTTAATGTTTATATATTTTTGAGAGAGCGCAAACAGGGGAGGGGCAGAGAACGTGGGACAGAGGATCCAAAGCTGGCTCTGTGCTGACAGCAGCAAGCCCGATGTGGGGTCAAACTGAAGAACCATGAAATCATGACCTGAGCCAAAGCTGGATGCTCAACAGACTGAGCCACCCAGGCGCCCCCAAAAAGTGTGTACCTTTTAAAAGGTGTGTTCTGCAACTGTTGGGTGGAATGTTCTAAAATGGTAATTACAAGACTGTTAATTACTGAAAGGAGTGTTAGAATATGCAATTACAATTATGGTTCTTTATATTTCTCCAGTTCATTAGTTTTTCTTTCATATATTTTATACCTCTGCTATTGTATGAACATAAATTTAGATTTTTTTATATCCTCTTGAGGAATTTATTCCTTTATTTTTTTGAGATGTCCTTCCTTATCCTTGGTTGCATTTCTTGTTCTGAAGTCTAATTTGTCTAATATTAATGTATAGACTCCAGCTTTCTTTTTGATTAGTGTTTATATTATAGTTTCTTTTAAATTTATCCATATGTACGTGTAAAATATATACACATATGTACATGTGTGTGTGTGTGTGTGTGTGTGTGTGTGTGTATGTTGGGAGATAAATGGGGTTGGGGAAAGAGAGAGATTCCATATATAAGGGTCTTTCTTTACTTAAATTCCAATCTCTGCCTTTTAACTGGAATGTGTAGTCTGTTTATTTTTAAAACAATTTTTCTTATGGTTGGATTTGAATCTGCCACCATGTGTTTGTTATACACTGTGTGTTCTTTTTGTTTTTTTACTCCTTTTCTTCCTTTGACTTTTTTCTCTATTACACGCTGTTAATCATAACTCTCTGATGTCTTTGTTCCTGTTGCTCTACATTTTACAAATATTATCGTACCACTCCATTTATATTATAACATTCTTAAAACAGTGTATCTCCATCTCCTCTTAGTCCTTGTGTTACTTTTATCATACTCTCCAACAATTTTTCATTTGTTACTTTATAATTTTCATAGTATTATAAGAATCTGCCCTACTTTTAAATTTTTTAGAATTACAGAATTGCTTTTGACTTCATTAAAAAATTTCTTTCTAGAAGTAAACGAAAACTGAACTGGCATATTAGATAAATACGGAAAAAATCTGTTTTTCAGTCATTTGATATTTTCAGATTAAGAAAAAAAAATGTCTCAAAGAGGTAGTCAGATAGGTTGATGGTAAGATACTTAAGCATATCTCCTGCTAATCTTTATGTGACTTGTATTGTGATGTAATGAGATGATATATGTCAAAGGTATACATAAACTATAACACATTCTGTATCAAATGATAGTCATGCAAGAGATTATCACTTAGTTGTAATAATGTGGATATAGTAGAAGATATGAGATCTAACATAAGGAAAGTTTATCAGGCAATACTATTTTTTAAAAATTCTCTTTGAATATAGCAAACAAATAAACAACAACAAAAAATCCACCTTTTTGATATGTTACAATATCATGCTAAAGAGAACTCTGCCTAAGTTTATCTTTAGATTCCTAATTAGCTCAGTTTTTAGTACAACTCCATCAACATTTACCTAACTGCTGTTCTAGTAAATGTACATGGAATAGAGGGACTTAGTATAAGAATAGAAGAAAACTCTTATTCTCAATCTATCTGAATTGAAAGAATGGTCTTTTCAGAGATACTTAATAGAGAATTCAAAATCCTTAGCTGCATTTCAAAAGAGCCACAAAATAAAAGGAGGTAGAGTATGATACCATATATCTAAAATGTGGGGGGAAAGGAGTAAAGAATGAGTTCAAACTTAAACGACCATCAATTTGAGATAGATTGCTACATGCGGAAGATGTTATATACAAACATAATGGTAACTGCAGATCAAAAACCAGTAACAGATATGTAAAAGATAAAGAGAAAGGAATCAAGTATATCGCTAAAGAGAGCTAACTTCTGGTGAAAGAAGAGAGCAAGAGAAGAAAGAAACAGAGATGATCCACAAAAACAAACACAAAACAAATAACAAAATGGCAATAGGTACATACCTATCAATAATCACTTTGAATATAAATGCAGTAAATGCTCCAATCAAAAGACATAGGGTGATAGAATAGAGTACAAACATATATGACCCATCTATATGCTGCCTACAAGAGACTCACTTCAGATCTAAAGACAAATGCAGATCGAAATTGAGGGGATGGGGAAATATTTATCATGCAAGTAGATGTGAAAAGAAAGCCCCAGGATAACAACACTTCTATCAGACAAAATTAACTTTAAACCAAAGACTAACAAGAGACAAAGAAGGACAGTATAAATCATTAAGGGGACAATCCAACAATAAGACATAATAGTTGTAAATATTTATGCACCCAGCATGGGAACATTCAAATACATAAAACAGTGCATGAAAAACATAAAGGAACTGGTCACTAGTAATACAATAATAGTAGGGGACTTTAACACTCCACTTATATCAATGGATAGATCACCCAAAGAGAAAATCAACAAGGAAATACACTGAATGACACACTGGGCCAGATATATTTAACAGATATATTCAGAACATTCCACCCTAAAATATCAGAATACACATTCAAGTGCACATAGAATGTTCTCCAGGATAGATTACATATTAGGTTATGAAACAAGTCTCAACAATTTCAGGAAGATCGAAGTTATACCATCTTTTCTGATCACAATGCAATGAAACTATAACCACAAGAAAAAATCTGGAAAGAGCACAGATAATAACATTCTAGACATAGAGACAAATGAAAATGAAAACAAAACTATCCAAAATCTTTGGGATACAGCAAAAGCAGTTCTAATAGGGAAGTTTTCAGCAATACATGCCTACCTCAAGAAGAAAAATATCAAATAAACAGCCTAACCTTATACCTAAAGGAGCTAGAAAAAAATGAAAAGCAACAAATAAAACCCAAATGAAACAGAAGGAAGGAAATAATAACAATTAGAGCAGAAATGATATAGAAACTAAAAAACAAAACAATAGAGCAGATCGATGAAACCAGGAGCTTGTAAAGATCAACGAAATTGACAAACCTCTAGCAAGACTCATAAAAGAGAGAAAGAGGGGACACACATTAAGAAACTCAGAAACAAAAGAGGAGAAAAACAACTGACACCACAGAAATAGAAAGGATTTTAAGAAATACGAAGGAGAATATTATGAAAAATTATATACCAATATTGGACAGCCTAGAAGAAATGGATATATCCCTACAAACATATAATCTACAAAAACTGAAGCAGGAAGAAGTAGAAAATTTGAACAGACCAACAACCAGCAATTAAATTGAATCAGTAATCAAAAAACTTCCAAGAAACAAAATTCCGGACCCGAAGGCTTCATAGGTGGTGAATTCTACCAAACATTTAAGTAAGAGTTAGTACCCATTCCTCTCAATATTTTCTAAAAAATAGAAGAGGAAGGAAAACTTCCATATTTATCCTATGAGGTCTGCATTACCCCGATTCCAAATCCAGAGAGATGCAACAAAAAGAGAAAACTATTGGCCATTATGTCTAATGAGAATAGATGCCAAAATCCCCAACAAAATATTAGCAAACAAAATCTAACAATACATTAAAAAGTCATTCAACACGATCAAGTGGGATTTGTTCCTGGGATGCAAGCATGGTTCAATATTGCAAATCAATAAATGTGATAGAGCACATCAATAAGAGAAAGGATAAAGAACACATCATTTAAATAAATGCGGCAAAAGCATTTGACAAAGTACATCTATTCATGATAAAAACCCTCAACAAAGTAGATTTAGAGGGAACATACCTTAATATAACAAAGGACTTATACGAAAACACACAGCTAACATCATGCTCAATGGTGAAAAACTGAGAGCTTTTCCCCTAAGGTCAGGAACAAGACAATGATACCTACACTCACCACTTTTATTCAACATTTTACTGGAAGTCCTGCCAAAAACAAGAAAAAGGGGAAAAAAGGCATCCAAATTGATAAGGAAGTAGAAAAGATTTACTATTAGCAGATGACATGATACTATGTACTATATATAGAAAACCCTAAAGACTACCAAAAAACTACTAAAACTGATAAATGAATTCAGGAAGGTCACAGTATACAAAATCAATGTAGAGAAATATGTTGCATTTATATACCCTAATAATGAAGCAGCAGAAAGAGAATTTAAGAAAACAATTCCATTTTAAATTGCACCAAAAATAATAAACTACCTAGGAATAAACTTAACCAAAGAGGTGAAACCTGTACTCTGAAAACTATAAAACACTGATGAAAGAAATTCAAAACAACACAAACAAATGCAGATATTCCGTGCTGCTAGATTGGAAGAACAAAGATTGTTAAATGCCTATACTACCCAAAGAAATCTTCAGATTTCATACAATCCCTATCAAAATACCAATAGAATTTTTTGACAGAACTGGAAAAATAATCCTAAAATTTGTATGTAACCACAAAGGACCCCAAATAGCCAAAGCGATCTTGAAAAAGAAAAACAAAGCTGGAAATATCACAGTTCCAGACTGCAAGCAGGTAATCAAAACAGCATGGTACTGGCACAAAAATAGACACATAGGTCAATGGAATAGAATAGAAGGCTCAGAAATAAACCACAATTATATGGTCAATTAATCTTTGACAGAGGAGGCAAGAATATGCAATGGGAAAAAGTCTCTTCAACAAAGGATGTTGGGAAAACTGGACAGCTACATGCAAAGGAATGTAACTGGACCACTTTCTTACATCATACACAAAAACAAACCAAAAATGGATTAAGGGCCTAAATGTGAAACCTGGAACCATAAAATCCTAGAAGAGAGCAAAGGCAGTAATTTCTCTAACATTGGCCATAACAACATCTTCCTAGATATGTCTCCTGAGGCAAGGGAAACAAAAGCAAAAATAAACTACTGGGACTATATCAAAACAAAAAGCTTCTGCACAGTGAAAAAACCAACAAAACTAAAAGAAAACCTACTAAACAAGAGAAAATATTTGCAAATGACATGTCCAATAAAGGATTAGTATCCAAGATATAGAAGGAACTTATAAAATTCAACCCTCAAAAGCAAATAATCCAATTATAAATGGGCAGAAAACATAAACAGACATTTCTCCAAAGAAGACATCCAGATGGCCGAAACATGAAAAGATACTCAACATCACTCATCGTTGGGGAAATGCAAATCAACACTGCAATGAGATATCACCTCACACCTGTCAGAATGGCTAAAATCAAAACCACAAGAAACAAGTGGTGGTGAGGATGTGGAGAAATAGGAACCCTCATGCACTGTTGGTGCATGCAGGTGGAATGCACTTGGTGCATTCCACCATGTTGGTGGAAATGTAAACTGGTGCAGCCACTGTGGAAGACAGTATGGAGGTTCCTCAAAAAAATAAAAATAGAACTATCCTACAGTCCAATGATAGCACTACTGTGTATTTATCCAAAGAAATAAAAAACACTAATTCAAGAAGAAATATGCTCCCCTAAAAACTCAATGCAGTATAGCCACAATATGGAAGCAACCTAAGTGTTCATTGATAGATGAATAAAGAAGATGTGATGTATATATACCATAGAATATTATTCAGCCATAAAAAGAAATGAAATCTTGCCATTTGCAGCAACACGGATGGAGCTAGAGAGTACAATGCTAAAGAAAATAAGCCAATCAGAGAAAGACAAATACCATGATTTCATTCATATGTGGAATTCAAGAAACGAAACAAATGAACATAGGAACAAAAAAAGAGACAAACCAAAAACCTATAGAGAACAAACAGATGATTACCATAGGAAAGGTGGGTGTGGCGATGATGAAATAGGTGAAGGGGATTAAAGAGTACACTTATTTTGAAGAGCACTAATAGAATTATTGAATCACTATATTGTACACCTGAAATGAATATAACACTGTGTTTTAAGTACATTGGAATATACATATATATTCCATATATATATATGGAAAATATATATATTCCATATATATATATGGAAAAAATAAATCCTATCTTTATTACTCATTTACAAAGAAAAAATGATAATTGCTAAGAAAATGGAGGTGGAAAAGTCTCTAGTATATAGAAACTGCTTTGCAATGCATTTAGAATACCTATACATATTATAATTTTGAGTAGAATAATTTTATAAATGTATACTTCTGGAAGGATTCTTCTGAACATGGTAAATACAGGAAGGTGATAGGAGAAGGTGGAAATCGGCCACACACATTAGTTAAGAGGGAGGTTGTAATAGCTGAGCTTAAGTGAGTCAGAACTACACAAAGACAGTGATAGATGGGGTTGGAGGGGATGTTTTCAAGCTCTTTTCTTTCTTATAAACAAGGAAAAGGTAGACCAAAATCTCTGTGGTAAGTAGCTTCTAAAATATCTCCCAATGATCCCAGTCTCTTGATATTTACATTTTTGCATAATCCCCTCTCCTTGAGAATGGGCTTGTTTTTAAAGAATGGAAGAGAACTGGGGCTCCTGGGTGGCTCAGTAGGCTAAACATCTAACTATGGCTCAGGTCATGATCTCGCAGTTCACGGGTTGGAGCCCAGTGCTGGGCTCTGTGCTGACAGCTCAGAGCCTGGAACCTGCTTTGGATTCTGTGTCTCTGTCTCTCTCTGCCTTTCCCCAGCTCATGCTCTGACTCTCTCTCTTAAAAATAAAGAAACATTAAAAGAAAAATAAAGATTGGAATAGAATTGACTTGCTCTAAAGAATGGCAACTGTGATAGGATGTCACACAGAAAATGTTTAAAAAGACTTGTGACTTCATTCTTGACCCTTCTATTTTTCTTTCTGTCTGTCTAGTTGGCTTGCTGTCTGGAACTTCTCCTTTACTCATTCTGATGGAGAAACATACCATGATATGAATGGCCCTAAGAACTGAGACCCTCAGTCTAGTCGCCTAGGAAGAGGTGAATTCTGCCAATGACCACATGAGTGAGCTTGGAAACAAATCCTTCCCCAGTTGAGCCTTGAGACAACTACAGTTCTAGCCTATATTTTATTGTAGCCTCATGAGAGACATTGAACCGGAAGGCACAGCTAAGCTATGACTGCATTCCTGACCTACAGAAACAATGAGATGATAAATTGTGTTGGCTTAAGCTACTAGCTTTTGGAGTAATTTTGTATGTAATAATCGATGACTAATACAGTGTCTAATTTACTTCTTCTCTCTCAGTGCCTCTAAGAAATAATATATTAAATATCCTTTTGAGAATTTTGATGCTTAGGACAAGATGAATGTATCTCTTTGGTTTCCTTTCAGTCTGATTTACAATAGCATTTCATTATTTGAATAGCATGGGATGATTTACACAGGCTTTCATAGACATCTATAATCATATTGTGACCTGGACCCTATTATCTCTATTTCACATTGAAGAGACTTTGGCTCAGTATAGTTAGTTCTTTCTATAGTCACAACTGTCAGGGAAAAGAAATTGACCAAGAGAGAACGGGGTCTAACTCCTAGTCATGAACACAATCAGTGCATCACCCCTGAAATTACATAACATATAATGCTATGAAAATCATGGCAGAGGCAACTTCTCTTCACCAAATATGCTCCTCTCCACATTTTTCAGGCCTCTTTTAGTCATATGAAGCTAGTGTATTAATACTAGTTCTAGCTAATTCCCTGTAAACAGAAGTGGCCTTCTCACCTCTGGGTTGAATCATTCTAACCACGGTACCCAAACCTTCACTGCTCTCTTCTACCACAGTGACGTCAGAGGCCCTGGATCCCAGAGGGCACAGCCACAAAAAGGTAGGGCCTCTGCCAGCCTGGATCCCTGAGTACAGTGTGGATCAAAGCCCTCTGCTTACTCCTAGTAAGTATATACCATGAGTAAGAAATCAACATTGAGTTAAATTTTATTTCAGAATAAACTCACCTACCCTAAATACAGCACAGAAGTGAACAAATATAATTTTAAATAAGCAGGAAAAGTTATATTCTCTCCTTTATCTGATGATGTATAGAGTGTGTTACTTTCCTAAAGCAGATTTTCTTAAAGACCATTTGTTCAGAGACCTCTCTTCATGTCCAAATTCTGACAGCCATCATATCACAACCTCAGTCATCGGTCACCACTCTAGCACTGCTGAGTGATGGCAGGAAGACCACCTCCTAAAGAAGGAAGGACAGTGTTGGCTTTGCGGGTGTCTACTGCAGATGCACAGAATTGCCCAGCCACAGCACTAACTATGCTTAGAGTTTAGTGTTCTGTGGTTGCGGTCTTGAAATTATTTTTATAAGCAGAGCCCAATGGAATAATGGAACACGAGCCTGACCCTCTCAGCTCACTTGGTACTGTCTCCAACTGTCTCTTCAGGACAAATTCTCAGCTCCCCTATCCTCGTGCCCTTCTCTGCCTGACTTCTCCTTCCCCATGCTGGTTTTCTTGCTGCATTCTGGCCCTGGCATAGATAGCGTTTTCGAGTTAGGCACAGATGTCCCATGGCTTCTAGGGGCAGGGGCAGAGCTTAGTGGTTACTGTCCCTATTCCAATAGCTCAGTGGTAAATAAGTGGAGAGTGTCTTAGCTCTGCCCAATCTAGGTACCAAGGTCATCCAGCTATGCAGGTTACAATACCCTTGGGGGTTGCCCATACATCAGGCCGGGGAGGTGAGCCTGTGGGAAGGGGAGATACCTGACTCAATTTCTCAAGATGCTGTCCTGGCCAGTGCATGGTGAGTAGTTCAGGCAGCTGTTAGGCAGAGTGACTGTGCACAGAGCGAGCCTCTATCATCTGGGAGAGGCTGGGTGCTTGGGAGAACCTGCATCACCCCACAAATATCCCCATGCCTCGGGGGTGCTTCCCTGGATTGCTCCATGCCTGAGAACATCCCCTATCCGTCATCCCAGACTTCCTCGGTCTGGGTAATTTTCATTTTTGCCAGTTCCAGGCACTGTCTGGGGATAAGCCACAAATAAGAATTGTGCAATTTCAGTGATTCAGCATACAAGTTAAACGTTCTGATATTTGCATTTAAAAGTGGTATTTCACAATATAAAGATGGATGGTAAGATCCATGCTAATAATTTAAAATTGTAACTTTCCTTTGCTTAGAATTAAATGCAAATTTAAAAAGCAAAAAAAAAAAAAAAAAAAAAAAAAAAAAAAAAAAAAAACAACCCACAAAGGAAAGGAAAAAGCTTTATATTTTAATACTTCTCATGACAGTTTTCCCTTGATTTTTGAATAAGGGGGATCAGCATTTTTATTTTGCTCTGAGTCCTGCAAATTATGTAGCTGGTCTTGAGGAAGAACCAACATTGGAAAAACAAAGAACGAAACAAAACAAAAAAACACTAAGATGTGAATAAATCACACAACAGTGAGATCTCTTCCAATACAAATCTCCCATTGTAAACTGGTGCCTTAAGACGCTTTTTAGTTGTCCAAATCTCTTTAAAAATCACAACAACCTGCAGCTGGCTTCACCAAGCCACCTCTGAAGTCTTTTTGTTTTGAATTGGGTCCAGCTATACACAAAAGGCTTACATCTCTTCCTTAACTGTAATGCTAAAATAAAACATATGAGGTCTAAAAAAGAATTGCTGAATGGGTTTATCAGATCCTGGCAGCAGTGGGAAGCCACAAAGAAAGACAAAACAGTCCTTTGCTTCATACTTGCTTTTGAAATTCCATCCCTCCAGCTCCTCTGTGCTTCTTTCTTGCAAAGGGCAGACTTTATTTCTGCCAAAATGTTTGCAACAGAGCCAACAGAATTTATCTCAAGCTTGGCAGCCAATATACATTATCCACAGGTTTCTGGCTAAACTATTAAAATTAATCAGGTGGCAAACTTTCATTTTAGCAGCTCTAATAAACAAGAGAACTAGATTCCCAGGAGGTGGAAATGTCAGTAAATATAGCAGCTTTAAAAGGAAGAAATTCTTCAAAATGTCTAAGGATGTACTCAAGCTTTAGTCAAATGGACCTAAACTACAGTTACAGTATAGGCACAACCATTCATTTTTATTGAGGCATTTTTCACTGCAAGAGGAATCAAGTCCATTTTCATATAGAATTTCAAGCAAACTTTCAGGTTGCATGAGAAGATGTTCCGTGTGTGGGGTGGGAGTGGAAAAAAAGAGTCTTTATTGTTTTCCTTGTGGACACTAAAATAATTCTGAAGCAAGGCCTTCGAGTAATAGACCTGATGTTGGATTTTTAGAAGAAGTCACACACAGCAGAAACAGAAATGCTCACCAAATATTTCAGGTGTCTGTTTTCCAGCACTTGTGCACTTAGATCCATATATAACTTGGTCTGAGCTAACGTGACATAAATTACTTCCAGGCCAAAGCACAGAAGAGCCATGTGAATTCTCCAGGTTGCTCTTCTCCTGTAGCAGTGACAGGTTGGATTGCAGACTTCACTCGATTTGGATTCCTGAGAGACTACGTGGAGCATGCCCTCTGCCAAATTGTGTTGGATATGCAGCATGTAAAGGAAACAAACACTTGTTGTGTAAAGGCACTGGCATTTAGAGGTTAATTGGGAATGCAGTATATCTAGCCTGTCCTAATTAATGATAAAATTAGTACCAGTGGTGTGATGTGGTCACTGAAAAACTAAAAATGATAAAGGGCAAGGACGCTAAGAAAACAGGCTGGAGTAATAGCAATCTGTGCTCTGCAATGGCCAAACATTGGATAAAACTGTGCTCTGCAGTAACTTGCAAGGGAGATGGTACACCTGATGAACTACAGCTTGGGGGGGTGGGGGGGTGGGGGGGTGGGGTGAGGTAGGAAGCAGTGGAAAACAAAATGATTGTAGTGTGTATTTGTGGTTATTTTCTGCATTTGGTTTGGGATTACAGGAAGAAAGAGATGAACCCACAGAAGAACTGGCTGATTACAAACAGAAATGGAAGCAAATAGAAAAATTCCAGAAATGCATGACCTGGCAATGTTGAAAAATACACATTTGAATGGCAATTCCACCCTTTAGGAGAGATTAGTTGAAGGGCATGACCTTCAAAACAGCTGTCACAATCCTTCAATGGATTAATGTACCACAGGAGAAATATCAGATTAAGGATAAGATATCCAGAAAAGCTTATCAATTGATTAAATATTTAACGGCAAAGGTCATATTAAGGAAGTCCTTTCTACCTACTCTTTCAGGGAAACTCATTGTACCCACCATTAACTAACTGTCAAGAGACAGAAGTTTTGGTGCCAAGAAAGTAAAGAAATGTAACAAATGTGAAGACCAAGTTTCTAAAAATGTCTGTATGTTATGGGGAAGGGGGTACTACTTGTATTTAGAAATGACTGGAATCAAGTAAATATGAAGTCTCCTACTACATCTTAGAGTGATGGAGAAACCAAGAGCTTGTGTTAGCACATCTTGGGCCACAACCTTCTAGCGGATGGGGGGGGCGTAGATTACCCCAACAATCATTTTTGTATGTGGCATGGAGGATAAGAGACAACAGAGAATCTCCCAGATCGGTGAACAGGGATCACAGAAAACAATGAATGAGAGTGTATCCACCAGAATGCAGAATCAAATTCTCCCCCGGTCCTTGGGGGTGCTCCTCTTTACAACACCTGCCCAGTGGTGTTGCAGAACGGACCTGTCTGCTGCAATGCATGATTCCAATCTTAATCAGTCACTGTGCTTACTTGGCACCCTGTATTGGGTGGTGCACTGGAGGAGTGCAGATTTCCTGTCTGTGTAACTAATAGGAATCTAGACCATGAAAAATTATCACTAAATTTGATGCCAAGGCTGGTATACATTCCCTGAGACCCTGGGACTTTTGAGTTCTCTGTACTAGGAGGATATGAGTATGGGAAGAAGAAAGTAGAGAGATTTTTTATTACCAGATAAACAACCTGTAGCTGAGAAGGTAATAGTGACAAATACTTCAAGCATCCCTCTACATTTTCCATGTAGGGGTCATGTGACTGTGTGTTGAAGAATATAATGTCAGGTTCAAGACTTTCTAGTATTCTTCCTCTGCCATAGTGACTAGTGGCATATCCAGTGGTGGAAATCTCCAACCGCTAATATCCCTGAGGGATCATGTGAATCAATTCTCTGCATCTACTCTCACATAACAACATTGCCTATGTAATCTACTCTCACATAACAACATTGCCTATGTAACACGAAAAAGAAAGATTCATTGAGTTAATCAACTGAGATTTTTGAGTTAATTCATTACTGCCATGTAATCTGACTTAACCTAATACAATATATGTGCAATATAATTTCTAATGAATGGAAAAATACAGAAATGAAACCAGGGAGTTTCAATCATAGAGAGGGAGTTCATCACTAGTGCAAATGAAGTGGGAAAGAGCCTCAAATGTGCAATCCAGTAGACCCGATTTGAATCTGTTCTCTTTTATCTCATTAATTCTATGACCTTGAACATGTTATTTAAACTCTTTAGCCCTAATATCCTCACATGTAAAGTGGGGGTAATAAAATTACTACAGGTTGTTAGAAGGATTAAAGACATAATTTTAAATAAAGGAATCAATGCAATGACTACACGAATGCCAGCTAGTTTTCCTCCACTTCCTCCCCCACCAGCCCTACCATTCCTTACTGGATGAACATGGTAAAAAAAAAAAAAAAAAAAAAAAAAAAAACCTCATCAAATGAGGCATAGGAATGCCTCCAAAGATTCAACTGTATTTCAGAGAAAGGTCAGAAAGAGAACACAAATTCTTTGAATTGGTTGTCAAATCCTGGTGAACTTGAAAGCTCATAACTTTAAAGCAAATTATGAAACAAAACAAAATGGAAGGAAAGAAAACAAACAAAAACTCCAAGCAGGTCAAACAGAAAGAGCAGTGGTTAGAAAATGAAGATTCAGCCATGGATGTGTCAGTGTGTTTCCTAGAATAAGAGAGGCATTAGGATTTTTACATCAGATTGCTTACATCTCAATCCAGTGTGTCCCCTAGTTTTGGAGCAAGTCTCTGAACATCTCTAAGGCTTAATTTCCTGTTATAAAATGGGAATAATGATTGTCTAATTCATAGGTTGCATGTGTTATTCATATCTGTATCACACTGCCTGCTGGTATGACTACCATCACCATCATCATCATCATGGTTGGTTATGGGGTCGATATGAAGGGGGTCTTGGAAGTCAGGGAAACTGTAGGGATGAATTTGATAGGTTGAGAATATGAACCTGTTAGTGTTGTTTAGGAAGGTTTGGAAGCAATCTAAGCTAATTTTCCGTTCCCTCAGTACATCCTCAACAAGTAGATACACTTTTAATGTGCATCCTTATGAGGAGAGATCATCAAATTAATAACACAGAAGCTGAAAGTTGGATGCTGACCTTTCTAAGGTTTCAAGAAATCTTTCAGTAGTCAGTGGGTAAAGGTAATGTTGTGAGACAGTTACTGTGGCTAATTACAAATGATTGTTATTTATTAAACATATATCTCATTTGTTGAACAAGCACCCCACTGATTACCTTATTTAGTTGTTTTATCTTAACCTGGTGAGTGAACACTATGCCAGGTGCTGGGAATACAGCTGTAAAAAGAACGGACACTAACCTTGATCTTTATGGAATTCACAACCAAAAGCTCCAGAAGGAATGAATCACTCATGATTCATTCATTTCTATTACTGCTCCTATCACCTTGCTCTGCCCTAATTTCTTTGACCCCCATGATAGCAAGAGCGATCTCTCATTTCAGGGCAGTGACAATGCCTTACTCATCTTAATAACAAGTGCTAAAAATATGTTCTTATTTGATTAAAACTTGAATGAATTAATAAATGAAATTAAATTAGCCACAGAATAGCCTATGTATTTATATCTCCAATTTTATATATAAATATATGACTTGTTTTAACCTTTGACTGATGAGTTCTGAGATTGGGTTGAAATTTGCATACATAATGCTTTTAAAACAAATTAAATAATATTTGATTCCCTTAGTCTGAAATAGATTCAATTTTACTTTTTATATTATATTTCCTGATTTTATGCAGGTGCAGGAAGTCTGGATGTCTTTCTGTCTTATAGAGAGTCAAATGATTTCACAAATTTTGTGTTGCAAATAATGTAAGTAAGGTAAGGAAAACCTACTCTAAACACGCATTCTCACTTTTAAGTTAAATTGCAAAACATTGGCTTTGTCCATATACATTTAGAACTGTTTCTCTTGAGTATGCAGTGCATTCAACAAATAGGCAAGGATACTGTCTGTATAAACATCCCTTCCCCTGAGTCACCTTAACCAACCACTATGGGGACAAGAGCCAAGTTAGGTAGGAGTGGGATTTAGGTTCTACAGAGGGATAGCTGAGACACAAGTTCCTATCCAAGGCAACAGGAGGAAGCAAGTATAGATACTAAATTCAAATGGGTTGGAGTAGGATGTCAAGATTGCATCTTGAGGCCAAGAAATGAGTACATCAGCAGAGATCTCATCACAAGATAGAGACCCAGGTTCTTATCCTAACTCAACCATTTATAATACATATTATATTTAACAAATTATTTAGCCATCCTGAGACTCAGTATTTGGACCTCAGTGAACTCATTAGGGTAAGGGCTCTCTGGCAATCCATCAACTGTCCTCTTTCCTGGTGATTTATTGTATTCCTTCTCTGAAAACCACATAGATGGTATTTTTATCATGGCTGTGCTTTCATATTGCATTTCCAAATTAAACATTTAAAACCAGCACTGATATGTACAACTAGTAAGAATGTGAAATGGCATGTCCTTCCCAGAAAATAATTTGCCAATAGGTTCTTAAACTAAAACAAAAACCTTGAAGTATGCATACTTTTGATCCAATCATTCTCCTTGTTGGAATTTGACCTAATAACAGTTGTAATCAAGGATTTACACACCAACCCTTTTATTATAGCATTATTTATAATGTGATAAAGCAGTCATATCTTAGATTTTAAATAGGAAAATAACACAGATAAGTGAAAGTAAAAGTGTATTATGCAGCCATCAAAAATTATATTTTCAGACTATTTGAAGATTTGTGGAAATAATTGCCAGAGTATTATAAGAAAACAGATGGATATTTTCAATATTTTAATCCAAGTTCTATTTGTTTACATGTACATGCACTTTCAGTATGTATTTATGTAGGGGCGGCCTGGGTGGCTCAGTTGGTTGAGTGTCCAACTTTGGCCCAGGTCATGATGTCACAGTTTGTGATTTCGAGCCCTGCGACAGGTTCTGTGCTGACAGCTGACAGCCTGGAGCCTGCTTTGCATTCTGTGTCTCCCTCTCTCTCTGCCCCTAAACCACTTGCATTATGTTTCTCTCTCTCTCAAAAATAAATAAACATTAAAATAACCTTAAATATGTATTTACGTAATATTAAAGAAAGAAATATACCAAAATATTAAAATTTGTTCCTATTATGGGCTAAATTGTGTCCTCCCAGAATTCATATGTTGATGTTCTAACCCCTGATACCTCAGAATGACTGTAAGGTCTTTAAAGATGTAATTAAAGGGGCGCCTGGGTGGTGCAGTCGGTTAAGCGTCCGACTTCAGCCAGGTCACGATCTCGCGGTCCGTGAGTTCGAGCCCCGCGTCGGGCTCTGGGCTGATGGCTCAGAGCCTGGAGCCTGTTTCCGATTCTGTGTCTCCCTCTCTCTCTGCCCCTCCCCCGTTCATGCTCTGTCTCTCTCTGTCCCAAAAATAAATTTTAAAAAAAGCGTTGAAAAAAAAAATTAAAAAAAAATAAAGATGTAATTAAAGTTAAATGAAGGCATAAGACTGGGCCCTAATCCAATATGACTGGTATCCTTAAATTAGAAGAGAAGCAGGGGTGCCTGGGTGGCTCAGTTTATTATGCGCTTGACTTCAGCTCAGGTCATGATTCACAGTTCGTGAGTTCAAGCCCCGTGTTGGGCTCTGTGCTAACAGCTCAGAGCCTGGAGTTTGCTTCAGATGCTGTGCCTTCCTCTTTCTCTGTCCCTCCCTGACTCGCGCGCGCTCTCTCTGTCAAAAATAAATAAACATTAAAAAAATAATAAAAGAAAAGAAAAAGAAAAGCAAACACAGACACACATAGAGGAAAGGCCATGTGAAATACTGGAAGAAGGTGTTATCCTCTTCAAGCCAAACAGAGAGGACTCAAGAGAAATCAATCCTACCAATACCTGAATCTTGGACTTCCAGCTTCTGGCGTTGTAAGAAAATAGATATCTGCTGTGTAAGCCACCTAGTCTGGGGTCCTTTGTTATAACAAATACACTGCCTCTGGGAGGAAGACTTCTAAGTGGTGTTTATTTTCTTTTTTACACTTGTTTATATAGTCTCCAGCATTTTTACCATGAGACTAAGCACTGAGCACAGACACTGTTTCTTCAGAGACAAGTACATGTTTTCTCTTTTTTTTTTTCTTGTGGAATAAATGGGTCCACACTTTTGTTAAGTACCTTAGCTATGTGTGGGTCTTCTCCACTTAGTTGTGAGCCCTTGGAGGGCAAAGCGTTTGTTCAAATAAACTTTGTAATAGCCCTGCCTATTGTTGTAGTTGGCACATATTAGACTCCCCCAAATATCTGTGAAATGATATTTAGGTGGTACTGATTTATAATGTGTTTGGTCTGTACTCTAGTATTACAGAACAGTTTACTCCATAGCTATGGTGAACATTCTGAGTGTTTGCATCATCTCTAAAAAAGCTTCATTTGTGAATGCGAAGTTGAGACTTCCCTTCAACATAAGGAAAAATCCAACCTGCTGTTCTTTTGGCTTCTTACTAGTGTTACCTGGTTTTTGCTCTAACTTTCCATCAGCAACTCCTCTCCTCCCACACCTCTTTATGTTCTCTTTTCCTCCACTACCATTTAGTCTCACACACAAGCACACATAATCTTTGTCCAAAGGATTGGTCAAAGATACTTTGAGCTCAATAAAAAGCTTCTCATATAAAAGACTATTGATCTAAATTGTGAACTAAAATAGAGTTTAGGGAGAGTGGAAGGTCAAAAAATGGGTTTCCTTGTCTATTTGGAGAGGAGGTGGGAGCTACAAAAGAGAAAGAAATCAGGTATGAAAAGAGGCATCAATAAATACATCCTGCCTGATTTTAGTCACTTTGCAGAAGTAAATTGGTGTATTTTGCTGAAAAAGGCAGGAATACCTTGGAGGTTTGGAACCAAGGCTAATTCTCTCTATCCACTGAATTTTTCCTTGAAACTGTCATTACTTTAAGATATTGATATATCTTTCTAGCTACTTTTGAGCACATACTAAATCCAAGGAACTTTGCGCATATAACATTCCTAATCCAGAAATCATCCTTGAAAAGTAGTAGTACAATATTAGATAAACTGATTCCTAAAGATTAACTACCTTACCTAAAGTCACAGGAAAATGTCCTTGGGGTAGGCAGTCATCTTAGAGAAAGTTCCTAGGATCTTTCCAAGAATAGATTCCAACAAGAAGAAATCACATTTATTGCAGATCTAATATGACAGCCATTTTGCATACATAGTCTCGTTCCATTTGCCCAACATTGCTAACAGGTAGGAATTAGCATTGCTATCTTACATGGCAGAAAAGGTGGAGATATCTGCCAAATGAGTACAATTTTAACAGAGCTGAGATTTAAATCCATTTTCATCTGATTTAGAAGAAATCTAGATGGAGACTCAGAGACTTTTTTAGTAAATGATTAAGAGAGTGCCCTCAAGTAGATAAAAATATGAAGACACTGTTACTGTCTTCAATTTGGTGAATTTCTCTTGACTCACAGATTAAAGACAGCTCCATATCTTCAACATGGGAGTAAAGCTAATGCACATTTGACTTTTAACAAGCTGTTCTTCTCTGCTTTAAAACACACACACACACAAAAACAGACTTAAACTCAAATCATATAACGTCATTTTCTCTGTTGCTGAGCAATTAAGAATCTGAAATTCACTGTTATCCAGGTTATGCTTTGTCTATATCTGATCCATCTAATATGGTAGCCACTGACACATGTGGCTATTAAAATTAATTTAAACTATATAAAGTCAGAGATTCAGTTTTTTAGATGCATCAGTCAGTCACATTTCACACACTGAGGAGCCAGATGTAGCTAATGCTACCGTATTGGACAGTGCAGGTACAGAACCTTTCCATCATTGCAGAAAGTTCTGCTGGATAACACTGGCTGATATTAATAACTTGCAGAGGGTTACAAGGTCTTCTTTGCCGATAGAGTATATACTACAAACAGCTGTTGTGTTGAACAAACATCTTTGGGTTCTTGCTTATTAATCTCCTTTATTCACAAAGGATAATCTTTCAAGCTCAACATCGAGACCTATTGGTAGAAGAATGAATTGTGAGAAGGAACCCAAGCAAAAATCATGGATCAAGATACCCATATTCATCCATATTATATAACAATCACTATCAATGAGCTACTAAGGCCCTAAAAGATGAAAATTGGAGAACTTGCATGGCTTTCGTTTGTTTGTTAATTTATTCTTGCAAGTAACATTCACTCAACTTCTGCTATAGATGTAGGTATTGCAGAATTGGTAAGAGAATGCCCTCAAAGATTTTGGAATTCATGGGTAGGGCACAGAAATAGAGATGGACAACTTTATCTGAAACTCAGTGTGCTAATTGCCAGAATAGCGGAATGTAAGCATTTTGTTCATAGCATAAGCTTTTCCGGGAGCTTGATTCTGGCTTACTCTAGATAATGAAGGAGGGTAAGAACAGAGCTGCTAGAGTGAGTGCCTCATGGGCAAAGGGTGGTTGTGCTGGTCCTCAGCTTGCCACCCCAAATCTGTTCTCCACCCAACGTTGTCTTATTCTCCTCAAGAAGGGAGGGTGACCCAGTGGATGTATCACCTACACTCCCTTGCTGACTAGTTTTCAGTTGTGTTTGACCAATAGAAGTTAAGCTTTCAGATACCAGAGGTCAGGAGGGGAGAGAACCTAGGTTATTTTCTTCTGCTTCTGTGGCAGGAGCTGGGACTCTCAAAGGTTACAGTTCCCAGGTCTAACTCTTGACTAGAGTGCCACAACCACAATTTTCTCTTCTGTCCCTTCAGCTACAGGGCTTTTACTACCTCTTATCTCTGGGTGTTTCACCACTGCTTTTGACCCCCTTAACTCTACCCACATCTCTAGAAGGAGTCTCTTTAATAAGGTCTCTCCATTTGAAACATCTGGGTTAAATTACATGTCCATCTGGGACCCTGACTTAACACAGCAAAATGAGAGAAGAAGCCTGGTAGCTGAGAGCCAGAGAATGAGGGCTTCTGATAAGGATTTTAAAGAGTGGGACTTACCATAGTGTACTAATGCCTTTGGAGTTGGAGGGATTATTTGAGGGTCTTTGAAGAGTCTACAAGACCTGTCTTCTACTTCCCATCTTCCTGCTCTCCATTCCCACTCCCTAGAGATTACCTTAGTGAACAGTTTCTGTGTAACCTTCTAAATGTTCTTCACTGCATGCTCAAACATATGGTTTGAGCACCCAACCATCCTCAGCCACACTGAAGGAAAATAAGTCCGCCTCTTGCTTGTCAAAGAGGAGAATGGTAAGGGCAGCAGCATCTGGGAACTAGTTAAAACCACAAATTCTCAAGCCTTTACCAGACCTATTGAATCAGAAACTCTGGAAGTGAAGTTCAGAACTCGATATTTTTTGGAGGGGGGTAGAGAGAGCACACACGCATGTGAGAGCAGGAGAGGGCAGAAAGAGAGAGAAGATAGTAAACAGGTTCCATGCCCAGCACAGAGCCCTATGTGGGGCTTGATCTCACAACCATGAGATCATGACCTGATCCAAAATCAAGAGTTGGATGCTTAACTGACTGAGCCACCCAGGTGCTCTGGGACTCTAGATTTTTAATAAGCCCTCCCAGGGGCACCTAGGTGGTTTAGTCGGTTGCACTTCTGACTCTTCGTTTCAGCTCAGGCCATGATCTCACAGTTCATGAGTTTGAGCCTGGCATCAGGCTCTGAGCTGGCAGTGTGGAGTCTAATTGGATTCTCTCTCTCCCTCTCTTTCTGCCTCTCCCCACCTCATTCTCTCTTTCTCTCTCTCTCTCTCAAAATAAATAAAACTTAAGAAAATAAACCCTTCTGGTAACTGTGTTGCACACTTAAATTTGAGAACCAGAGGACTACACTGTTCTTCTGGAGAGCTCTCTCCCTCAACCATCTGGTCATTACTATTTCACACAGAGTGGAGTGATCCTCCTGAACTTGGGCTCTGACACTGTTAACTGCTCAGAATAGGCATTCTATGCCAATGTGAGTTTTGAAGTCATGATGTTTTGTTTTCCTCTCTAAAAGTGAAAGACTATGCAATATTTCCTTCCTTTTTGCCTTTCTTCAGGACTCCTACAAGTCAGTTTCAGTCATCTCCAGAAGCCCAAGACCCACTGGTTACCACATCTCAACCCTATATCACTATACTTGCAATCAATCTTTAAGTCCTCTCAAAGCATTCCAAATAATTTTGTCCAAAATTCAACAATCTTTCCTATGTCCTCAACCACCTCTCAGAATGATCCTAATCCATATATATATATATATATATATATATATATATATATATATATATATTTCTTATAGTTTTCATGAATCAAAGACGATTTCAATTTCATACTCCACATACCTCATGGCCTATAGGTTCTTCTCTTTGCTGTTTTTTTTTAAAGCTTATTTATTTTGAGAGAGAGAGAGAGAGAGAGAGAGAGGGAGGGTCAGAGAGAGAAGGAGAGAGAAAATCCCAAGCAGACTCCATACTGTGAGTGCCGAACCCCAGGCGGGTCTTGATCTCATGAACGCTGAGATCACAACCTGAGTCGAAATCAAGAGTCAGGGGCGCCTGGGTGGCTCAGTCGGTTGAGCGTCCGACTTCAGCTCAGGTCATGATCTCATGGCTCGTGAGTTCAAGCTCTGCGTCAGGCTCTGTGCTGACAGCTCAGAGCCTGGAGCCTGCTTCCAGTTCTGTGTCTCCCTCTCTCTCTGCCCCTAACCCACACGCATTCTGTCTCTGTCTCTCTCAAAAATAAATAAACATTAAAAAAAAAAAGAAAAGAAATCAAGAGTCAGAGGCTTAACTTACTAAGCCACCCAGGCACTCCTCTCTGCTGTTTTAAAACTACAGATTTTGCTCTCTCCACCGGAACTCACAGTTTCTTGGCCATTACAGCTTAATGTTTGGTAGCCTCCCTTTTGTTTTTATCTAGTAACTTTTGTAATTTATAGGTTTAGCATTTTACTCATTGCCTTGCTCTCTATCACTATCTTTTCCACTTCCAGGAACTGCAAGATCCAAATGGATTATATGTCAAGCCCTCAGGAGCTAGTCCCAGCCTTCCTTACTTCTGGTGTTCTTTTCCTCTACCCCACTTCAACCACCAGCTCCTGTAAACTTAGCCTTGATCTTTTCATCTGCAATAACTACATTCAAATAACAAATTACAAGCATGCTCCTGTATAAGTACAAGTTCCCATCCTTCCAGAAGGTAATTAAGATAGTTGTTCTAGCCTGCCAGTTCCATGGAGCTAAGAATAATGAAGGATGGGATTCTTGCAAGATCCTGGATGCATAGAAATTGAAGGAGAGTGGAGAGTTACAATTGAGGTGGGGCAGAAAACCAGAAAGGAAAACCTACATGGGTCATTGAAGTAAATAGGTGCTCCAGAGAAGACATCAGCGTTCAGGATTCAGAAGTCAGCAATCCAAGATGGTACAAGCAGAGAGCAATCGATCTGATAGGCAAATAGGAAGATTGATAGTAGTGGCAAATAATCATCTAGAGGTCATTATCTCAACTGGTTTCCACAGAGGATTTGATTTTTTTTCCAGAGTCACGTGTTGAGCAAATGCATATAAGGGGGTTATTCCGAAGATCAAATATAAGTACACTGTGGATGCAGAGGAGCTTTCCAATGAAAATGTCAGTTGTTGCTACTGTTCTTGATTTAAATGACCCATCTCAACATTGCAGGAAGTGCTGATATTGTGGGGTCCCTCCTTTCTCTTTAAATCCAGGCAAATGTTTCTTTCCTCATTTCTTCAGTGGTTAAGAGAATTATGCAGAAGCTGGCTCGGGTTGGTTAATTATTCAAATGTGATTATACAAAAGCAGCATATTTGTTCTGTCCCTATTTGTGCATATGTATTTATTTTTTATGAACCTTACTTCCCGTCAGTGAAGAGAATAGAATTAGCACATCTGTCCCATTTGTTGTGACAAAATATGAACTTAAGATCTGTATGCTGATTTAGGGAAGCATATTCCTAGGCGTACATGGTGAGTCTGATGGAATAAAATTTCAGTAATAAATACAGTTGTGGGAATCTGCATTAAAAAGCAGCACTAAAAACAAATGACATGAAAGAGTGTTATGGAAGCTTTTTAAGGAGAATTTGAACAGAAACAGAGGCATCTCTAGAGAGGTGGAACATTGGGACAAATAATTTGTGGAAAGGGGGTGGGAAGAATGAGAAGAAGGAGGAGGCGTGTCCCTGCCATTTTCCAAATTTGTGAATGCCAGCATCTTGAAGGAATCATGAGAAAGATGTTGAAGAAAACAGGAAGGAGGGGAAAAGATGTATGCATTGTTTGATAGGCAAGATATACACAAATTTTGTATAGCTGTGGGGACAGTAAGAAAAGAGACATGCCTAAATGTGTTAGAGCTCATTATATTTGCTAATTGCATTTTCTTCTATTGATGCTCTCTCACCCAAGTCATGGCAGTGCCTAAGGACAGACACCACTGTTGCTTTTTGAGGCAGCCAGAGGAGGAGTGTCCAGAGCACATGCTGGGCTCCTTGCCACCTTATAGAGAACATTGGAAAGCAGGAGGACATTGCTGTATACCCCAAATTCCTCCTTATAAGCGATAATTAGGAACAGGAGGGAGGATGCCTAGCTGGTATTGATTGTTCCTTTTTGTGACATATACTAAACCTGCAATATGGGTTTAGGTAGGACACAAATAATATTAATTTTATTATCTGTACATTCATCCTTTGCTTTCATCTATTTATGGCAACTGATACTGGTCTCCCATTTTCAGCACCAATATAAATATTGTTATTAAAACCAATGTATTTAAATGAAGAAAATGAACTATTTATTAAAAAAATATTAGGTCAGGAGAGCCTGGGTGGCTCAGTCAGTTAAACATCTGACTTCGGCTCAGGTCATGATCTCACGGTTCATGAGTTCAAGCCCCACGTCAGGCTTTGTGCTGACAGCTCGGAACCTAGAGCCTGCTTCCGATTCTGTGTTTTCCTCTTTCTCTCTCTCTCTCTGCCCCTTCCCTGCTCATGCTCTGTATCTCTCTCTCTCTGTCTCTCAAAAATAAAAATAAACACTTAAAAAATATATTAGGTCAGCCAGCAGATCAGCAAAATTTATAAAGGTGGCTCTCAAGTGATGACATTTGGGAATCAATATAAGAAAACACAATGGGTCAGAGAAGACAGGACAGAGAATCAAAAGTTATGGGTGCTCAACTTTGCTAATAATTGTCTGTGTATTTGAGACAATTAACCTCATTTTTTCTGAATATTGATAATAACTCCCAATTTAGATAATTTACAGCATTTTTTTTTTTGGTAAAGATTCAATGGTATAATGTATTTGACACTCTCTAAAAAATAACCAGTGTTGGGGAGCCTGGGTTGTTCATTTGGTTAGGTGACCAACTCTGCATTTCGGCTCAGGTCATGATCTCACGGTTTGTAGGGTCAAGCCCTACCCTGGGCTCTGTGCTGACAGTGTGGAGCCTGCTTGGGATTGTATCTCTCCCTCTCTCTCTCTGACCCTCCCCCTCTGGTGCTCTCTCTCTCAAAATAAATATACATTTTATATATATGTGTATATATATGTGTGCATATGTACATATATGTATATATATACATATATACATATATACATACATACATACACGCATATATATATACATACATACATACACACACATACACACACACACACACACACAGTGTTGTAATGGGGAAGTATTGTGCATATACCTTAGGAGGGCTTCTGTCGAGTCATACCCTTAAGCGTTTCCTCATTGAGTGTGACCAGAACATGTGACTCCTAACAATAGCATACCATTGCCAAAGGTGATAGGATGTTACTCCCTTAATTAGGTTTGGTTGCATAAGTCTTAGCAGACTGTTGGCTTCAAAGAAGCAAACAGCCCTATTGTGGACCACAGCCCTATTGTGGACGACATGCCTATGGAGAAGGCCATGTGGCAGAGAACTGTGGACAGTATCTAGGATTTGAGGTGGCCTCTAGCTGACAGCCAGTAAGAAACTGGGGTCCTCGGTCATACAGCCACAAGGAAATTAATCTGCTAACAACTTCAGTGAGCTCGGAAGCAGATTCTTTCCTTTGAGAATTCAGAAGCACCCAGATAAAAACATGGTCTGGCCAACCCCTTGATTACAACCTTATGAGAGTCCCTAGGAAATTAAAAAAAAAATCACCTCTTTAGTGTTACTAGCCACATTTCAAGCTCACACATTGCAGATATAGAATAGTTTCAACATCATACAAAGTTCTGTTGGTCAAGGCTCCTCTGAAGCTCCCTTAAGGAACAAGCTGAGTTTGAGACTTCCCCTAAAATTGAGCCCTGATTTGGCTTCTTCCCTTTACTTGTACTACTTACCTTACTTCCTTACTGCTGTCTCCTAGGTTCATTTCTTTCCTAACGTTTTTGCAATCAAGCCCTGGTTTGAGAGGAGGTCCAGCTAAAATTCAAGAGAAATCCACTGGAAAAAATGTTAGTTCTTTTGGTTTCTATCTCTGAATGCTAAATGCCAAAATTGACTGTCATTGTTACTGATTTTTTTTTAAATCTTCATTCTTTCCTGGTATTCCTCCTTGATTGTTAAATGTGGAATTATCGATGACCGCATTTACAGTTTATAAAACACTTTCTTAGACCTTATCTTGAAGGAATGACACTGAAAATTTTAGCATATTTGTGCTGATTTATAGTACTGATCAAAAAAATAACTGTTAATATCCTTATTTTAAGGGTTAGAGAATTAAACCCCAAAATAGTTGCAATAATTCTAAGACCCTATTTTAAACAGGTAACACATTTGAAATTCATGGCTGGTTCCTGACCAAGAACTCAGAGCTCTTTCTATATAGTGCACTTCCCTTAGAATTCCAAGGGATATACCACATCTAGCACACTCTGTGAGCATACATAATGGGCAAAAAAAAAAATGTGCTTTTTGTGAAGGGAGACTTTGCACTAGAAATTTAATAAGTAGGTGGTTATAGGATGACTATGGTTCAAGCTGGGAAGAAGGGCTTCACATGCTTTCCTTTAAAAAAGCTATGATTGATTGTTCAGTGCCCTAACGTTTACCTCTGCTTCAACCATGTAGTTAGTCTGACCAATTTTTCCAACACATATTCACAAAGTGACCTAACAGCTCAAATACATTCACTTGTCATCATTGTCTTCCTCCTCTTCCTCCTCCTCCTCCTCCTCCTCCTCATCATCATAAGCAGCAACATCATTGTCATCACCCTTTTATCGAGCCAGGTGATATGCTAAGAGCTTGCAGTCATTATTTTATTCAATACTCATAACAAGTCTAGGAGCTGGTGCCATCATTATTATTCTCATTTTGTAAATGAGCAGAATGAGGCACATGTCAAAGACTTATAGTAATTACATAAGGTACAACTTATTTCCTTCCTACCGTGATCCCAATTCAACACAGTTATCCAGATCAGGTGAGGAATAATGATTCTTAATCAATACTACTTGGCTTGTTTCAATCTGTGGCCTTTCCTACCCAGTATATTGTCAGTAGCAGTGGAGGAGATAAAGTAGGTTCCTAAGAACAATGCCAATTTCTTTTCTCTCATATTTTCTGTCGTATGCTAACCTGGAAAGTAAACATCAACAGACTTGCTTCCATTACTTAAAAAATAGATATGTATCATTTCCTTTATGTCACTTCCAAAGAGCTATTATTATTGTTTTAAAATAGAGCTAATTAATGCAATACAGCACTGTAATTAGATTCTCTTTGTCCTAGAAATTGGCCAGACGCTGCAGGTTTATCCAAGAGAAAGTTCTTCACAGCACTGGGAGAATAATGAGTCTCATTCATTCTCAGCCTGAGCCACATCTGAACTAGTGACCCAGGGGTGGATGTCTCAGAGGCCCATTACCAGCCCCCAAAGCCATCTTTTGTGACAAGGGTGTTGATGGATCCAGCTTAATGCCACCCAGATATTATCTCTGAATCTTAAGCAAAAGACAAACTGCAGCTACAAGGCAGATATAAAAGTCTCTTGCTGAGATTTGTAGAAAATGTTGTCATTTTAATTAACATTTCCAAACAATAATAATCATTATTTAGTGTTGTGAAGGCAGCCACATACAAAATGCTAAATTTCTGAGTATTTTAAAGCAGAAAAGTGTTCTTCTGGGAAACGACGAGAAAATTTGGTTTTCTGTTTCTGGATCGGGAATATCAGATCAAAGCATTTTTTTCTCCTTTTAAATAAAAACTGTATGACTTATTCTGAAGTCATTCTTCCTTTGCTAATTTGCCCCCTGACATATGGTACCTTTGCAAAAATTCTTACAATGGATTAAAACTGTATTTTTAAAAATGAGCTTGAGATCTTGAGCTTTATGGGCTGCAAAAATACAAGGTAATTGGAAGTGCTTTGGAACTTGGAACATGAAGGAATAAAACCAATTTCTACAAGAGATTAAATGTTATTTTCATGCAAAAGAATGCAGCCATCATTCCCTGACTTCCCTTCATCTGTATCCTCATCCCCACAGTCTCCACACTACTGACCTCTCTCACAGATTGATCCCTTATCCCCTACTGTCTTCCAAACAGAAACAATACTTAGTCACAGAAGGCAAAGTGCTCTGATCCTTCTAGCTTTTCACAGCTGGTCTCTCTCCTGAAGCTGGGTTCTCTTTTTTTTTTTTTTTCCACTTTTTCTTTTTGTCTGTGTTGCTTGACCCACCCTGCTCAGCGATAGACCTCGATGCTGACCATCTCCAGGCTCAGCCCCCTTGAGCCCTTAAACTCATTCTGACTCAGGCAGAGCAATTTCAGATTAGCTGATGGGTCATATTATTAATAACAGCTAACATTTACTCTTCGCTTGACATGTACCAGACGATATTCTAAATCATCCATTTGATCCTTTCAGCAACCCTATGAAGAACTCATTATTATTATCCTGATTTTCCAGAGGAGGAGACTGGGTACAGGGAGGTTAAGCAACATGCCCAAAGTAAATAATAGATATAGGGTCTGAACCCAGAAAGTCTGGCTGCACATCTGAACCTCTTAACCTTTGTTCTCCATTCCCTGTCCCATTAGCCAGAGGCACGTGGATCTAGGCAAGGCTAGAATTTGCCTTGATCACTCTCCTGCCCAGGTCTTAGCATTTCTTTAAAAACCTTTGGATGGAGCCAACTTTTGTATCAGTGTTTTGCTTTGTTCTCTAGCTCTTCATGGGAACTAGGGGTCTTGTCTTGGGTCCTGAATTTCAGCTAATTGCTAGTTCTTTAGAACCTGTTTCTGGTTCTCACCAATCCTGGAGGCAAGGGGAGCTCCAGAGACATCCAGTGGTCCCTCAGTGGCTGACCTGGATTTCCTTCTAAACAGATGACACCTTGCCTCTCTATGTTTACTTGACAGTATTTAGTTGAGTGGATTCCACCCTCTCCCTTGAATCATCCACTTTACTTCATTTCTATTACCTTCACATGCTTGTCTGGGCCACCATCTTCTTTCACCAGATGAATGCATTAGATTCCCTGTGGGTGTCCCAGCTTAAAACTTTTGGCCTCTCCAACCCATTTTCTGTGCTCAACCAGGGAAGCCTACTGACTATGAAAACATGGTCATTTTAATGATTAACATCTTTATAGCAACCCATTACTCTTAGAATCAAGCCCTAAATCTCTGATGCAGCTTGTGAGGCTTTGCCTAACAGGACCTCACCTATACCTGGTACTGTTTCTTAGTACACTCTCTCCATATGCCATGCTTTCTCCCACTATGGGGCTTTTACACAAATTCCCTCTGCCTTGAGGCTATCTTCCTTTCGTCTCCGCATAAATGACTGGCTCATCCTTCTGGTCTTTGCTTACAATTTTCTTCCTAGGGAATTCTCCCCTGTTCTTGCAGATCAGATTAACCTTCTTTTTATAAACTCTCATAACATCTCCTTTCCAGGTGCTTAATATACATTGACTATGTGTGTGCCAGATGCTTATCAGTTGTAATTTGTTACCACATAATAGAACTCAACAGCATTAGGGCCATATTTGTCTTGTTCACAGCTATGCTCCCAGGTATATACAGAGTACTATGTTCCCACAGCACATATTAGAGAATGAATAAATGAATGAAGGAATGGATGAACAAATTGCTACATAGAACCTCCATGTGTTAGCAGATTGGGAGGCTTTCTAAAAGACAGCATTCATTGGGCTTCTACTATATGCTAAACCTTGTCATGGACTTAAATATTTTATCTCATTTTATATTCAAAACAACCTTATAAGGTAGCTTTTGAGAGTAATCTCATTTTACAGATGAGTAAACTAAGATTTTAACTGACAGACCAAATCTCTATGTATATTATATAATCTACATATGTATATATGTACATGTACACATGTATATATACAATACATACACAAGAGCAAAAAGCAATTTGTGTGTATATTTTCTTTCTATATATATATATACACATGCACAAATATATATATATGTATATATATATATATATATATATATATATATATATATATACACGTACACACACGCATACACACGAGAGAGAAAAGAGAGAGAGAGGCACTCACTTACCAAGTGTAGGCCCTACAAACAGGTTGTATTCCTTTAATTACAGGCTTCTCCATTCCTAACTCAATCCCACTTAGACACATGTACTGTATGCCCAGCTTGTACCTTGATTTACGATACTTCTGATTCTATGGCTAACGTCAGGATTGGGATGGGCATGATCATCCACGTGTTCCCCTTATTCCCTTGCAGATCAGCTGTGGGGTGGCCAACAGGAGGACACGGAGGGAGGAAACAAAAATAGGCTTTTGTTTTCCTCTCCGGGCAAAAATCCCAATGGCTTCCCACCTCTCCTTTAGGCCCTTGGAATGAATGTTCTTTGGTGTGCTAGACACTCTGTGTGGGTTTAGCTCATTAAATGCTCTAAGTATGTGTAGCACGCTGTGTGACTCAGGGGAAGAGGGCAGGAACTGGGCCTCTACTTTGCAAAATATTTCTCTATTGATGAATTCAGAATTTTATATGAAAACTGAAAACACCTGGTTTTTATAATTTTTTCAATGAAAATTAAAAAAAATTATTTCTATCATGAGTGAAAACATTCAGAATTTGATAAATATGGCATGTGAAAGAAAACTGTTTGTTTTTAATGAACATTTATTTGCTAATTATGGGAATCACCAAAGAGGAAGCTGCAGAAACTGTTTTTGTTGTGTTATTTTGTCTTTTCTTATTCTCTGGGTTAATGAAGTTTTAAAATCCATAATTTGGAAATTATCAAACCATGGCACGGATGCTAGAATCCTCCAACATGTTTTTAAAACACACATTTGATTAATTTGGGAAAGTTAAGCTCAGGCCAGCACGTGATGGATTCAAGCTTCCTGCTTTTTTTTTTTTTTTTTTTAATAAATTGTAGGGTTTTGGTTCTTCCCCACTGTGAGCCATGTTTCCATTTTTGACATCAGCTAACTCAGTCACTAGATAATGCCTTCAAGAATTATCTGACAAGATGCACTGACATCAGAATGACAGTTAGGTAGATGTGTTGTGCAATTAAATTATATCTAACAAAGGACCAGTGGCTTCCCTGCATCTAAGAATGATTGGACAACCATGCTTACGTTTGATCATTTATCTATGTGCTAAAGTTGGGCTGACTGGCTCAGCCTAATCAGTGTGGTGTCATGTAATTTTACCATTCTTTAATGAATTGCTTTCTAAGGTGGATTGTCAGGTTCTTGACAGATTATATATTTAGCAATGTACAGAATTTCATTCATTAAGGTGTTAGAAGGAATTCTCTATTTAGCAAAACAAGATACATGCCTGTTAATGTTCCTTCTTCATAGGAAACATCAGCACGTGCATTATCATTTCTTTAAACCTCTCAGGGTGATTTGAATATGCAATTTTGTATTTTCCTCTCTATGCCATTAAGTTGATGTAGGTAGGAAGGAGGATGCCTTTGTTAACACAATCAATTGAAAGATGTATAAAGAGGAGGGACAGAATTAGTCTATACTAATCATGACTCCTTGATAATAGACTTGTCGCCATGAAGTTAGAGAAGGATTCCTCTTCAAAACCAATTCTTCCAGGATAATAAAAACAACATTTCAAAAGCACATAGGAGTTCTTGCAAGAAGGTAAAATAATGAATTATTAAATGTACTGCAGCTTCTTGATAAAAATTTTATGATAACTGCACAGTGTTCGTCTAACCTTGCCTTTTAGCAACATGGAAACATGAACTCTGCTTATTTCAAGTTGTAAATTGGTTTCGTCTTATTGTCTCATTTAAGCAATCTTTTCCAGAATAGACCCAGAGGTGCCAAATGATTCCAAATTGTAAGCTACAAGTTTTTTTTTTCTCCTCCAGAATTATTGTACCCATTATATTAACACCTTCCACTTTGTTGTGAGGATCCTTACATTTACAGAGGCTATTATGCTTCTCCAAAACAATGTGCCAACAGATTATATGTATTAGTAAAGAGGAGAGTGTGAGCACTGAGCATAGTCTTAACTGGGAAACATCTACAAGTACAGTATTTAGAATGCAGTAAGGAGGAAAAACAGAGCATAGTAAACATTTCATACTGGCATCTGCATCCATTATAGAACTGAGGTGACCGGTAAACATGAAGAATGCTTACACTGTCCTTTTCTGTCTTTGAGTCTCATATTTGCTCACTTCCTTTCTATCACAGACATATGGAGAAGGGGGGGTGAAGAGAAGAACATACTTCCTTGGGCATTTATTACATGCAGGTACCACAAAGCAACAGTTTTTATATAAATTTTGCACCGAGTTTCAATCTTCAGGTATGGTGACCATTTTTTTTTTTTTTGCGACCATGTCTCCTATAGATTTTTTATTCCAGAGGAATTATAGCCTGACATCATAGGGAGGATAATGCCCCCAACTCATTACATTGCCAGTAGATTAAAACTGGCTCTCACTCTCCTAGTGCTCCACCATAAAGCACTTGGATTAAAGTGTTAACTAAAACTTGGTCAAAGCCACAGACAGCCTAGGGACCATGATTCATGGAAATAAACAAACTGGAAGGCGTTTGACTGAGGCAGAGAGTAGTGCAGAGAGCCCAGCTTGCATAGTCAGCACACCATTATCACTTATTATTGAACTTAGTAAATTCTTTTTTTGCTTTTAACCTCTACCATCTTTCTTAAGGACTGAAAATGAGATGATTCAATCTACAAATGAATGATTTAAGATAGTGCCAATCTTAATGATATAATAGAGTGAGTGCCTGTCTCTAAGATGATTCTCAATAAATAACAGTATATTCACTTTGAATTTATCTACTTCTGGAGATCAGTTCTACTCCACAGAAGAGTGGCACACATTAATTTTACTTCTGTAATTATGCTGATCGGTCAGAATGGCGACCAATTTTCATTCGAATATCCTGGGATAAGCTGAGATTGTCCACCATGTAGAAAACACACCAAGTAGGATATGTTAAAGCAAGCTGGGTAAAGCCTATTACTTAGCAGAATTTACTCAATAGATACCCGCAGTCTTACAGTAACTGTCAGCTGGGTTCTACATGGCCAAGGGATGTATATATGTATGGATATACATTTGTTTAAGGAGACAGTTTGTAATGAAAACTCAAAACAATTGACCCTGTTGCATATACACTGGGATCCAATGATGGTTCCTATATCTTCCCTATGAGGACTTGATAGTAAGTGTTCACTAGGACTCAAACAGGAGTCTGTCATGCTTGGTTCTAGGCACTAATCTGAAAGTAACCATCAGGCTCTTTTCTCTGAGAAGACAATCTGTAAATACAGTTAGCATTACTTTACATAATGGTCACTACATACAGGCACTTTCTAAGTGTTTTATATTCACACTTCATTTAATTATCACACATGAACAACCAGGAGATATTTCCTTCTAAGGAAAAGGAACAGATTACTATTTGTTAAGAATTGAGTGCCTCCATCTTCTATTTCTCAACCTTCTCCAATATAACAGTGATGGGAAGGGTCACTATACTTCCAAGAGTGCCTCGGATGATCCTGAGTTTCTACTCCTTGCTCCAGCGTAATTAGTCTGGTTCTTCCCTTCACTGTCCAGGCTGAACAAGAAATTACACCATCCACTGATTATGGGATCTGTATTTATCTCTAGTATGTCATGCCCTGCCTTCTTGAGGACATGAAGGTAGCTGCTTCCTTGGCCCACTCTGTCCTGCCAGCACCCTCTACCTTAATCAGATCTCAAGAGTAATACAGTGCAATAAGATGGTGAAAGGCTTTTTTTTCCCCAACAGCTTGTGTTGTGGGACAGTTACTTTTTCTTTAGAATCTAAACTTAGAAAGTATGTCCTTTTGTTTGATTTCATAATATTACCTGTGTAAAACCAATAAATACCCCCATATGGGATCAAGGATATTGAAACTTAATGAGTTTGTGTTCAACAGCATGTACCTAATTATGTCTCAGATAAGGGTGGCAACTAATTAGTGGGTTGTGAAATCTATTCAATGGTTCAAAAGAAGCATTTAAAAGTGAAGTAGAATAGAGAATATCAGGGTGTGTTACGCATATAAGGCTACATGTTACTTTGAGAAAGTTTAAATAATTTGCGTGTGTGGTGTGTGTGGGGGGTGGGGAGGGGTAGCCAGTCTCCAAAGTGGTTCCGCATTATCACTGCCTCCTGGTAATCATATCCTTGTATAGTTCCCTCAAGTACTTAATCATGCCTGTTTTATGTCATCAATAGGGTATTGCAAATGTGGGGTGCCTGGATGGCTCAGTCTGTTGAGAGTCCAACTTTGACTCAGGTTGTGATCTCATGGTGTGTGGTTTTGAGCTCCATGTTGGGCTGTGTGGTAACAGTGCCAACCCTGCTTCTGAATCTCTGCCTCCCTCTCTCTCTGCCCCTCCCCAATTCATGATCTCTCTCTCTCTCTCTCTCTCTCTCTCTCTCTCTCAGAAATAAACAAACATTTTTTTTTTTTAAAGGATATTGCAAAAGTAATGATGCATGACTCCTGAGGCTAGGTCATGAAGTACCTTGCAGGGTCTGCTAAGGATTTAGATTGTTCTGTGTGAAACCATTGCCATATCACAAGGATGCTCAAGCAGCTGTGTGGAGAAACCCATGTGAGATTGAATGGAGCTTCCCATAAAACATGGCACCAACTTGCCACCCATGTGAATGGACTACTTTGGGAGTGGATCCTCTAACTGCATTTAAGCCTTCAAATGACCACAGCCCCAGACTGTATCTTGACTAAAACCTTGTGAGAGACCTGATGCCAGAACCACCCAGCTAAGCTGTTCCCAAATACCTGACATGCAGAAATTGTGAGAGATAATGAATGTTTATTATTGCTTTAAGCTACTAAGTTTTGTAGTAATTTTTTTTTATGTGACAGTGGATTACTACATATGTTCACATTCAGGGACATGTGTGTGTGCATACACACATGTAAGTATATAGACAGAGGAATTTTAAACCTGTTGTGATGTAAAAATATATCCCTTACTGCTTATTGTGGTAAAAATATTTTCAAATACCCACATTGGTATTTTGGTAAAAATATGTATGTATGATACTACAATGGTAGATCTATGAATGATACTATATGTATGATACTATATGTATTTGTACACGTGTGTTTATACACGCACACACACACACACACACAATGTAACTGTATCTATATACTATAATGGTAGGTCTATGTCATTATACACTGGTCCAAACCCATAGAATTTATAACACCAAGAGTTAACCTTGATGTAAACCATGGACTTTGAGTGACAACGATATATCACTGTAGGTTCATTATTGGTAATAAATGTTCCACTGCGATGAAGATATTGGTAATGAGGGAGGCTATGCATGTGTGTGAGGGGGGTGGGAGTAGATGGGACATCTCTGTACCTTCCTCTCAGGTTTTCTGTGAATCTAAAAGTACTCTAATAAAATCTTTTCTTAAAATACCAGCATATATTAGGAATGAAAAGGGAGAGAGACCAGAAATACATTAAGCCCTACAATGTGCCTGTTGCTGTGCAAAATGAAGATGTTTTTCAAAGGTTATATTCTTTGCTTTACACTGTATTAACTTTCTTAGAATATATTTGGGTGTCCATCTTAGGACTTGCTTGCTGCTATGTTTTTATGACCTGTAGGTTTTTCTCTTTTATAACCTTGACTTCTCATTTAGCTACTGTTTCAATATTATAGTGTTCCTTTTAGCTTTATGTGTCATCATTACAGACCATTTTTTAAACAATTAGACAATCTTGTAAGCACCATTGAGCAAACAAAAAGGCTGTATCATTTTATAATATGTAATAATCAGTGGGGGATGGCTATGTTCACAACGCATAGTTTCCCAAAAGTACTGTGTTCTACTGAGTTTCGTTTTATTTATTTATTTGAGAGATTGTGAGCAGGGGAGGGGCAGAGGGAGTGGGGTGGGGGAGAGAATCTGAAGCAGGCTCCACACCTCAGGGCTCAATTCCACAACCCTGGGATCATGACTAGAGCCAAAATCAAGAGTCAGATGCTTAACTGACTGAGTCACCCAGGCACCCCACTGAGTTTCATTTTAAAAGATTACATCAATATTTCAAAACCTGAATTTTTCTTGGAATTGCACAATTTCAGAAAAGAGTATGTTCGTGGTTGCTTTTAAAGAAGCCCTTATCTTACTCTGAATTAATTTTTTTTTGTCTTGCTGTGTACTATGGTGAGGAGGTTGACGGTCAAGAAATTTAATGAATTATGTTCAGAGTTAATATTTTTGTGAAGAAACTTGACTTTTTCATGGGGGTAGTTCCCCTAGCAGGAGCCAGCCAGTTACAGGGTAACTCCTTTCAAAGTCCACTGAAGGCAGTTCATAGGTAGGAAAGGGGAAGAGACAGAGGGAATTAGAGATACAGGCAGAGTATCAAACTCAGCACAGGTGTTAACATCCTCCTTGTCTAGTCCAGGAACTCTGTTTTATATCCAAGTTATGTGTATTTTCACCAAATATTTCTATATTCCCTGCAGATTCCTTCTCTTTTGGGATTCAGTTCCTCACCTCATAATATTTCCTTTTTTTTTTTTTTTTTACATTTTATTCATTTAAGTAATTTCAACAGCCAACATGGGGTTCAAATTCATGACCACTTGATCAAGAGTCACACACTCCTCTGGCTGAGTGAGCCAGGTGCCCCTCTCAGAAACTTTCTTAATGTTAACCATTATTGTTATATATATTTTAAATGTTTTATTTATTTTTGTGAGAGAGAGATAAAAGAGAGAGAGAGAGAAAGTTAGTGAGTGAGCAGGGGAGGGGCAGAGAAAGGAGACAGAAGATCCAAAGCAGGCTCTGTGCTGATAGCAGAGAGCCCGATGCCAGGCTTGAACCCACAAACCATGAGAGCATGACCTAAGCCAAAGTCGGACCTTAACCAAGTGAGCCACCCAGGTGCCCCAACCACTGTTGCTGTATTAAGTGGAGTCCTTTGGCTGTTTTAAAATTCCATAGTAAGTGGCTGGGTTTGCTGAGGTGAGAAAACATTGTCAAGTCAGCTTCCATTCCTTCCGTTGTTTTTACTCTTAGCAAAGACATCATTGGACCAGTTCTAATAGTAACAAACCGTCACCTGGGCCCCAGTGCATCACATCTCTTCCCTGACATGGAGACCTGCCATTATTGTTTTACTTCAATGATTCTCAAACTTGGCTGCACGTGAGAGATACTGATGACTGGGCTCCATGCCCAGACATTCTAATTTGATGTTATATTTTGCACTGCTATTTTTTAAAAGCCACCCAGGTGATTTGGGGATATGATCAAATTGTAGAAACATTGTTGTAGCATAAGTTATTTGGCAAATTTGAAAATAACTTTTATGGTAATTAGAACACAGTGTTCTTTCTCAACAAACCATACACCCAATTGTGTATCTCCACAACCTTGGCTCATCCACTCCTTGGAAGATGAAATTCAAGCTCAAGTTCTTATTATTTCTCCAGCCTCACTACCTGAGAGCTTGTGTCATCTGATTTATATTCCAGGAATACAGAATTGATGCGAAATTCCCAATTATATTCTTATAAGTCATGCTTCTGTGCCTTTCCCACCTAAAATATTCTGTCTTCCTGTCCTCTTGTTTCTTACGTTTATCCCATCAAATCACATTTCAGATGTCCCCTTGCTGGAAAACATTTCATGCCTCCTATGGCACACCCTCCTTAGTAACTTAAAACTTTTTTAATGTTTATTTTTGAGAAAGAGGGAGAGAGACAGAGTGTGAACAGGGGAGGGTCAGAGAGAGAGGGAGACACAGAATCCGAAGCAGGCTCCAGGCTCTGAGCTGTCAGCACAGAGCCGAATGTGGGGGTCGAACCCATGAAACATGAGATCATGACCTGAGCTGAAGTAGGATGCTTAACACACTGAGCCGCCCAGGCATTCTGAATAGTAACTTTAAACCTCATGCAGTTTTAGAGTTGTATATGTCCTTTATATAGTAATTTATTTACTTCTGCAACTATCCTAGCTTGTAAATCCCTTGAAGGTAGCATGATGAAGGTCCTTTTATTTATATCCATGCATGAGTGTGTGCAGAGTAGGTACTCCATCTATGTTTGTGAAATGAGCTAGATTCCCTCTGTCCAAAATTTTATTTGGGCCTTTTGTCTATATCCATGCATGGGTTAACCCATACGTAGTAGGTACTCCACCTATGTTTGTGAGATGAGCTATAGTCCCTCTTTCCTGAATTTTATTGCATAGAAATAAAAAAGTACAATTCAACAGATTGGTGCCTCTTGCTGCTACCTAAATTCACCATTCTTTATGTGTCACAAATTGAACCCATTGCAAAAGTCTAAGGCCTTTCTTTTACATTTAATCTACTCCTATTCTCCTCATTCACTTCAAAGGTATCTTGGATGAACACTGTGTTGGGGACACAGACAAGGCAAAGGCAACCATGTTCTCTTGCTTTTAATCAGCTGTTTCTCAATCACAAGAGGAAGGTAAATGACTTCTATATTCACTGTGGAAAGATTTTTCAAAGAATAAGAGAAATTCTAAATAGGGCTTAATATAGCTAAGCAGACTTCCCATAAAAAATACTTTGAAATTCTAATTGTTAGTTACTCTGCATGGAACTTTACGACAAGACACACAGTTTTCTACCTCAAAGAACTGTTAGTAAACTACACAGATTAACCTGATTTTGTTATCAGTGTTCTTTTTGTTTTTCTCTTTTCCCACTCATGTATTTTTGTCCTTCCTTCCATCTTCCTTCCTTCATTTCTTCTGCCCTTACTTCCCTCTCTTCCTTTTTAATGACTCTCATTCCCATATCCTTTCTCTAAACATGGAAAACATGCATACATTTTTTATTGATTTATTTCTCATGACAATATGCCATCACTGTCAAAGATAAAAAGGTCCTAGCTGCTACCCTCAGGGAACTCCAAGTTTCATGAGGCAGAGAGACCAAAAAACAACAACTGCTGTGTATGATAGTTAATATAGATGCACTGCAAGGTACTATGAGAATATAGAAAAACAAATAGGATGCCTTATAAAGTATAAAATATCTTTAAAAGGTGACACAAAAGAATAAGAAAAATCATTTTGAGCTGCAACCACATATAAGCGTCTTGCTAAGCATTGATTTCTTCATATATATGAACTCATACAGTCCTGACAATTAACTATCCAAGATGAGGATTATTATTATTACCATTTATTTAGATCTGAAAACTAAACTTCAGAAAAGTTGTATGTCCCTTGCCTTTGGAAACATGTCAAGTAAGAAGTCCTTGTGGCTAAGGTCAAGGAGGTTGTTGCCTGTTTTCTCTTCTAGGATTTTGATGGTTTCCTGCTTTACATTTAGGCCTTTCATCCATTTTGAATTTGTTTTTGTGTATGGTGTAAGAAACTGGCCCAGTTTCATTTTTTGCACGTCTAAAGAGACGTTTGCTAAAGAGACTACCTTCTGCATTTGCTAAAGAGACTATCCTTTTTCCATTATATACTCTTTCTGCTTTATCAAAGATTAGTTAGCCATACATTTATGAGTCCAATTTTGGTTTCTCTATTCTGTTCCATTGGTCTATGTGTCTGTTTTTGTGCCAGTACCATACTGTCTTGATGACTACAGGTAATTTAGCTTTGTATAGCCTAAAGTCTGGAATTGTGATGCCTCTAGCTTTGGTTTACTTTTTCAACATTATTTTGGCTATTTAGGGTACTGTGTGGTTCCATACAAATTTTAGAATTATTTTTTCTAGCTCTGTGAAGAATGCTGGTGTTATTTGATAAGGATTCTATTAAATGTGTAGATTGCTTTGGGTAGTATCGACATTTTAACAATATTTATTCTTCCAATCCATGACAATGGAATGTTTTTCCATTTGTGTCTTTATCAATTTCTTTCAAAGGCTTTCTATAGTTTTCATCATACAGATTTTTAACCTCGTTGAATAGGTTTATTCCTAAGTATTTTAAGGTTCTTTGTGCAATTGTAAATGGGATAGATTCCTTGATTTCTCTTTCTGTTGCTTCATTATTGGTGTATAGAAATACAACCGATTTCTGTACACTGATTTTTCCTGTGACTTTGCTGAATTCATGTATCAGTTCTGGCAGTTTTTTGGTGAAGTCTTTTGGGTTTTCCATGTACAGCTTCAAGTCATCTGTGAAAAGTGAAAGTTGGACTTATTTACCAATTTGTATGCCTTTTATTTCATTTTGTTGTCTTCTGAGGCTAGGACTTCCAACATTATGTTAAACAACAGTGGTAAAAGTGGACATCCCTGTTTTATGTTAGCTAACTTGACAACAAATTTTATAATAAATAAATGAATAAATAGACTTATTAAAAAGTTGTATGACTTTTGAAGGGCATGTCTCTAGTAACAGAGGAAGTCTTGTCTTAGATACTGTTATAAATATTATTATTATTTGCAGCTCAGAAGTACTCCATGCTACATGGGATAGAAGATAAAGGTGGAAATTGGTAGCTAAATTTATGGAGAGTTAAATCCATGCTAAGCGCTGTTCTAGTTCTTTGTGATTTTTAACTCATCAACACCCACATGAAGTAGGTGCTATTATTACCTATTTTAAAGGTCAGTGAACTGAGCCATAAGGAGGTGGCGATCACAAAGTTACTTAGTGATAACTGGACATTGTGCTTAGCCATTCTTGAGCTGGCAAACCAAGATAGACACCTGCAGGCTCAAGTCAGGATATAAACTGTGACTTCTAGGTGCCAAATGAGTGGCTTTGAATCAAAATGTGCTTTAAATCAAAAGCTATCCATGGAAGCAAGCTCTTCTTTTTTTCACTAGTCTGGCCTGGTAAGATAGCAGCAGCATGGTGTGATGCAAGTTACCCGGGCTCTGGAGTCTGCACAGGGTTTCAATCCTGCCTTGGCTCATGCACATGTGATCTTGGGCAAACTACTTAAATCGTGAAGCCTCAAATTCTTCATCTCTCAATTTATAATGAGGGTCATAAACATTCCAAGTGATTATTATGCAGGCCAATTGGATGGTTTGTTCAAAAGTGCCTAACAACATACTAAATACTCAGTAAATGTTCCCCTACCCCAGCCACTCTTTGTCTGACTCCAAAATTTCACTGGTATTTTAAATAATAAAGGTAAGAATAAAGCATTGCTTTGGCAAGATTCTAAACCTCTTAAATCCCCTTAAATCTCTACTGGCAGTTTGATCTTTCCACCAAATTCAGGATTTAAGTTCTTATTTCCCTAAGAAAAATGTCCTATTTTTTGACTTTGTAATACTCCAGCATTTAAGCCACCCAACACTCTTGTTAATGAGTCTACAGACATCATATCATAGAGCCTTGTACTTCATAGTCATTATTTTAGTATATGTGGCTGGCGTAGATGCCTCTACTCAATCTGTTTCAAATTTCAGAAAGAAGGCTTCTCTTTCTTGGCTCTTAATCCCATCTATCTTCAAAGAAAGAAAAAAAAACTGCTAAGCAAAAGCTGATATGGGGTGGTAGAGAGAATTTTAATGAAGGAAATTAAATGATTTAGGAATATGAGTCAGCTGACGATCTAGCTTCTCGTGAGGGGGTAAATTTTGGCACCCAAGGCAAGTGCTGTGGACCCACACCTGTATCCTGTGATATCTCTTGCTTTATATCTGTCTCTACACTTCTAAGCTATGCTTTATATCTTTTTTGCAGCTTGTCTTGTGGCATATCCTTAAATGGTATCAAGGCTTTCTCATAGGTGCACACTGTAGGCCATCGTTGCCTTGGGAGCCAGCAAACTAAGAAGCAAAGGATACTAATGAGTCTTTACATAACATTGCAGTATTTGCTGTTCCCAACAGCTCTGTTCCTTGCTAAGGCAGTGTGGGGAGCAATTACCACTACCCATATAAACTCTGACTGCCTTAATCATTCTTGGAAAAACAATTTCAGTAAACTCATTAGAGCCAAAAGAGTTCACCTTCTCCAAAGGGATTTCTGAAATGGGAACACTGAAGAAGAATCTGACAGAGCAGAAAAGCGGGAGGAGTTCAGAGGGAAGGAGAAAGCAAGAAAAAGAGTTTTGTTTCTATTGTGTCTTTGGATATGAAACGAGCCCCATTTTGATCCAGTTTTTTTTTAACCATTAGGATAAAGACAGTCACTTGAAAATATTGAGATTTCTTTCTATGTGTGTGATAGAATGAAAAATTAATAGCCCAGCTCTTTGAATAGGAATGCCTTCGGTAGCCATGAGAGCAAGACAAGGGAATCTTCTACTGCTGTCCATGCTAGCGTAGAATGGAGGATGCCTGAGAAAGGCTGGCCCCAAGGACCAGATGGGGCTGGGAGGAGGATTCCTAACAGATTATGGAGAAGAGCCCCATACTACTGCTGGTATGGATAGTGGGCATGGGGCTCCAGCCTCAGAGGCATATGCCTGAGACCCAGACCTACCAAGCCAACAGTGAGGGGGAAAAAACAGTGAGCCTTTAATTGAAAGAAAAGTGAGTTCCAGGGACACTGTATACATACTGCTCAATTTTTCCCTCACGCATCCACTTTGGCACTGTTGCCATATCTTAGAAAAATGCTGTGCATACGTGTATGCATGTACTTAAAAAGTAGACTGACTAAAGATACACGTATCAGGGACATCCAGACCTACGCGTAGAAAAGTATAGTCATTGTTTAGCACAACACTGGGAGGAAGGACCTCTTCCCCCGCCACCTACCCTCCTTCGCTGTCACACATATATATACCATAACATGTATCAAGGGAACTTCTGCTAGGCCAGAGAAGGAAATTTACCCTTTGGGCAATCCCCTCTAACAAGTATTGTCTCGGTTGCCATGTGGTAGTTCTACATATACAACAAAGAACACAGGGTTTGGTGAATTTGGTGCATAAAGTTGTATTTTCCTTTCTTTCTTTGAGGAAATAGGACCAAGTTAGCTCCCTGGGGTTCATGGACTTGTCTTAGGACCAGGGCTACTGAAGGAGGGAAAACAGCATTCCTATAAATAGTCTGATGGAGTCATGGTGTAATTGAACCTGAACGCTAAAAAAAAAAAAAAAAAAAAAAAAAAAAAAAAAAGCATGATCCCATTTTGTATCCCTCACTGGTGATTTTCATCCACTGTTTCTCAATATAAACACATTTTAGAGCTCGAGGAGACTTTAAAGGGAAGAGTGCAAAGATGGAGGGAATGGAAATAATATTTATTGAGCATATACCATGTCTTAGGGGCTCTGGTAAGTTTCCTAGGTTAGTTAGTTCAGTACTCACAAAAGTTCTGTAAGATTTAGGGTTGGGTCCTGTTTACAAACAAATAGTTAAGGCATAGGAGATGTTGAATAATTTGCCTGAAGTCACATAGTTAACTGGAAGGTAAATCTGGGATATGAACTAGCAGACCAGTGCTAGTCCATCTTCAAAGATGGAAGAGGATGGGGGCACCTAGGTGACTCAATCTGTTGAGAATCCAGCTCTTGATTTCAGCTCACGTCATGATCCAGGGTCGTGGGATCGAGCCCCGCGTGGGGCTCTGCACTGAGTGTGAAGCCTGCTTCAGATTCTGTCTCCCTCTGCCCTTCTCTCCCACTCATGTGCTCTCTCTTTCTCTCTAAATAAATAAATAAATAAATAAATAAATAAATAAATAAATAAAAATATAATAAAACAAAGATGAAAGAGGATGAAGGGAAAGGGGAGCTAGATGCAAAACCAAAACTAGAGCTCAGGTTCTTTTGCACCCACAGCAAGTGTCCTTCCCAGCCCAGCCTCCCCTGACACCATTAAATGCCTGGAAAAACTGTCAGTAGGCAAGTATGGAAGAGACCCGGGAAGGGAAAAAGTTGAGAAAATTGCACTGACCACAAGTATCCAAGTTTGTGACTTCTTTTCGTTCTCCCTCTACACAGTTACATAATCTAAACAAAATAATTTCAAGAATTTTCAGTCACTACTGGAGTGTCCCTGGTAATGTTTTCATGTAGTTTTTATTTTTCCTGTGCATTGCTTCCATCACCTGCTGAGTATTATTAGATTTTACACACTATTTGACATGAAACTTGGCCCCTGATGAAACAATGCTATTTTGGATTCTTGTGAAAGCCTACAAGACTGGAAATAGATTTATCATGCCATAGCTTCTCCTTACTTGAAAATCTGCATGAATACACTGTAACTTTGCTCTTGAGACTGGTGATTTTTTAAGGGTTTTTTTTTTAATGTTTATTTTTGACAGAGAGAGAGAGAGAGAGAGAGAGAGAGAGAGAGAGAGAGAGAGAGAGGCAGAGAGAGCAGGAGACAGAATCCAAGCAGGCTCCAGGCTCTGAGCTGTCAGCACAGTGCCCAATGCAGGGCTCAAACCCACAAACCATGAGATCATGACTTGAGCTGAAGTTGGAAGCTTAACCCGCTGAGCAACCCAGGTGCCCTGAGACTGAAGATTTTTTTTTAAGGGATACATAGATAACAAAAGATAATGCCATTTTATCTTTCCATCTTTTCATATGGAAACATGTTTGAGCAAAGAGTGCTTCAAGAGGACAAAGATTTGAAATGATTATTTCTTAGTGAATTGATTCATTTACTAACTGGTTAATATTTGCCTTATGGACAATTCAAATCTCATAACATCTTGTTTTCTCTTAATGTTTGTAATTAGGAGAGTGTGAGATCAATTTGCAGTCATTTTGGGCAAATGTAATAATTTTATGACCTGCATTCTTTATTACCATTTGTTCCTCTAGTCTTGGTTTACATATTTTGTCCTTATTTTCCCATCCTGTTTTTAAAAAAAGTATTTTTTATTTTTTTAATTAATTGCATTTACTTCTGTTGTTTCAAATCCTTTTGGAAAATGGGGGAATATATAGGTAGAGAACTAGTTAGCAAGCAAGCAGGCAAGCTACACTTACTCCACGGCATTGTGTCAGTAAGAGGTAGTTTCTTTCTTTCTTTCTTTCTTTCTTTCTTTCTTTCTTTCTTTCTTCCTTCCTTTCTTTCTTTCTTCTACAGTTTAAAATGAGATATTTCTTAAGGGGATTTAAAATTTCACCCTGTTTGGCATGGCTCTTAATACCTATAAAGCACTGCCTGCTTTCTATTTTGAAATAAGAATCATAAATTGGGTTAGGCTGGTGGAGTTGAGCAGCAATGTATGTGTGAGATGATGCTGTCGTGTTCACAGAATATAAATTTTACATTTGGTTGAAACTAACATACGCACTCTAAATGCAGATGTGATTCTTCAGTTTGCCTTAATATTTCACTGCATATGCTGATCAGTTCTCCTATGTTTGCCATTTTATTAGTGGCTTTTGATCACCTTGATTTGGGTTTTCATTTCATTTTTTTGAAATGGTGTTGAAAAGATATTTGAAACATTTTGCAATGACTTTCTTAAGTAGCCTAATAAATGTTATTAAGCAAATTTTAAAATTAACTCATAAAATCTGAGTCCTATAGAATAATCTACAAAATCAAACCCTACTCTTTCAGGAACTCAATCATTAGAATCATTTAAAAGTTGTTTTAGCTCTTTCATTTCTATTCTTTCAAAATACAGGCTGAAGATGAATCCTAAGAGAAGAAATACGTCCGCTTTGGGAGGTCTTACACTGTTTTCAAGATTTCCATCACAGAAAAACATATCCAATTCTAACTTCATCCTTTCTCATATTAAGCAAAAAAATTGTAAGACATAACTCTAGCCTCAGATTTGTAATTATACCATCTAAAAGGAATCCTAGTACTAGCACTAATCTTATCTAAAACCATAATACTAATGCTGAGCCTCCTTAAAGCCTCTCACACTAGATTAACATTTATTCTCATGAAAAAGCTAAAGCCTAACCTTCTCTTAACTTTATCCTTAATACTAGCATCAACACAAAACCCAGAAAGGAAGTTTCAACTCGCAGAAATTCAGACTGGTGGGGTTTTCTCACTTTGTTGAGAATAATTTCTAGGCTCAGGAAGAGTTCTGAAATGCATTAGCAATGAATGTCTGCCCTTGTCTACCAGGAGGGAATTGCAACATGGGTGCCAAGTATTTACCATTCCTGGTAATACTAACTCTTGCCCCGGTCTGGCCTTCGCTTCCTGAAGGTAAGCACTGCTGGCTGATCATAAGTGACAGAAGAAAAGTTTCCTGATTTTATCTTAATTATCATAAAGAAATGGGGCTTGAGTTCCTTACTAAGGGTTTTTATCTAGAGGGGGTTGCAGGAGTCCTTCAGGGAGGAAGATGATAGTTTTTTTGTTTTTTGTTTTTGTTTTTTTTTTTTATAACTTGTCAGAATGCATCATTTATTCCCTAAATATGAAAGAATACAGACAAAGAGTTGGAATTTAAAACCTCAATACTACATTCTAATAAGAAAGCGACTGACTTTCAAAGAGGCCGCCTGACGATCATTCCTGCTACCAAGAGAATAAATTTTCTCATCTTATCTCTGTAAGACTTTTATTTAACATAGCCAACGTGGTGCTTAATCTCTGCCAATTGTTAATTTGACATAATCTATGGGATATTTCACAAGATATAAGGATCATTCTTAATAGTGCAATCAATTTTTTCTGAGCACATGGGGCATGGTCTTCAAATAATGCTTGGGAAAATTATTTTTTTTAATTGGTTTTGTTGACAATTTTGAGCAGAGTCAAAACTATAAAGAATTGAACGATGCACTCCCAGACACTCTCAACCAGCTTCAGCATTTATCAGTTTACAGATAATCTTGTTTAACCAATTACTTACTACCATATACATTGATTCAAATTTTAGACGTCATTTTATGTTATCCAAACATCTCTATAACTTAGTGACTTGTTTTTTTAATCAGCTTTGAGATATTTTCAAATACCATAAATTCACTAATTTAAAATGTACAGTTTAGTGATTTTTGGTGTGTTTGCTGAGTTGGTTTAGAATTTTAGACTATTTTATTCTAAATTTATTAAATATTAGAATTATTTTCAATAATTTATTATTTTCAATAATTTTAGAATATTTTCATTACTCCCCAAAGAGTGATGACACTAAGACACCTAGTCACTGTTCATTTAACTTTTACCTCCAGCCAGAGGCAACCACTCAGCTAATATTTTTCCATATAGAATTATCTATTATGAACATTTTACACAAAAGGAATCATAATATTTATCTTTGTATTACTTTAACTTAGCATGTTTTCACGCCTTATCTATGTTGCATCAAATATCAGTACTTCCTTTTCTTTATTTATATCAAATAATGTTTCATTGTATGGATAGATCACGTTTGGTTTATTCATCATTTGATGGACATTTGGATTGTTTTCATTTTTCGGCTATTAGAAATAATGCTGCTATTCATGTATGCATTTTGTGGGCACTATTTTCTCATTTTTCTTGGGTACGTAATTAAGAGTAAAATTAATGGACAGTATGGCAATGCTGTTTTTTTTAAAAAAAAAAAGATAAAAACCTTTCGAGGAACTTATCAACCTCTTTTCCAAACTGGCTGCATTTTACTTCCTCACCAGCAATATATGTGGGTCCTAATTTCTCCATTTATTTACCAACACATATTATTGTGCCTCTTTAAAAATTATAGCTGTCCTAGAGGGTGTGAATTATGTGATTTTTGTTTACATTTCCCAAATGACTTTGAGCATCTTTTTACATGGACATTGATGATTTTTACATCTTCCTTGGAGAAATGTCTATTCTTTGCTCATTTTATTTTTTTTTTCAGTATTTGAAATTTATTGTCAAATTGGTTTCCATTTCTTTGCTCATTTTAACATTCAGTTACTTGTCTTTATATTATCAAATTATAAGAGTTTTTTTACATATTCTAGATACAATTCCCTTATTAGATATGATTTACAGAATTTTCTCTTATTCTGTGAGTGGTATTTTCTTCTTTTTTTGTGGGTGGTATTTTCACTGTCTTAATGCTATTGTTTATGAACAGCATTTGTTAAAATTTTAATGAAATCTAATATATCTATTTATAGTTTTGTTGCTTGTGTTTTTGTTGATGTACCTGCCTAACTATTTCCAAAGGCAAGGTAAAGATTATTTACCCCTATGTTTTTTTCTAAGAGTTTTGCAGGTTAGATATTCTTCCTCCAATAATTTTTTTTGACACCCTTGTCAAAATTAATTGACCATAAATGTACAGGTTTATTTCTGGACCTTAATTTAGTTTATTTATCTGTATATCTCTATGTTAGTACTGCACTGTCTTGATTAGTGTAGTTTTGTAGTAATTTGAAATCAGGATGTGTGAGTCTTCCTTTCTTATAATTTTTTAAGATTATTTGGCTATTCTGAGTCCCTTATTTCCCACACAGACTTTAGGATCAGCTTGATAATTAAAAAAAAAAAAGGCAGCTGATATTTTATTATTTTTTTAAGTTTATTTATTTTAAGAGAGAAAGAGAAAGAGAAAGAGCAGGGGAGGGACAGAAAGAAAGGGAGAGGGAATCCCAAGCAGGCTCCACACTGTCAGCACAGAACCCAATGTGGGGCTTGATCCCACAAACCATGAGGTCATGACCTGAGCCAACATCAAGAGTCAGCAGTTTAATCGACAGAGCCATTCAGGTGCCCCATGGCAGCTGGTATTTTAGGCATTCTGTTGAATTTGTAGATGATCTGGGTAGTATTGCCAACTTAACAATATTAAGTTTTCCAGTCAATGACATAGGATGTTATTCTATTTATTTATCTCTTCTTTAATTTCTTTCAACAATATTTGGTAGTTTTCTTTTTACAAATCTTGCATGACATTTGTTAAATTTATTACTAAATACTGTGTTGATGCCACTGAAAATATAATTTCTGAATTTCATTCTTTTGCTAGTATATAGAAAAGCAATTGATTTTTCTATATTGGTTTTGTATCCTTCAATCTTGCTTCAGTTTTTTTTTTAGTGGATTCCTTATAATTTTTGTATTATTTTCTCTTTTCTTTTCAATACGGTTACTTTTTGTTTTTCTTGCCTACTTGCTTTTCTAGAACCACCAGTACAATATTGTATAAAAGTGGCAAGAACATTCATCCTTGTCTTGTTCCTGATCTTAGCGGGAAGGCATTAAGTCCTTATTCAGTATAATCTTAGTTGTGGATTTTTTGTAGATGCTCTTTACAAGGTTAAGAAAGTTCTAATCTTCGTTTGTTGAGTCTGTCTTCCTTCCTTCCTTCCTTCCTTCCTTCCTTCCTTCCTTCCTTCCTTCCTTCCTTTAATCATGAAATAATGTTGAATGTTGTTAAGTGCTAATGATAAAATCAGATGATCATGTGGCTTGGGTTCTCCATTCTATTAATATGTTTTATTACATTAGTTGATTTTCAGATATTAAACCAACCTTGAATTTCTGGTTTATTTTTTTTTTTTATTTTTTAATATATGAAATTTACTGTCAAATTGGTTTCCATACAACACCCAGTGCTCATCCCAAAAGGTGCCCTCCTCAATACCCATCACCCACCCTGCCCTCCCTCCCACCCTGCCCTCCCTCCCACCCCCCATCAACCCTCAGTTTGTTCTCAGTTTTTAACAGTCTCTAATGCTTTGGCTCTCTCCCATTCTAACCTCTTTTTTTTTTTTTTTTTTTTTTTTTTTTTCCTTCCCCTCCCCCATGGGTTTCTGTTATGTTTCTCAGGATCCACATAAGAGTGAAACCATATGGTATCTGTCTTTCTCTGTATGGCTTATTTCACTTAGCATCACACTCTCCAGTTCCATCCATGTTGCTACAAAAGGCCATATTTCATTTTTTCTCATTGCCACGTAGTATTCCATTGTGTATATAAACCACAATTTCTTTCTCCATTCATCAGTTGATGGACATTTAGGCTCTTTCCATAATTTGGCTATTGTTGAGAGTGCCGCTATAAACATTGGGGTACAGGTGCCCCTATGCATCAGTACTCCTGTATCCCTTGGATAAATTCCTAGCAGTGCTATTGCTGGGTCATAGGGTAGGTCTATTTTTAATTTTCTGAGGAACCTCCACACTGCTTTCCAGAGCGGCTGCACCAATTTGCATTCCCACCAACAGTGCAAGAGGGTTCCTGTTTCTCCACATCCTCTCCAGCATCTATAGTCTCCTGATTTCTTCATTTTGGCCACTCTGACTGGCGTGAGGTGGTATCTGAGTGTGGTTTTGATTTGTATTTCCCTGATAAGGAGCGACGTTGAACATCTTTTCATGTGCCTGTTGGCCATCCGGATGTCTTCTTTAGAGAAGTGTCTATTCATGTTTTCTGCCCATTTCTTCACTGGGTTATTTGTTTTTCGGGTGTGGAGTTTGATGAGCTCTTTATAGATTTTGGATACTAGCCCTTTGTCCGATGTGTCATTTGCAAATATCTTTTCCCATTCCGTTGGTTGCCTTTTAGTTTTGTTGGCTGTTTCCTTTGCTGTGCAGAAGCTTTTTATCTTCATAAGGTCCCAGTAATTCACTTTTGCTTTTAATTCCCTTGCCTTTGGGGATGTGCCGAGTAAGAGATTGCTACGGCTGAGGTCAGAGAGGTCTTTTCCTGCTTTCTCCTCTAAGGTTTTGATGGTTTCCTGTCTCACATTCAGGTCCTTTATCCATTTTGAGTTTATTTTTGTGAATGGTGTGAGAAAGTGGTCTAGTTTCAACCTTCTGCATGTTGCTGTCCAGTTCTCCCAGCACCATTTGTGAAAGAGACTGTCTTTTTTCCATTGGATGTTCTTTCCTGCTTTGTCAAAGATGAGTTGGCCATACGTTTGTGGGTCTAGTTCTGGGGTTTCTATTCTATTCCATTGGTCTATGTGTCTGTTTCTATGCCAATACCATGCTGTCTTGATGATGACAGCTTTGTAGTAGAGGCTAAAGTCTGGGATTGTGATGCCTCCTGCTTTGGTCTTCTTCTTCAAAATTACTTTGGCTATTCGGGATCTTTTGTGGTTCCATATGAATTTTAGGATTGCTTGTTCTAGTTTCGAGAAGAATGCTGGTGCAATTTTGATTGGGATTGCATTGAATGTGTAGATAGCTTTGGGTAGTATTGACATTTTGACAATATTTATTCTTCCAATCCATGAGCAGGGAATGTCTTTCCATTTCTTTATATCTTCTTCAATTACCTGCATAAGCTTTCTATAGTTTTTTTTTTTTTTTTAATTTTTTTTTCAACGTTTTTTATTTATTTTTGGGACAGAGAGAGACCGAGCATGAACAGGGGAGGGGCAGAGAGAGAGGGAGACACAGAATCAGAAACAGGCTCCAGGCTCCGAGCCATCAGCCCAGAGCCTGACGCGGGGCTCGAACTCACGGACCGCGAGATCGTGACCTGGCTGAAGTCGGACGCTTAACCGACTGCGCCACCCAGGCGCCCCTAAGCTTTCTATAGTTTTCAGCATACAGATCTTTTACATCTTTGGTTAGATTTATTCCTAGGTATTTTATGCTTCTTGGTGCAATTGTGAATGGGATCAGTTTCTTCATTTGTCTTTCTGTTGCTTCATTGTTAGTGTATAAGAATGCAACTGATTTCTGCACATTGATTTTGTATCCTGCAACTTTGCTGAATTCATGTATCAGTTCTAGCAGACTTTTGGTGGAGTCTATCGGATTTTCCATGGATAATATCATGTCATCTGCAAAAAGCGAAAGCTTGACTTCATCTTTGCCAATTTTGATGCCTTTGATTTCCTTTTGTTGTCTGATTGCTGATGCTAGAACTTCCAGCACTATATTAAACAGCAGCGGTGACAGTGGGCATCCCTGTCGTGTTCCTGATCTCAGGGAAAAAGCTCTCAGTTTTTCCCCGTTGAGGATGATGTTAGCTGTGGGCTTTTCATAAATGGCCTTTATGATCTTTAAGTATGTTCCTTCTATCCCGGCTTTCTCAAGGGTTTTTATTAAGAAAGGGTGCTGGATTTTGTCAAAGGCCTTTTCTGCATCGATTGACAGGATCATATGGTTCTTCTCTTTTTTTTTGTTAATGTGATGTATCACGTTGATCGATTTGCGAATGTTGAACCAGCCCTGCATCCCAGGAATGAATCCCACTTGATCATGGTGAATAATTCTTTTTATATGCTGTTGAATTCGATTTGCTAGTATCTTATTAAGAATTTTTGCATCCATATTCATCAGGGATATTGGCCTGTAGTTCTCTTTTTTTACTGGGTCTCTGTCTGGTTTAGGAATCAAAGTAATACTGGCTTCATAGAATGAGTCTGGAAGTTTTCCTTCCCTTTCTATTTCTTGGAATAGCTTGAGAAGGATAGGTATTATCTCTGCTTTAAATGTCTGGTAGAACTCCCCTGGGAAGCCATCTGGTCCTGGACTCTTATTTGTTGGGAGATTTTTGATAACCGATTCAATTTCTTCGCTGGTTATGGGTCTGTTCAAGCTTTCTATTTCCTCCTGATTGAGTTTTGGAAGAGTGTGGGTGTTTAGAAATTTGTCCATTTCTTCCAGGTTGTCCAATTTGCTGGCATATAATTTTTCATAGTATTCCCTGATAATTGTTTGTATCTCTGAGGGATTGGTTGTAATCATTCCATTTTCATTCATGATTTTATCTATTTGGGTCATCTCCCTTTTCTTTTTGAGAAGCCTGGCTAGAGGTTTGTCAATTTTGTTTATTTTTTCAAAAAACCAACTCTTGGTTTCGTTGATCTGCTCTACAGTTTTTTTTAGATTCTATATTGTTTATTTCTGCTCTGATCTTTATTATTTCTCTTCTTCTGCTGGGTTTAGGCTGCCTTTGCTGTTCTGCTTCTATTTCCTTTAGGTGTGCTGTTAGATTTTGTATTTGGGATTTTTCTTGTTTCTTGAGATAGGCCTGGATTGCAATGTATTTTCCTCTCAGGACTGCCTTCGCTGCATCCCAAAGCGTTTGGATTGTTGTATTTTCATTTTCGTTTGTTTCCATATATGTTTTAATTTCTTCTCTAATTGCCTGGTTGACCCACTCATTCGTTAGTAGGGTGTTCTTTAACCTCCATGCTTTTGGAGGTTTTCCAGACTTTTTCCTGTGGTTGATTTCAAGCTTCATAGCATTGTGGTCTGAAAGTATGCATGGTATAATTTCAATTCTTGTAAACTTATGAAGGGCTGTTTTGTGACCCAGTATATGATCTATCTTGGAGAATGTTCCATGTGCACTCGAGAAGAAAGTATATTCTGTTGCTTTGGGATGCAGAGTTCTAAATATATCTGTCAAGTCCATCTGATCCAATGTATCATTCAGGGCCCTTGTTTCTTTATTGACTGTGTGTCTAGATGATCTATCCATTTCTGTAAGTGGGGTGTTAAAGTCCCCTGCAATGACCACATTCTTATCAATAAGGTTGCTTATGTTTATGAGTAATTGTTTTATATATCTGGGGGCTCAGGTATTTGGCGCATAGACATTTATAATAGTTAGCTCTTCCTGGTGGATAGACCCTGTGATTATTATATAATGCCCTTCTTCATCTCTTGTTACAGCCTTTAATTTAAAGTCTAGTTTGTCTGATATAAGTATGGCTACTCCAGCTTTCTTTTGGCTTCCAGGAGCATGATAAATAGTTCTCCATCCCCTCACTCTCAATCTAAAGGTGTCCTCAGATCTAAAATGAGTCTCTTGTAGACAGCAAATAGATGGGTCTTGTTTTTTTATCCATTCTGATACCCTATGTCTTTTAGTTGGCACATTTAATCCATTTACATTCAGTGTTATTATAGAAAGATACAGGTTTAGAGTCATTGTGATGTCTGTATGTTTTATGCTTGTAGTGATGTCTCTGGTACTTTGTCTCACAGGATCCCCCTTAGGATCTCTTGTAGGGCTGGTTTCGTGGTGACAAATTCCTTCAGTTTTTGTTTGTTTGGGAAGACCTTTATCTCTCCTTCTATTCTAAATGACAGACTTGCTGGATAAAGGATTCTCGGCTGCATATTTTTTCTGTTTAGCACACTGTAGATATCGTGCCAAGCCTTTCTGGCCTGCCAAGTTTCAAAGGAGAGATCAGTCACGAGTCTTATAGGTCTCCCTTTATATGTGAGGGCACGTTTATCCCTTGCTGCTTTCAGAATTTTCTCTTTATCCTTGTATTTTGCCAGTTTCACTATGATATGTCGTGCAGAAGATCGATTCAAGTTACGTCTGAAGGGAGTTCTCTGTGCCTCTTGGATTTCAATGCCTTTTTCCTTCCCCAGTTCAGGGAAGTTCTCAGCTATAATTTGTTCAAGTACCCCTTCAGCACCCTTCCCTCTCTCTTCCTCCTCTGGGATACCAATTATGCGTATATTATTTTTTTTTAGTGTATCACTTAGTTCTCTAATTTTCCCCTCATACTCCTGGATTTTTTTATCTCTCTTTCTTTCAGCTTCCTCTTTCTCCATAACTTTATCTTCTAGTTCACCTATTCTCTCCTCTGCCTCTTCAAGCCGAGCCATCGTGGATTCCATTTTGTTTTGCAATTCGTTTAAAGCGTTTTTCAACTCCTCGTGACTGTTCCTTAGTCCCTCGATCTTTGTGGCAAGAGATTCTCTGCTGTCCTGTATGCTGTTTTCAAGCCCAGCGATTAATTTTATGACTATTATTCTAAATTCACTTTCTGTTATATTATTTAAATCCTTTTTGATCAGTTCATTAGCTGTTGTTATTTCCTGGAGATTCTTCTGAGGGGAATTCTTCCGTTTGGTCATTTTGGAGAGTCCCTGGCGTGGTGAGGACCTGCAGTGCACTTCCCCTGTGCTGTGGTGTATAACTGGAGTTAGTGGGCGGGGCCGCAGTCCGACCCGATGTCTGCCCCCAGCCCACTGCTGGGGCCACAGTCAGACTGGTGTGTGCCTTCTCTTCCCCTCTCCTAGGGGTGGGATTCACTGTGGGGTGGCGTGTCCCGTCTGGGCTACTTGCACACTGCCAGGCTTGTGTTGCTGGGGATCTGGCGTATTAGCTGGGGTGGGTAGGCAAGGTGCACGGGGGCTGGAGGGGCAGGCTTAGCTCGCTTCTCCTTAGGTGATCCACTTCAGGAGGGGCCCTGTGGCAGCGGGAGGGAGTCAGATCCGCTGCCGGAGGTTTGGCTCCGCAGAAGCACCGAGTTGGGTGTTTGCGCGGAGCGAGCAAGTTCCCTGGCAGGAACTGGTTCCCTTTGGGATTTTGGCTGGGGGATGGGCGGGGGAGATGGCGCTGGCGCCTTTGTTCCCCGCCAAGCTGAGCTCTGCCGTCCGGGGGCTCAGCAGCTCTCCCTCCCTTTGTCCTCCAGCCTTCCCGCTTTCCGAGCAGAGCTGTTCACTTATGACCTCCCAGACGCTAAGTCGCGCTTGCTGTCGGAACACAGTCCGTCCGGCCCCTCCGCTTTTGCCAGCCAGACTCGGGGACTCCGCTTGGCCGGCGAGCCGCCCCTCCGCCCCGGCTCCCTCCCGCCAGTCCGTGGAGCGCGCACCGCCTCGCCGCCCTTCCTACCCTCTTCCGTGGGCCTCTAGTCTGCGCTTGACTCCGGAGACTCCCTTCTGCTAATCCTCTGGCAGTTTTCTGGGTTCTTTAGGCAGGTGTAGGTGGAATCTAAGTGATCGGCAGGACGCGCTGTGAGCCCCGCGTCCTCCTACGCCGCCATCTTCCGGAACCGACCTGAATTTCTGGTTTAAATCCCACTTGCTTGTGGCATCTCTGTGAGGTAGCTGATCATGTTCCCTTTTCCATTCCTGATTTTGATTCCCCCTCTGTCTCCTTGCTGCTACATGTGTCAATTTTGTTGATATTTTCAAAAAACAAACTTCTCATTTGTGATTTTTTCAATTTGTCTATTCCATGTCTTTTTGTTTCATTATCATTTCCTTCTGCTTACTTCAGGTTTAATTTTCTCCTAATTTTTTTGTTTTTTCAGTTGGAAACTTAGCTTATATATTTGAAATCAATCTTCACCATATTTTCACCATAGTCATTCACAGCTACTAATTTCCCCCTAACACTGCTTTAGCCACATCCCATGTAATTTGCTCTGTTGTCTTGGTCTTTGAATAATGAAATGTAGGAAAAGAAAATAACCCAGCAAACAAATTATTCATTCTCACTCCTCCACAGATCAAAGGCTTTGACACTCATACACACTTTGACACTTATACCACATAGTATGTTTTGGAAACCAGAATGAGTGAAAAACTGAGCTATAGTTAAATTTGCCTGAGAACATGTGGCCATTAAGAAGATCATGTCTTTATATTTGTTTTCCTTCTCTGACTTCTCTTTATCCCTACTCTTGCTGCACTAGCTCCCTCTGATAAAATGGTATCCTGTGAGTGCTTCCTCGGGATTTGCAATCTAGGAGACCCAGGCTAAGATATACATAGAGAGCACAATTAATACATCTGCTAACAGTTCATAAGTGTTGTGGCCATTATCTGTGAGAAACTGGAACATCACCTTAGATTTCCAACTTTGATTCAACATCCAAATCCAATCAGAAACCTAGAAACATTTATTCTGCTATCTCAATATAGCTGGTATCTATGTTCTCTTCTACATTCCTATAAATTCTCCTTGATATTCTCCTTAATATTCCTATAAATTCTCCTTTTTTTTTCTTTCTTTTATTATTTTTTCAATTAAGTAAGCTATACACCCAAAACTGGGGTTGAACTCATGACCCTGAGATCAAGAGTTGCATGCTCTACCAACTGAGCCAGCCATGGGGCAACCCTTTCTTGTTTTGTCTTAACTGGAAAGTTGTATCACCTTTCTAATCAGGGTCCTGGCTCCAGCCCTATCCTGTTCAAACTCTGTTAAAATGATCTTTCAAAAAAAAAAAAAAGTTGGCTCACATTATCTTACTTCATATTCCTCAATAACTTCCTGTCCTTTGAGATATATTTTAAATTAGAATGGAGTTTTAGCATATATGCATTTAAATTAATTTGATTTTGATGAGAGAGAAAAGTTAAAAGTAATTAGTGTTGTAAGGGGAAAAGGAAGACAACTAACTCATAAGAGTATGTCCAATGCCCATCATTTGTCTCAGATATTTATACCAACACATTACTGATCAGGGCTGGATGGATAAAAAACAGATACCATACTTCATGAGCATGGGATTTTAAGAACAATTTGGTTATGGATTTTAAATTCATGAGATTTTAAGAATAATTTGGCTACATGCTACTCTCAAAATTAATGTACAAGTTGACCCAGTTACTATGGTTGGCCAAAAATATTTCCTCACAAGTGATCTTATCTCTCCATGCTTGTCTCTTACTGCTTCCCTAATTTACGTTGCAATCTCCAGTCATTCAGAACTAGCTGTATTTCTTTAAATGCCACACACGCCATAAAAATTCACAAATTTTTGTTTTTGCACTTACTGTTCTTTGCTTACAACATCCTCCATGTATTTACATGGCCTACCCCTATTCATCCTTTAAGGCTTAGCTTAAATATCAAATTCCAAACATGTCTTTTCTGTCCCTCTTATTCTCTCTCTCTTTTTTTCCCCAGTATAGTTAACATACACTACTTGTTTCAGGTATACAATAGAGTAATTCAACAATTCTATGTGTTTATTACTCAGTGCTTATCAAGATAAGTGCACTCTTAATCCCCTTCACCTGTCCAGCTCATTCTGCGATTGGTTCTTTTTTGTGATCCCTTAGGGCTACATGCATAGCTTGCTCATCACATACCATATACCCATCCCTGTCTTCAAATTGCAAGCTTCTTGAAGGCATAGCCTCTGTCCCATTTGCCTCTGTGTTCCCTGGGTTTAGGAAAATACCTGGCAAACGGAATCACTAAAATGTTTATTGAATTAAATTGATCCTTTGCTATAAAACATACATTGTTATAGAAAATCAACTCTAGTTACTATTGTGAAACTGCAGGCCTAAAGCATATAAAATGAAGATGCATTCATGGTGATTAGATAAAATAGATAAATCTGTAAATATATACCCTAAAGTAGCTATCTTGTCACATTTCTCATGGCTTTAAAGGAGATGGTTGCTTAAACAGTAGAGAGCAACATAATAGAGAAATGTTCCACTTTTTGGATTCCATTTGTGCTTTGGTAGTTGAAGATAAACCACCGGAAAAAATGGTGGTAATGATAATAAAATCATTGAGCCTAAAATTACTTGGGTGTATGATTGCAAAAGCCATGGGGCCTTTTCCTCCAATAATACAAGTTAACAAAAGATATGCTGATGTGTGTCATAGTTTACCTTAGAGTTTTTCAAAACTCTTCTAAAGAGACTATCATGATAACTGAAGTATAAATGTTTTCAAAGAAATGATAGATTTTAATGATTAATATAATTTTTCACACTATACTCCATGTCCTCTGACTTCAAAATTGTAGTACATTTTATACGCCATTATGCAGTGGTACAGGATCAGAGAATACTTTTAAAATAAGCATATCGTCTTACAGTTTACATTTTTTATTCTCTTTAAGTACTACTATGGGATATAAAAATGCACTGCAGTCCCTTTATAGCTATATAAATGCTGTGGGTTAAACTGTCCAAATGGTGTATGTCTCAACTTCTTGATATGAACTGTATGCCTGTTTATTCCTGTAGAATATAGAGGGAGGTAAATATTAACTCAAAATTTTTATTGGTATAGATAGCAATAAATACATTTTTATCCAAACTGAGATAAGTAGTTTTAAGAAAACACTCTTTCCTTGTGGATTAAAAGAAAAAAAAAACCCTTTAACAGAATATTTTCAATTATATGATAATTATAAGTTAAAAGGACACATTCAGAGTTAAAGGAAATGTTTAGACACAGCTTGACAGGAATTAAAAAGGAACTTTTCTTGTCTCATTTAATTTTGAAGTAGTGCATTAAAAATAATCTACCACTCAGTGATGAAAAAGAATGAAATCTTGCTGTTTGCAATCTCATGGATGGAACTAGAGGGTATTATGCTAAATGAAATTATGCTAAGTCAGAGAGAGACAGATATATAATTTTACTCATCTGTGGGATTTGAGAAAATCAACAGATGAACATAGGCAACAGGAAGGAAAATAAGATAAAAACAGAGAGGGAGGCAAACTATAAGAGACTCAAATACAGAGAACAAACAGAGGGGGTGTGGTGGGGGGATAGGTTAAATGCGTGATGGGCGTTAAGGAGGGAACTTTTCAGGATGAGCACTGGGTGTCATATGTAAGAGATGAATCACTGGGTTCTACTCATGAAGCCACAACTACACTGTATGTTAACTAACTTGAATTTAAATTAAAAAAAATAATAGTAATCTACAGCAGAGGTGCCTGGGTGGCTCAGTCAGTTAAGCGTCCAACTTCTACTCAGGTCATTATCTCATGGTTTGTGGGTACGAGCCTCACATCAGGCTCCACATTGAGTTACAGAGCCTGCTTGGGATTCTCTTTCTCTGCCCCTCCCTAACTCGCACTTTCTCTCTCTCTCTCTCATTTGATAATATTTTATTTATATTTATAATTATTTGATAATTATTTTATAATAAACTTAAAAAAAAGATCTACAGAAGTAAAATTCATTTCTTCAATTGTATTTTGTATTTCTATATCCAAATATATATGTATACTCATTCTGAGCTTGTCATCTTTATATCTAAAACAAATATCATGTGTGCATGCGTGCGCATGCGTGTGTGTGTGTGTGTGTGTGTGTGTGTGTGTGTGTTATAGCTAAGAATATATTTCGCAGGACTATAAAGAATGGGCTGCCAGAGCCAGTAAGATGATGAAACATCAGAGAGAGGAACAATTTTTTAAGCATTATTAGAGGTAATTCACACAGAACAAGAATGGGCAATGGTGTTTGGAACTAAGTTTGCTTTTTGTGCAAGTCTTCTCTACCTCTGAGTAGAATTGTCCATAAACTCAAGACCACCAGGTAGAGCTTTGGGAGTGAGTGGATTTTTTTTATATTAACTGTGAAAGGTGTTAGTTCTACTTCAGTGTTGATATGGGTGAAAACAGAGGGGACTGCTAACTCAGCCCTCAGGGGCTTCACATCTTTAGTCTATGCCCCTTGAAGACATACTCTGTGCCAGCCATTCGTTGTTCGATAAGGAGAATTCATTGCTGAGCCAGATGCCATCCTAGACCTCAAAACGATTCTGACCTGAACATAGCTCTGGAGACTCAGAAGGTTATTACATGATTTGCTTTGGAGGTCCTGAATCATATTTAATATGAATACATACACAATTGTGAATTATTTTTATATATCAAAGTATATCGTAGAAAGAGTGTAGGCATTGGTGTAAGACATTTGTGAATCTCCATAGCTCTAAGTTTGTGATTTAGATGAATTTAGGAAATTACTTCAGGTATCAGTTTCCTTGCCTACAAAGTAAAGTTAATGTAAAATTTGCACGTTTTTAGGATTAGACATTTCAAGTAGCCAATATACTGCCTGGTACCACCTAGTCAGCATTTGATAAACAGAAGTTATTACAGATCTTTTGATAAGAAAACATACATTGTGAATTTCAAAGAGGCATATATAGTTTATGGCATTAACCAAACTTATTTAAAGAATATGAATTAAAATATCAAAAGGAATGGGTGACATTAGCAAATTGGTGGAGAAAGTAACCCTGAACCCTCCTTCCTCTCAGGAACACACCAATTCAGCAAAAACTCACGGATAAATTCTTTGTGAGAATTCAGAAATGAATTGAAAGGCTCCTGTACCTGAGAAGAATGCAAAACCAGGCTCACCGAAGCCAGAGGAGAGATTCAGGACCACCTCTCACTGGAGATTTTGCCCAAAGCATAGCACCATAAACATAGGAAGAAGATGGAAGATTCGTATATTGAACGCTACAAAATACTGAGGAAGGAAGAAATGAAAAAAGGCAAAAATAAGTGAAAAGACTTTATGTTCATGGATTGGAAGACATAATATTGTTAAAATATCTATATTACCCAAACTGATCTATAGATTCAATGTAATCTCTACCAAATTCTAATGTCCTTTTTTTTTGTTTTACAGAGTTAGAACATAAAACCAATTCTACAATTCAAATGTGCCACAAAAGACCACAAACAGCCCAGGGAGATATTCTCTCTCCCCAGAGGGAGAGAGAGTACAAGTGGGGGAGGGACAGAGAGAGAGGGATACACAGAATCCAAAGCAGGTTCAAGGCACTGAACTGTCAACACAGAGCCCAATGCAGGGCTCAAACCCAAGAAGGGTGAGATCATGACCTGAGCCAAAGTCAAATGCCCCAACAACTGAGCCACCCAGGCACCCCTACTTTTACACTGTTTCTTTCACCTTTGTCAAGTTATTAAACCTCACATATCATACGAATGAAAAGTTAAGGACTTCAATCTAAGACCCTACCCAGTATTTACAGTATAATTGTAATAATAATAAAGATCATCCCAAGGTTTTTACCAAGACTCAAATAATTTGTCACATTTTTCTTCCGCATTGATAAGTGGAAAACTTAAATGTAAATTTAAAAAAAATTCGACACAAAACACAAAACACTAGCCTGCTTCTCTTCTTTGCCAAATACAGAGTAAAGCAGTCTTAGAGTATGACATCAAAACTCTCAGACTATCTCCCGGTCCCATAAATGCTTAAAAATCTACACAACGTGGATGCAGTTTTCATAGGTAAATGGTTTTGTAATAATTATAAGGAAAGATGAGGTGGTATCATACTGTGTGATACTTTATATATAAGTAATTATACTCTGTGATATTTTACGGCCCATTTAAACATTTTATGTGTTAATACCATTTCTAAATGCTGACTTCTAAAAAACCAGCTATATAATACTTTGTACTTTGCTACATTCTGAATTAATGTACTTCAGCAATGCATTTGCAAATCAGGACTGCATCTTTATTTTTAACATATTTTAATTGGTTACAACAATTAAAATAAATGGGTACCATCAAATATAAAATAATTTTATCCTGTGTGTCTACTGTTGTTGCTCCTCTGATTAAATTACTTTCTCACTTTATATGTGAGATACTTGAAGTATTCCAGGGTGACTATTAGAAAACATACTCTGCTAGTTATGCCCTTCTGTGAAAGAGGAGGCAAACTCATGATGATTGTCTACCATTAAACACTAGGAACTGATGCTGGCAGCTCAGAAACATGTGTTCTGTTTTTGTTATATTGTTGTTTTTCCCCCTGTTGGTTTCAGCCTTGACCAGCAATGGTGGTCAATCACTGAGCTTTTTTTCAGCCAACAGTCCTAAACTGTTGCCAACTGGTCAGTCTTCTAGTTCAGAAACAAATTTTAAACTACCATCCAGTGCTTCTCACACAGAAAGACTGTGCAGTTTCCTCATTTCACAAATGTCAATGCCAAATTGACCGTCTCATCTCTCCCTCTTATATAGTCTTCTTTCTACTGGACCTTGTTTAATTAGCTAGTTGGCTATTTCTCCTCTGCCATGGCAACTCTACGGGACAGGACTGCTGTAACCTTCCAAGTGCCTAAATACAGTATTCCAGTCTGTACTCATTGGGGCTTCATTAATCTTCCCAAGCTTGGTTGACTCTAAATCAGGTTCTGGGATTCACTACTTTCTTATGGTTTTCCAGTGTATATCTCTTGTGGCATCCTCAGAATAAGTGTTCAAACTCAGTGCAAAATTTTAGTATAAAACCCAACATATTTTTAGGAATTTGTTCTGAAGAAAAAAATTGGACACGTGTGATTATCTCAGTGGAACCACAAGTGTACCCTCCACAACTGCATTGTTTAATGATTAAATGTATCCTAATTGTGGGGCACCTGGGTGTCTCAGTCAGTTAAGCATCCAACTCTTGGTTTTGGCTCAGGTTATGATACTGTGGTTTGTAAGACTGAGCCTTGCATCAATCTTGGGATGCTTGGGATTCTCTATCTCTCTCTGCTGCTCCTTGACTCTCTCTCTAGCTCTCTCAAAATAAGCAAGCATTTTTTAAAAATTCTAATTGTTCAAAAAGGGGATGCATGACTGGCTCAGTTAGTGGATCATGCAACTCTTGATCTTGGGGTTGTGAATTCGAGCCCCATGTTGACTGTGGAGATTACTTAAAATCTTTTTAAAAAATCCTAATTCTTTAAAAAAGCAATAAAATAGATTGTGACAATTATGTTAGAAAAGATGATGTAGCTTTAGAGAAAATGCACATTTAGTGATATGGAAAGATTTTCAGCATACATTTTTCATTAAAAATGTTACACAACGATACGTAGGACATAAACTCATGTTAATTAAAATTAATCACACACGTATATATGTGTTTAGTTTAGTTTAGTAAAAACTGTAAGATTAGACAACAAAATGTTTCTAGTGCTTACATCTAAGTGGTAGGACTATAGATGACTCTTGGAAATAATTCTTTTTGCAGATTTATATTTTTTTAACATGAACATTCACGATCTATGTAATACTGACTTGTAGAAAACTGGAATAATTTTAATCATGTTTTTGTTCTTCATCCTCAAAAGTATTTTATAAGAAGTCACAAACTCAAAACATTCTCCACTTCCCACTTTAGTTACCACATCATTTCCCTTTCCTCTATTTAGACCTAAACATTTTAAAATATTTGTCTTTATTTTGGTTTCCATTACCTCACTTTTAAATTATTTTCCAAACTATTCTAACACTCATTACTCTACTGAAGTTTTCCCATGAAAGTTATCAGTAAGCACTTTTGGTGAAATACATTTAAATTAAAAAAAAAATTTTATCTCTCTTTTCCTCATTGTATCGTGGACCTCTCTCTCCCAACTAGGTGATTCCATGACATCCTAAACTCTTATTCATACCAAGTGTGAAATTTTACTCATTTAATTTTCTATCTTTCTAGTCGAATCATAAGCTCCATAAAAGCAGGACACAGTCAACTTGGCTCATAAGGCTCTAGCCCAGTGTCAATCATAGAGTAGATGTCCGACAAGTACATATCAAATAACTAATGAATGGATGAAGATTTTTTAAAAGTCAATCTAATCATCCTGAAATGATGTCATTCCTATTCCATTCCAGTTTCAGGGACCTAAATAATTCGAATGTTATGCTTTTCAACAAAGACTCTATTTCCCAGTTATAAAGAAGAAAATAGTGTTCTGACTTTTTTGTTAAAAAGTGGGAACAGTGAAGTTTAGTTTTACAACATTTTCATAGAGAGGAAACTGAGCCTTGGAATGAATATATCAATTTCCTAAACTCACTGGTAGAACTAGCAAAAAACCTCTTTGGTTGATTTCCCTCCCCTATCCCCAAACCATGCTATCAATCAAATGTGCTATATAAGCTTAACCCACACACCAGGAGATGGGAAAACAACAACAAAAACATAAGACCGTTGTGATTTATTGAACTAAACCACATCAAAGACATATAGCTGCAAAGAATCTAATTAAAATTGGATGTTTCAGTTTGCCGGCTGTATCTATTATTTATAATTAAGGGTTGTGATCTTATTTAAGCTGAGTTCCAAGATTCCCTCCTACTCTCAGACCACTTGGCAGTGGGAGGAGAATGTAGTGAACCCCTCCATGTTCCTTCTGGACTCTGTGCCTGGGCTAAACACCTCAGTTTATGCCCGACACAAGTGATTTCTGACTATATATTTAGCTACATAAAGGGGATTCCTCTTTCTGATTTTAATGCTAGTGATTATTGAGTGTGGAAGGAATGGCGGTTTCTGGAGTAACCAATTCTGCCTCCCGTGTGATCTATGGGCCTGAACTGATGACCTTGCAGTCTTCTTTAATGAGCTTCTCAAACAAGTCTTAGAAAGTGAAATAAAATTGCATTTTGGCTTTCTTCATAATTCTAGCAATTTGTTCTATGGCACAGAGTGTATAGGGCAAAATGCTATGAATAATAGCACTCCATTCATTCAAGATGAAAACAGAAATACTGTCTTATTCAGTGACTTTATTTCTGTCCCTAGATGGATAAGAAAAGCTTTGTTTGTTAGACATGTAATTCATAAAGGTAATGCTTACTAATTTAATGTTATTCACAAATAAAAGGAGTGAAATCATTCTGCTCTCCTTGTGTGTGAGAGAAAGATATGCTTCATGGGAAGTTAACATATGCATAAAGACAACTATGGACTTGACCTTAGAAATCAAATAATTACACCTCCTCTGAACCATTAGAGAGGTTCTTATGTTTTTGTTTTTTATTAGGTATTTTAACCATAACATCAAAAAGGAAGAGGGACTGAATCCATTTAGCTACTAATTAATTTAGATTACAAGTAGACAATGCAAACAGAATGGCTGACTCAACTGGTAAAATCACCACAGCTGTTTATTTTTTTTCTTATGGCAAGAAATTGGTTAAATGACAAAAATGTTTCCCTTCAACAGGCCAGTTTGTTGTAATATAAAGGACATTGGGTTCCCTTTTTAATAGACTATGACACAATTTTACACACTATCTTTTCAGGGAAAAAGAAAAAACAACCCTCATGCTGTTGACCTCATGCTTTATGCTAGTCTCTGTGCTAAACAGGATGATATGCTTTAGAGCATTTAATTCTCTTAATAGTGTAAAATAGACATCATCAGTTCCGTTGCTCAAATGAAAAAACTGAGGTTTAAGGAGTTGTGTTGTTGACCATGTTTGCCCATTCAATAAGTGGTAGCAACACAACAAAACACAAACTCTCTTATTTCCAACTGTTAAGCCCATGCTTTTTGGACTACAACATATTGTAACTCAGGGTCAGAGTGAATATAGAACATGGGGAAGGAGACAGAAATATAACTAACATGAATAATAAAGGGAGGGGAAAGAGAATGAAAGTTTAATCTAAGTGGTCTTACTTTGATACATGGTCTAATTCTCTACTATTCCAGTAAGCTAATTAGGACATGCCACAGAGCTGGATGTGCAGGCTTGAGGTTAAAACCAGAGTGAGGAAGTGATGCTGAGCATTCATCATTGATCAACTTGTTTGGCACTTTTCTTTTCTCCATGTCTGTCATTATGTTATTTTTTTCCATTATCTTTTTAACTATTTAAAAGTTGTTTTACATTCTGGATGTTCCTTTTTATGTTCTTTTTAGTGCATGCTCTATTTTCTCTCTCTAGGATATCACAGAGTGTGTTTTTTAAATGTTTTATTCTGCTCTGTAATGTTTTCTTCCAAGGTCATTTGTTCTCCCACTAGTTTTGGTCTGGATCATGATGGAAGTTACCTCCAAGGTATGCTGATCCTTGGCTGATGATGCAAGATTATTGGAGTTTTGGAATGAGAGCACTGTGTGAACAAATCTTATCTAGAGAGTGATGATATGTAATAAATGGGCATTTTTAATGTCTTCTCATAATTGAATATTTACAGGCACTTAATTTAGGGCCTATGTGCAGAAGTAATATCTATACAGCTGCTCTTGAAGTGAAGTGGTATTTCCTAGTTGCTAGTGGTTTTTGAACCTAAAGGCAAAGGGGCTCATCATTATGTACATTGACTTTCAAACATTACATTATTTCCAATATGGTACCTCTTTTCTATCCTCAGTTGTACAAACATCTCCATGAATAAACTCTGTTCTTTTTCTGGAGTTGAGGGTGGATTGTGACTGGCAGGTAAAATGGAGTAAAGTATTTGGGGGTTCTAGTTTCTCTGTATGCAAACCTATGGTTCTTCTCTTTTCAGCCCTGCCACATATTTATGTTTCAGAGTTTCTTAGTGTCGACAATTTCTGAGGCTTTCTGAAGTTCTGCAGTTTAACTCCCTTTAGTCTTTCCTGTGTATTGTTCTCTCCTGTTCCTTCTGCCAGGCTTGAGTATCTGCTTCCTTTTGTCTTCTAAGTCGGTTAATACTTATCCATCTGTTTCTGACACCTTGTATTAGAGAGAGGTTATCTCAAAGCAAACCTATTATCTTTTTCCCTTGACACACAGATTGCATTTCTGAGCCTTCCTTACAGCTGTGTAACTGAGTTCTGGTAATAAAATATGAGGGAGGTGATAAGTACCGTACAGGTCTGGACCATCATAGCCTCTCACATATAGTTTTCACTCTCTTTGACTTTCCTTCCGTGATGATTTAAGAAGCCATGAAAGAGGAGTAAGGAAAGTCTTTCTGTGAGTGAAAACTATATTTAGATTCAAAGTCATTGAAAATAGAGTCCTGTTGGTTATAAAAAAGGAACATATAATGTTAGGGAAGGAAGAGCAAGCTCTAGTTCTCAGGATTCTAAATACAACTGAAATAATATTATCTTTCAGTTTCATTTAGGATATTTACATCAGTGGAGTTTAATGAACCAGAGTGAAGAGACAGAGATTTTTACCTTCAAGCTTATGTTAAGTACCAGGCAACCTGATTCAGATAAGATTTTAAATGGCTTAAAAAATTTCTTTGAAGGAGGCCTGACTCACAGATATTGAACATCATGTCAGATTTATGGTCTTCTGACAGGACTACCTGAAGAGATACCAAGGATGTACACCCTTGATGTCCGTGGGGCATGCCTTTACTCCCCCATATTCATTCAGGAAAGACCACACCAAAAAGAGATACCCGCTCCCTTTCCTAAAGGATTTTTGTATTGGATACTGTTCTTTTCTCAAGGAGTAGTTTTTAAACAGTGAGCACTAATTCATAGCCTATTTGTTTCCTCTGCTAGGGGAAATTATCTAATCCATATTCTTAATGTTGAGTGGGGTTATTTTCCCTTAAGGGTCAGTGTGAAGAATCCTGGACTTCCAAGTTCCAGGCATCAGGCCCACCTGAATGAACCAGGTCTCTTGGAAAGGAGGGAAGTAGGAATCACAGGAAACTCTTTTCTCCCTGCGATCCACAGTAGCCACTTGCTCTGTGCCTTTTTGTCTTCAACTCAGTGATGTGCAGGCCAACAAGATGACATCACGCCCAGGACACATTCTCCAACCCAGGTTTACCACAGTTTTTGGAAAGCTGACTTAAATCCCCCTTTTTTACTTTGTGCATATTGTCTTCATTAGACAGAACCTATAAAAAGAAATTAAGACACTCCAAACTCCAACAAAATGTCTTCATTAGACAGATCCTATAAGCAAGAAGAAATTAAGACACTCCAACTCCAGGGGTGTCTGGGTGGCTCAGTCGGTTAAGCAGCCGACTTTGGCTCAGGTCATGATTTCACAGTCCGTGAGTTCGAGCCCTGCATCGGGCTCTGTGCTGAAAGCTCAGTTCCTGAAGCCTGTTTCAGATTCTGTGTCTCCCTCTCTCTGACCCTCCCCCATTCATGCTCTGTCTCTCTCTGTCTCAAAAATAAATAAACGTTAAAACAAATCATTAAAAAAAAAAGACACTCCAACTCCAACAAAATCATTCGATTTTTGTCAATAGACACTTCCCAAAGTGGCTAAAATCCCAATATAGAATTCCTGAAGTTACCAGATCCTGGGTAAGATAAGTCTTCTAGATTTTAAAAGACAAAAGCCTTTCAGTGAGTGACAACTAGATTCAGACTCATAATCATTGAAAATACACTGAGTTTCTGTTGGTTATAAAAGAGGATCACATAAAGACAGGGAAGGAAGAACCCTAAAAGACTATTACAGTTCCACTGTCACAGATGGGGAGAAGCTTTCACATATTTGATTGAAACCTCAGCCATGGGTAATCTCTTTGTGAACATGATGACAAATTCAACTTACCCCCTATTGTGTTGGGTAACTATTAAAAAAAAAAAGTAGAAAACAAACACCTGGGTTTCTAACCAGGGAAAATATGATTGTTGCAAAAGCATTTTCCTTCTCACTGCCAACCTCATGCTAAGGCATGCAATCAACTGAAACCTAAAATGGATGAAAATCTACATCACTTTTAACTCATAAATAATGCACCATGCAAATAACTCTACTGTGAAATCTTTTCTTAGGTACAGATGCATTAAGTTGCTTGAGAGGATCAAGCATGAAATCTATGCTAGGGTCCACAAATTAAGAAAAATAGTGAAGGGTATTCATGAGGTAGCAAGAAATGGATACCACTATTATTATGTAATTCTATAAAATATGTCAGAGGCAAAGGAATTCTGCAGGAAGCAGAAAAAAAAAAAGAGCATAAAGGCAGGCAGTAAAGATGGCAGTGATGATATGGACAGTATCAAGACAGTATTAATGAGATAATGAGAGTAATGGCGTGGTCTTAATAAAATTGAGATAGAATTGAGAGTGGTAATGCAGATGAAGATTGTATGTTGCTGGGGATGGACACAGCTATATTCAGTGGAATGCAGTGGTGACAGCAAAGTAGGTGGTAGGAGAGAACTCAAGCCTGAAATCTCTATAGGCACATGAGCTTAGAATCTCCTATCATGCTTCCGGGGAACAAGCCTTATACGTATTAAATTCAAACACTTCTGTAAACTAATTGCTATTGCTTTGTACTGCGCTTTAAATAAAGTCTTGCTGGGAGGGTTCATGCTAAATGCAGGTGTCAGATCACTGTATACAGTATGATATAAATTAATGCTACAGAAGACAATCTGTAAAACGTCTAGCTGAAGATTTGTTGTTTTGTGGCAAGATTTAGCATTGTTCCGTGTTTGAAATTGATTTCCTTTCAGGAATTCTTGTTTCTCCAATCAGTAATGTGAGCAAGTACGTGGTGCCACTTCGATAATGTATAAAATGCCTGTTTCCATCCTTCACATGGCACGTAAAAGGCAAAAGTAAACAATAGAGTATTTCTGACATGTTTGACTTAATTTTTGACTCTCCAGTTCAAATTGCCAAAGGAAAAACAGTTCAAACTAGTGCTTAGTGTCCTTATAGGGGAAGAAGAGGCCTATTTATCTGACTGCTTTTGGTACCCTGTTTCTTTGGGCTATGGTCAACATAAACAAGACATCCGAAGTCATTCTGTTCTAAATAGAGATGAGCATGAGCCTTAAAGCCCTTTATCTTCCCAAAGTGTCATTTAAAAAGGACAATAGCTAACATTTGCTCTTGCGTCTATCAAGTGGATCCCGGTTTATTTCATTCAACTTCTTTTAAGAACTTTGTAATGTAGGAACCAAGATAATCTAACTTTGCTTTTGAGGAAACAGTTTTAAAATAGCTTGTCAAGATCATAGACTCGGGATTTGCATTCTGTTCTACCTAAAAGTAAGGTTCATATTCTTCCTTTGTATTCTTAGAAGGAATCATGCACAGATATGATTGAAAGAAAAAAAAAGCACTGGGAACAATTTCATGGCGTAGATCTCAAACTCGTTTTTATCTTAATACCCATGTCATTTTTGCTTAATTGTTGATGAATTAATGAAGGCATTTAATAGTATCCTACTTTTTTATATATAATTCACTTTGGATTCTTATGAATTATTTAGAGGTCATAGTCACAATAGGTAATTACCATACAGCTCCACCATACCAACCAACAACTCAAAATGGAAGCCAGTTGCACACAATCTTTCGAGGTCTGTCATTGTTTACAGGGTGAATGTCAGCCCTGAATTTATGTTCTCTTCGTGGTCATTAGACAACGGAGAGGCACACAGGATGATTTCTATTTCAAGCATTTCTGAGTCTAGGTAAGGTATCTCTCTCCACTGTTAATGAGTCTGTACTTTTTATCACAAAGAAATGATGAGCTTGTAAAAAAAAAATTAAACAAGATCTCTGAATGTGGTTCCATCTTGAGACCTGTGTTTCCATCCATAATCTCTTTTTTTTATTTCTCATTATGGTGTGTCATTTTCACAGAAATCAGAAGGCAGGTATAATCTGGATTATGTTGTGGAATGAGAAATAGCTGGAAAACTTTACGTAAATTTTGTGCATGTTTACATTTCTGACCTGACTTTAAACATCACATACCCTGCATTATGAAGCTGATTTATCTTCTTAAGATTCTCCAAGCCAGCCTGGTATCTCCTCACATGTTCCTCAGATTACTGAAGGAGGTTGCATGTATTTGGTGATTGGGAACAAGGTGAAGTGGAAATAGTCAGTTATGAAAAGATGCATCAAAGAAGGAATAGGAGATTGTGGGAATGCCAGAGAAGGGCTAATTGTAGAAGAGGTTGGCGGCCTCACAGAGGCTAACATGGATAACAAAAGAGACAATTTTGTTGTAATGGAAAAAGCACAGAATAATTGTATGTGGCAACCCTTTGTTACTTTTGAGCAGTGTCTCTTTGGATAAGTAACTTAACACTACTAATTTCCCATTTCTTCCTCTGCAGAATGAGAGGATACTTAACTCACAGGACTGTTATTAAGGTTGAACGAAATAACATAGAAGAAACATCAGAGTACTTAGTGCATATAGCTGCAACAAATTCTAGTTGAATGATACGGTCCCAAACACCCTCACTGCAGTATTTCTTTCTAGTGTTACATTCTGTATAATTTTAGAGTACAAACACTGTGAATCACAAAACACAAATAGACAGCACTTTTTTTTGGGGGGGGGGAGGGGACTCTCTGGTAAATGCCAAGGATTAGGTATTCTCTTCCCCATGCTGTCAAAATAATTGCTTGGTGCTTGAATTCACAGTAGACATTCCCAATATCTTTTCTTCTCTGAGTAGCCTCTTTATTTTCATTCTGTAGCTAAGGACACTCTTTTATGAATGCAAAGTTTGTCTCTCTCTTTTGATGGACCCAGTCATCTAATTTTGTCACTCTGCTGAAAGCAGATGTTAAACAGTAGTCCAAATATATGTGTCTTTTAAAATAGATAAAACAAAATTTGTTGGGCCTGAAATGCTCTTATGATGACAAAAAGATTAACCTCAGTTTAACCTTATTAATTATATTCATGGGTTAAGAATCTGGAGACAAACTATTGCAGCTGACCTTCAAAAGTTTAGCTACTAGGACTTATTAATGATATAAAATGGAAATAATTTGAAGGAGTTTTAGGTTGAACTTTTTTTTTTAATTTTTATTTATTTTTGAGAGAGAGAGAGAAACAGAGTGCAAGTGGGGGAGGAACAGAGAGAGAGGGAGACACAGAATCTGAAGCAGGCTCCAGGCTCTGAGCTGTCAGCACAGAGCCTGATGCGGGGCTTGAACCCACGAACCGTGAGTTCATGACCTGAGCTGAAGTCAGATGCTTACCTGACTGAGCCACCAGGGACCCTATTTTTTTTTTCTTTTGGTGATTCCAAATTCTGTAATTCAGGGCAATGGTTCCAAAAATTGACTGAGTATCAGAATTACTGTAGTAGTTTATTAAAATATTTTGCCAGGACCACATTCCTCGTGATTCTTATTCACGGAATCTGGGGTAAAACTCAGGCATATATTTTAATAAGTGATTAAATAAAAAGTACAGTTAGACTGCTGCTGGAAACCAAAGATAGAATAAAAAAAAGGTGGGTGGACAAGGTAATAAAAAACACAAAAAAAAACAATCTAGTGATTTTTATCACCATGAATTTTTGTGTGTACTGTCTGGACTTCCAAGGAATGTTTGTTGGAAAGAAAAAAACAGGCCTAATTTGACAAAATAAACCTGAAAGGGCTAAAAATATATTCTCAGCAGCTTCAAGTCCCTCCTCATTTTATAGTTACATTCCACCAATTCTGAATCTCCTAATGTGTCATCTGGAATTCCTTTTCTAACCCAAACTACTCTTATAAACCCAATTTACTTCTATTCCTTGGTATGTTTATGAGGCAAAGACTTTACACTACTGAAAGTTAATAAAACTGTGGTAATAAGATGGCAGAGTAGAAGTGGTCCTCTTCCCCCATGGTCTCAGGAATAATGAACAATATCGTCGATGAAACTAGGAGAGGCCAGAAGAGACACCTACAGTTGTGGCTCCAAAGCGGCTTTGCACAATGTTCTGAAGTAATGGACTTATTCTGTGAGCTACCATGAACAATCTTGTCTTGGGAACAGTGGATACAGGCAGTGCGAGCTTGCCATAGAAGCTTTTCTGGACACCATTGGCTAACCCAGAACAGCAGGGGAGGAAGTGCTGGATGAGGAAATAGGCAGACATGCCCTATTTGGGAGAAGCAGTCAGTCAGTGAGGCAAGATGAAGAGGAAAAATAGCTTTCTGTCTGCTGGGGAGAAAGAGACTAAAAGAGATAACACACATCATATACAATCCTAGGCCTCAAGGAACTTTAGTCAGAACTATGGAAAATTGCTCAGAGCCTGCTATCTTGTTCTTCCCCCTAGCACAAGATCCCTGAAGATAGCTTGTCCAAGCATAACTCACTTTATACACACACACACACACACACACACACACACACACACACAGAGAGAGAGAGAGAGAGAGAGAGAGAGAGAGAGAGAGAGAGATTAGCCCAGGATCCATAAAGATGCTATATAAGTCAGTGTTCAGTAGGTGAAAATGAAAAACATTTCATCAAGAGATCAATGACATTGTAATTATTTGCTGCAGAATCATATTGTTTCTGCAAGGGGTGTTGGCCAAAAAAGGGACTCTTTGTTTCCTGCCTCTGAAGCATATGACTGGTTTCTGGGCCCTTTTCTAAGGCTGCACAGAAAATTCCAGCATCTCCATAACCATACCTGGCAACATAAAAAGCAGAGGTAGCAGTACTAAAAGAAATATGACATCTAATTTCTGTCTTCAAGCAATCATCGGCAAGTGCATTTGGCTGAATCTAAATTTCACCTTGAACCCAAGATGAAAGTAAGGCTAGGAAGTGTAGTTTTTGAAAACACTAATTCCTCTCTCCCTCCCTCTCCCTCCCTCTCTCTCTCAAAACAAGAAACATTTAAGAAAAATAAAAAATAATAAGTATGTTTATTGAGTAAATATATACACATTATAAAATCGAATTGTTAGGTATACAGTTCAATTATTTTTGACAAATAAAGAGGTGTCACTATTACCACCATCAAAATAGGAAGATGATTTCTAACACCTATATACTTCTTGTTTTTTTTAATTTTTTTTTAACGTTTTTATTTATTTTTGAGACAGAGAGAGACAGAGCATGAACCGGGGAGGGTCAGAGAGAGGGAGACACAGAATCTGAAACAGGCTCCAGGCTCTGAGCTGTCAGCACAGAGCCCGACACGGGGCTCGAACTCACGCACCGCGAGATCCTGACCTGAGCCGAAGTGGGCTGCTTAACCGACTGAGCCACCCACGTGCCCCTATACTTCTTTTAAGGAAAGAAAAAACTCTTAGGTACATTCAGAAAATGGTGAGAGGAGGACAATTATAGATTATTAAGCATTCAATCACTGTGTACACCCACGTTACTTTCATTTTTGCCAGCGCAAAGATGATTAGTGTGTTTTGAACTTTCTGACATTCTTTACATTAGCCTGATATGAAGATAAGTAAGAAGATAGAAGAGGAATAAATGTATTAGTAATGCATAGAAAGTCCCTAATGCTATATTTTAATGTACTAACAATTCTGTAAAAAAAAATAACCTTATCCCAAAAAATAAGTTTCAGAGAATGAAAGACATCCGTTCACAGAGGGTGAAATGACTGTTAATTGCATTTTAGGTAGTTTAGCTAATTTTTCAGCAATATTACACATCTTTAAAAAATTTTTAATGTGTATTTATTTTTGAGAGAGAGAGCCTGAGCAGAGGAGGGGCAGGGAGAGGTAGAGACAGAATCCGAAGCAGGCTCCAGGCTCTGAGCTCTCAGCACAGCCCTAGAGGGGCTCAAATTCACAAACTGTGAGATCATGACCTGAGCCGAAGAGCCATGCTTAACCGACTGAGCCACCCAGGTGCCCCAATATTATACATCTTTTAAAAGTTCTCTTTGTTTAGCACCATTAGCTCAAGCGTGCATTATTAGTTTCTGCATCACTATGAATTAGTTCCCCCCCCCCCCCAAACATGCTTCTCTCTTTTTGTCTCACTGGTGTTCTCCCTTCCACACATACTCTGTTCAAACCTCCTGGATATGGCCAGGAATATGGACTATTTTTTTAGCCCCAGGCTACAAATCATGAAATCTCTGTGCTCCTAAATCAGAAGCTAACTATGGATTTGTTGAAGATGATATTGGAATTCTGTAAGCAATCTGCCTTTCTCCTCTAATTCTCTGCTTTCCCTTAGTTCAGTTGGCTGCAATGCTAAGGGAAGAGGAGTTAAATTTTGTCTTGGTAAAAATTCCCATGCAAGTGCCTCAGTTGGTTAAGCATCAGACTCTTGATTTTAGCTCAGGTCACGATCTCACTGTTGGTGGGATGGAGCCCTGACTCTCAGGCTGAGATGACAGTCTCTGAGCTGACAGCATGGAGCCTGTTTAGGATTATCTCTTTCTCTCCCCCTCTCTCTCTGCCCCCCACCCCCGTCCTGCTCACTCTCTGTCTCAAAAATAAATAAACTTAAAACCGTTGAAATTTATGGAGTATTTGTAAAATATAGACATCATTCCCTCCTTTTCATTTTTGCACCTGGCAAATGCACTTTTCCCTCCTTAAGAATTTTAAAGCACAAAAGAAACTGGTTAAGAAGGAACCCCAAAGCCTCTAATATCTCCTGGGAAATGTTTGATGGCAACCCTAATGTTTAATAGATTTGAATCTTTTCGTTTCTCCTAAGTAGTTCCTCCCTATATTCCACTGGGCCACCTGGGTTTCCTTCTGTGTTGACCTTGCTAATTATACTTTGGCTCCTGCCATCTACTTGAAGGAATTTATTAAACATTAAACAATGGCATTTTGTTAGGCAATTAGGAGGAGTGGGGAAAGGAGAGGTTCTTTTTTTTTTTTTTTCCCTATTCTTTCACATAAGATGGTATGTAAATCCTCCCTCAGGCAGAACCTAATGAATTCAAGCCATTGGACCATTACTTTCATTTCCTTCTCAGTTTTGTGGGTAATATCCAAGCACATGCTTATTTTACATTAAATAACCTTCTTATCTTTGGAGTGTTTTCATAACCCTCAAACTGTATATGCGGGCTGTGAATACCCTTGAAGGTAGGCTTTGACAGATCTTCAAACGTCAAAATGATGGTCAATGATTTAAGTATTTTCAAAGCACATTAAAAACCATTAAACCATTAAAATGAGCAAATTTTGATGAGTCTTACTGCATTCCGGAATGTTAAAATTTGAAAGTGCTGTTGGAGGCATGTTGTACAATTTTCTCACTTTATAGATGGGTCGTTGGACCCAGAAATTATCCAATCATGTAGAGAACAGAGTCAATAATCAGGTTAAGTCTCCATGTTTCCAGTGTAAGTTTCTTCCCACTGTAACATATTCCCAAAGCCACCTAAAACTGCTCAAAATGAGATATTTACAATGTGTTGAAAATACTTTTATTTTTTCAAAGTACATTATATAGCTCTTCATGATTTTTACTCAAAATATTGCTGAGAGTTGGGGAAAGCCAGTTGTGTGTTTGATTTCTGCTGAAATAGCAAGCAGACATAATCAAGCTCCCTGATAATCGCTCCAGATGACTTTTTCTATGTATGTTTAGGTATGTTAGTTCATTTATATATAAATCACTTTCTCATCTGCAATCCCAGTCATTCTACCTCTCCTACTTTTTTTTTCTGCAAGCAGATCTTCATGACACATTATTTAAGACAACTTGTACTACACATTAATGTAAATGGAAATTATTTCTTTCAGAGCACTAATACTCCTGAGGAAGTCAGGGGGTTGTTGGTAAAATATAAAGCAGGAAGTGTTTGACTCTGAATCTCACTGCTTATTCAAACACAATATTCTGGGAAGGGAGAGAGGACCAGGCTTTTCACAGCTCTTTACTAATAAATAACAGGTAATAATGGTGATGCTCTGACTCCTGAAATATTAAGTGAACAAGGTTGAGTTCAGTATTATTTCAAGTCTTAAACATCTCTCCGCTCTTCAGACAAGTGTAAAGAAACAATCAGTAAAATAACACAGAAAACACAACCAGTCTTTAGGACAAAAGCTTATGAAACAAAATGATTAGAAATGTTATTAAAATGTTAATTCTATGGTCTAAGCATTGCTTTCACTAATCAACTGGTATATATATAAATAAAACAACACAATTCTACTTAAATGTAGGTGTGACTATCTTCCGGGAAAAGAGGAAAGAGAACTAAAATTATTTGGTGTCTATTTTATGCGAGCATTCTACAAGGCAATTAATGTGTGAGACTTTATTTAAGCTCCATAGCAAACAACACAAGAAAAAAAAAAAGTTTCAGAATGTTGTTCAACCCACCCAAAATCACATGTAAAAGCAAAAGATAGAAATAGAATTAGATCCCAAATATGCCTGACTTTACTGTCTCAATTGTTGAGTGTGTGTGTGTGTGTGTGTGTGTGTGTGTGTGTATACATATATACATATATAATATATAAACTTATAGATTATATATATTATATAAATTATTATATATAATATAAAATTATATATATAAAGACTTGGAGTACCCTTTTATACATCTATATATCTCCAAAGTTGGAGGGATATTTTATGCGTGTATATATATATGTATAATATTGAGAGAGAGACAGAAAGAGAGTGAGACAGAGAGCACGTGTATGCATGAGTTCGGAGGGGGAGTAGGAGAGAGAGAATCTTGATCCATGCTGGGCATGGGGCCCAATGCGGGGCTTGATCTTATGACCCTGAAATCATGACCTGAGCCAAAATCAAGACGCAGATGCTTGACCGACTGAGCCACCCTAATATATTTTCAAAGCAGGTTTTTTCATGTTTTCCTAAGAGATCTTTTATCTTTCCAATTACTATCTCTATTGATATCATGCCATCAAATTTTATGAGTGTTCTAGTTTTAAATTTCTTTCTTAGATATTATACTTTATACGTGATCTTATGCCTATTTTATTATAACTCAGTTATTAAAGTCAAGTTTTCAAAATTCATGTCTGTGTTTATTTTAATTTAGAGTATTAGTCAATGAATCAAATTATTAAAATTAAATTGATGTCTGGGCATCTCAGAACTTTCTGAGGTATTGAGAAGACACAGGTAAATAAACATATTCTCTCCTAGGAACCTACATTCCATCAACCAGTAATGATACCTTACATTAACACAGACCTCTACAGCTAACGGAATACTTTAACATGTATTATCTCCTAATGAGATAATTTGCAAAGATCTACTAAATTTGTTGGGTTATGTTATATGAAGAAGAAATTTGAAAACAAGATTTAATTAGCTATAGTCAGTTTCAACATTTAACAAAAAAGCCTCTTGGTGAGTCTGGATTTTATAGTAGAGAATAGAAACTAAAATTTTTTCTAAACCTTTTATGATTATGCCTTTTTAGTATTCTATGGCTGAAGAAATTGGGTTATAATTTATGGGTTATTGTAGGAGGGTGGAAGAGAAGGATAAAGCAAATTTCAGGAAGAATGAGGCTTGGAGAAGGTAATTGGAATTGAGAATGGTGGTTTGCTGCTTGGGCTACAAATAAGAATTATCTTGGATCTTTCAAAAACATCAATGCCCAAGATTCACCCACAGATATTTTGAATTTACTGTTGTAGGCTAAGCCTCAGGTATTGACATGTTTTTAAAATCCCTTAGGTGGTTCTAATAGGTAACTAAGGCTGGAGTGTGCATTAGAATCTCTGGAGATTTATTAAGCCGAGGGTTTCTGGTTCATTACATTTGGTTGGAACCTTATGGGCTAAATGTTTATGTGCGCCCTTGAAATTTATATGTTAAAGCCCTAAGCCCCAACAGGACCGTACCTGGTGGTAGGACCTGTGAGGAGATGATAAAGCGCTAATCTAGGAGAGCTATTGCCCTTATAATAAGGGGAAGAGCCAGAACTTTCTCTATTATGTGAGGACACAGCAAGACAGTAAGCTGTCTAAAAGCCAGGAAGAGACCTCTTCCCAGAAACCAAATTAGTTGACTTTGATCTGGGACTCTCCAGCCTCCAGAACTGTGGAAAAATAAATTTCTGCTGCTTAAGCCACCCCATCTATGATATTTTGTTATGGAAGCCCTAGAGGACAAAAACAGGGCCTAAGAATTGACATTTCTAAGAAATTCCAGGGTGCTGCTGGTGCTATTGGCCCAGGGGCTGTATTTAAATAATGACTAGTTAAAGAAATAAAAGCTGCCTTAGCAACCAGAAGTCATTATTAATTGATTATTTTAATGCAAAAATAATAGTGTCCAAAGTTTCATAATGTCCACATCCTCATGGCTTAGGAGTGAATTTCCTCTGTTTCTTCTATAGGTATATGCAAATTGTCTTGCTAATAAGCATTCTATTTTATCTTTGAGGAGTTAAAACAGACTCCATCATACCTAGAAAACCCACAGAGAAGTGTGCTCATTTATAGTTCCTGATCTGCATGTAATTTTGCCCCTTTTGTTTTATTCCTAAATAGTCTGGGAGATTTGTCTATTCTTTCTAGAGAGAGCCAAAGATGTGGGATGAGTATATTGTGGACTTTTGGGGTCTACTTCTTTAGTTTGTTTTAAATACATAACAAATACTATTAGCTTATACTACCGACCTATGGTGGGCATTTCTGGTTTACAGAAGAAATTTGGCTACAATTTTCAATAATAAAATCAGTAAGTTCATACATAGAATATGGACCAGCATCTCTTCCAATCATATGACACTGCTAGAAGATTAGTGCATGGTTGTCTTCTTCTGAGGGTATTCACTGTCAGAAAATGACAACCTTGAATACCATAAAGTAGCAATCCTCACCTCCAAAAATCCTTTATTTTTTCTCAACATGTTATTCATAAAGTACACAATTTAGTTTGAGAAGAACAGAAATGAAAAGGAATCCTATCCTAAGAAGATAAGAACCAGAGAATGTCTACATATGTGAAGTGAATGAAGACTTTAATTAATCATTTTGGTGACTTATCCCACAAGCATTGCTATTAATGAAAAATGTGGGTCCTTCTGAGAACTGAGTTAGCCGATTCTGTGGCTTTATGAGGCTGATAAATGATTGGTTGTGTATTTCACTGTCCTCCCTGAATTTAATTCACAGTGGCAGGTAAAATTCTCCTTTGTAAAGTGGCCAGCTAGGGAAATCACTTTGGAAAGAGAGGGAACTGAAATCTTGGAGAAGCAAAGAAAAATGAATCTGGGGATGACATTGGCGGCTTTGAAAAATGGATAAATTCTTGGTTCAAGAACACTGAAAATGCTATTCAAGGACTCTGAATAATGAGACCACTTGGGTTTGTACATGGAGACTACTGATTGCCAAGACATTGTCTCCACCTACCACAAATAACATCATCTGCTCAAGAAACACTGGAGTGTCCTCATTTTGTAGATGGCTTGTACAAGAGAACCCTATCTGTTTTATGCACATGGCAAAATAAATATGTTCAGTATTTTATCTTTCCTAACAAATAGACACGTTTTTGTTTTTGTTTTGTTTGTTTTTCTCAGAGACTCATCTGGAAGAATTCAGAAATAATTCTGTAAGGAAATCAGAGAGCCAATGTGTGGAATAATCTAATCTCTAGAATATGTGGCCTGTAAAGAGTAGACCGAATGAAATACCAAATATGTTTCTTAGCTTCCAATGAATTGTGGAAAGTGGGAATTACATGTATTTCAGATTTACAGTCAAGAAGAGGTTACAAGAACTTTATTGGTTCCTGAGCTTCTTTTTGATTTGAGTAATAGTACCATAGTTGATTATAAATCTCAACTTTAAAAAAAGTGTCCAGTGAAGATATTTTTGTCACCCAGATGGTTTGGTGTCTACTCAGGTTAGAGCATTTAAACATTGTCAATTAACTTATCTTTATTGATAAATAACTTCTGAATAGGCTCAGATAAGAGGCTATTATTTTTAAAAGGAACATCTTTCTATTTCTCTTAAGTTATGGACTCAGCAGTTTTCTGGATATATATTTTAAAATGTATTTGGGTTTTCTTTCCAAAAAATTGCTAATCTGAGTTTCTCAGAACAGCACACTACTGAGGCAGAGACAGAATTTAAGCAGATAGATCAGTATTGACTATTGTTAACACTTAATGGAGAAATCTGTTAGGAACAAAATGAGATTGTTTCCAGCTTGTATTGGTCTCTGTGCTGAGTTTCATTCAGACTTTGACTCCGGACAGCAAACAATGATTAAATGAGTAGTGCAACCAAAAAATGAATCCCTGGGCAATGATTCTTATACAGAATACAAATCTTACTAAAACCATAAGGGCCAAAATTGATGAGAAGATTGAATGCTGAGGTAGTTTAAGGCACTGGTTTTTAAAAGTTTTGTTTCTTAACCCATTTCCTCTTTTACAAAATTATTCTAATGACATGAATTCATATTTTGCAGATCAAGATTCAAGACCTACTAATATACTGACAGAAAACTAAGTGTTATCCTCCAAGCTGAGGATGGCTTCACTGTCTTAAATCATAAAAAGGCAAAATAGATAATTTGCCAGCCTATCTTATCTAATACAACTTAGAAACCAACATTTCTGGGGGCGCCTGAGTGGCTCAGTTGGTTGAGCGATTGACTCAGTTGGTTGGCTCAGGCCACGATCTCATGGTCCGTGGGTTCGAGCCCCACGTTGGGCTCTGTGCTGACAGCTCAGATCCTGGAGTCCACTTCGGATTCTGTGCCTCCCTCCTCTCTCTGCCCCTCCCCTGCTTGTGCTCTCTCTCTCTTGAAAATAAATAAATAAATGTTAAAAAGATTAAAAAAAAATAAATAAACAAAAAAGAAAATTAAAAAAAAAAAGAAACCAACATTTCTGAAACAGAAATCATCTTTTAGGCAGGTGAATTCCATTATATATATGGCTTATCTCCAAAATAAATCTATATAACCCATCAACTAATTTAGTTACATGAAACCAACATTTCCTGGAAAACTTTCCAGGAGTTTGCATTGTAAAACAATTGTACATTTCCTGTATGTCATATTGAGATATTTTTCTGGTATGAAGGAATTAGAGTCATGACATTGGCACAGCCATCTTGATGTGATTTTTCAAAAAACAAAATTTTTTTTTTTTACAAGGACTAACAACAAGCCATTCCATTTGGGGCATTGTAAAAGGCGGGGGAAAAGACTACATCTTTAGCAAGAGCCAAAGACTGAGGTAGTCCCGAGGAATATGGTTTGTACAAGAGTCATAAAGCCTTTACCTCTATCAAGTGTACCTTTTGTCACAGAAACACACCTACTAAGAATTACAAAATTATTTAAACATCATGATGTAGTCTATGAGGAGAAATTATAGATTCAGAATAGGATTCCCTGATTTCTCTTGGGATTCAAGGAAATGTTTGTTGATGAAGGGATGTTCACGCTAAGCTCACACGAATGAGGAGGACTTATATGGATCAAGGATCGCAGAGTGTTCTAAATATGGAACAGATTGTATGAGGACCTTGAAGCAGGAAACAAAATTGATCACTCAATAGATTGAAAGAAAACATTGAGCCGAGAAAGGTGCAGGAAAGACAGCTAAGTCTCTTGAGGAAAGCAGGGATGTAAGTCTACATTGAGGTGTTTGGTCTCTATTCTAAAAGTCGCCTATTAGTCAGTTCTGTTTAACATGGATGTTAAAAACTTTATGAGCCTCAAAGAATTCTCAACCAGATTTAGCCTCGTCTTTCACCTTGATTAATTTCAAAATGATTCAGTCCACACTAGCTCAAGGGAATGAAGAATTTACCACAATAAATGACATTGTTGTTTATTCAACCTTTAGACTGTGAGTTGTCAGCCCCAGACTGTCAGTTCCTCAAGGGGAAAGAGCCACATTTTCTCCAAGTCATGTAAATGACTTGGTGTTGGCAAGCACTCTGTACCCTGTGGATTGCTGAGGACTTTTTTTGGTGTTGCTGGCAAGACCTAAAAAATAATCCCTTAAAGTACTTACTATCAAAATGTAAGAAAACTATGTTAGTCTTTCTCTTTTCTCATAGACCATAAGACGTGTATATCAAAGTGATAACTTATATGAAGAAGCATCTGCTATCATTCACATTAGTATGGTTTGTATGAACTACAAATGCCTTTCACCAGTATTAAAAAAGCTTAAACTGAAAAAATAAATAAAAGTGATAGGTAACCATTGATCACTTTCAGTAGGATAATTAGAGGGTTGGATTTGTGCTTTCAGTGAAGGAAAAGGTAGAGCATGTTAATGAAGCTGGAAAAGCTAATTGGAAAGCTTTTTACAACCATCCAGAATAGAGACTAAGGGAGCCTGGATGATGTTTTGGCAAAGGAATAAGAGAAGTGGACATGTTTCAGCAGTAACTATCTACAGATGGTTAGGATATATGGGAAAAGGAGATATCTTTGGAGGATTATGAGGTTTCATTCAAGAGCTATTAAATGAATGGCTGTACTATTCTCTAATGGAACTACTATTGTTGGAAACGCAGAATCTGTGGTGGGGTTGAGGGCTGAGGGAAGAGATTATGAATTCAGTTTTATATCTGAGTTTGAAATCCCGATGAAATATCCAAATGAAGTTGTCAAGTAGGCTTTGAATGTGTAAGGCTGTACCTAAGGGGAAAGATTTAAGACTGGAGCTATATAGCAAGATCACCCGCCATGGGGCGGGGCTACAGTAAGAACTGTCACAGGCAGAGTTTGAGCAACGTGCTCATCTTGGCACCAAGGCTAGGTAGACAAGAAGAGAGTTAGCAGCAGGCCTGCAACCTGTTCTCTCCCTTTACTGAGGAATGCTCCAGGAAAGAAAGACACATAACCGGATCAAATCTTATTGTAGATATGCTAATGACAGAGTTTCTAGCAAGCACACTAGTAGTACTTACTAACTGGAGAGTCCTTATCCATGTAATGCCTTTAGGGCATTTACCTTTAGGGAAGACATACCTGGTCTTCCCAGGATGCTTAAGATAAACCTAGAAAATGTCACATGAGCTACGTCACTCTTAGAACACAAAGTGGAATTTTGTGGTTCGTTTTTGAGTAATGCACACATGGACATCACTTAGATTCCTCATAGATTATATGTTGGAAATCTATGGCCCATATGTCCTAATGTGACCAGAAAGGATATGAGGACTTACAGTAACAGTCTGAATCTCTCTCTGTTTCTCTTGTGCCTTGTGAATACTTGTGTCCTTGAATCTAGGACCGAGGACTAACCTTTTAAAAATTACTAAAAATTGAGGGGTGGCTCCGTTGGTTGAGCATCTGACTTCTGCTCGGGTCATGATCTCACAGTTCTGAGTTCAAGCCCTGCATGGGGCTCTGCGCTGACAGCTCAGAGCCTGGAACCTGCTTCGGATTCTGTGTGTGTGTGTGTGTGTGTATGTGTGTGTGTGTGTCTGTCCGTCTGTCCTTCCCTTGCTCGTACTCTCAAAAAATGAATAAATGTTAAAAAAATTTTTAATACTAAAAATTGAAATTAGGTCAAGAATAAGGTGGCAAAAGAATCTGAAAGGAGTTATCAGAGAAATACTAGAAAACAACAGGAAAACATGGTGTCACATGAACCAGAAAATAAAACTGGCATTTTCACCAATCCCTGAGCCTTATCCCATTGCTGAACCTCCCTGAAGTACCTGGAATAGGGCTTGAAGACGAGGCTGGGCTACTGACTGTTTGAGACAAAGAACAGAGTAGGTTAGGGATAAGCATGAAGAGGAGTCTCAGAGAAGTGAGTAGCAGTCAGGGAGGAGGTTTGGCCAGAGATGGGGTGAGGGAGGACACAGTAGTTAAATTATGTGTAAGCAAAAGACATGAGTACAACACCAGCTTCATTTAGAAAAGCTCTTCAATCATTTTAAGCAGAATGTTTGCTCAGTTTCTAACAATTCTCTGATATCCTGAGTGATTTGATGCTCACATTCACTAATTACTTCATGAACATTATGATGGCCATACTTATTTACTTTCCAATAATAATTTCAGAATACTAATGGAATTTATTTTGCTTTCTCTTTGAAAATCCAGACGACAAATTAATCTGCTTTTTGTAAGCTTCCTAATTGTAGTAATTTTGTTTGATTGAATCTATATTAGGCACTGGAGTAGAAGGGGAGAGGAAATTGCAGGCCCATTAAAAGATCCCTTAAATCCAACTGTCAACTGTATAGTCAATTCTCAATTACATTTTTTTTAGTTGTTTTAGTAAAACATAATGCCATGAATAAACTTAAAAATGATGGTTTTAGGATAAATAACTAAGATCACAGAGCCCAATCAAAAATAGATAACACATTGTTCTGGTTTATAAAATTAACACAGACATAAATGAATAGAGTAGAAAGTAGACATCGTAATAGGTGACGGTCAGAAATATGTGCTGTGCTCATCATCTGGTAATTAAGGAAAAAAGAGCTATTTTGATGTAACTATGTCAATACTTTGTTAAAATCTCCTTTGCTTAAAAATGATTGTATGAAAACTGCTAAATGAAAATGGCTATCATCATAAAAATCTTTGGCAAACTCCTACAGTAAGTGCTAAGGAAGTTTCTTTTTTGTTTTTTAATGTTTGTTTATTTTTGGAGGAGAGAGAGACAAAGGATGATCAGAAAGAGAGGGAGACACAGAATCAAAAGCAGGCTCCAAGCTCTGAGCTGTCAGCACAGAGTCTGACCATGGGGCTCGAACCCACAAACCATGAGACCATGACCGGAGCGGAAGATGGACACTTAACCAAGTGAACCACCAAGGTACCCTGCTCTAAAGAAGTTTTTATGGCATGCTAGTGCTTTTGGAATACCCTGAGAAATAAGGGTTTGTATTCAAACTATTTTGAGAAATGCTGCACACAACCACCCTCTTGCAATTTTATAATGTGCATTAATATTTTAAAGGTTATGAAAAATATTTTCTTGAATCCTGCTTAAATTAATTGACTCCAGGATTTCCAAAAGTAATTTGATCACAGGATTCTGAGTGTGTTTATAAAATGTTACTGGTATTGGCTCATATTTATTTAACATTTATTTCATCGAAAGCACAATGCTAAGCACTTGATGTGTATATTTCAAATAAATCTTAACAAATCTAGGTGGTAGTTATTATTATTGCCAATTTTCATAGAGAGAAAGTGAGACATAAAGCAATGAACCCATTGCCAAGGTAAACTAATACCTTAATTTAGCCAACAAGCATCTGGGACTGAATTCCAACTTAGGTCTGACTGAATCTACATCTCATCTCTGATAGTCCATGGAATTTTTGCTAATTTTGATATAACTTTTGGGGATTTAGCAGTTAATTTCTAAAAAGAATCATGAATCTGCCCTTTATCTCTCTTGTTATTTCTCTCTCTTGAGATAGAATTGCTACAGTTTTGTCATGGTTTATTTCTCAAAGCACACAGCTGCTTCTGTAATTGGCCCTATTGTCAATCTAGACTCCAGATCCTTGACAGAATACGATTTCAAATTCCCCACTGCCACTACCCAACTCTTACTCAGACTTCAGTGACAAGTAGTCCGGAAGATATACATAAAAAATACGAAATCTGTTCATTCCTCTCAATATTCTAAAAAATGCTATACCTGATAGAACCATATGATCACAGTCATCTCTTTGAATCAATTGCTCTCTGAATTGTGTTTTAGCATTAAGTATATTCTCAGTGAGGAAAGCTATTAAAAGCAACTCTGCAACTTACTATTATATTTGTAGTGGAATTAGCTGACATCTCTCATTTAAAACAATGCTTTATAGTCATTGATATACACAGTGCTTTAGAAGACATCTGGGAAAAAAAAAGAGATCATTGATCAGGATTGGGGTTTGCCCGTGAGCAGTCATATCTGGTAGAATCACAGAGGGGATACAGAAGGCAACAGAAAGCCAACTGTAGAAGAATGACAGGAAAGGAGCCGCCACATAGTGTTTCAGAGGCTCAGTGTGACACCTATTGATGGAATCTTCCATGATCTGGCTAGCTTGATATCAAGGTCTTGATAGCAAGGGATCGACTGGAACACCATTAACATGGCTAAAACTGGCATCGTGAATGCAGCTCACCTTTGTGTAGCCCATGATAGAGCCCTGAATCAGCTAGGGTCAACTCTGAGCAGCTGTCAGAACAGCTTTCTAAATAAAAAGATGGAGGATTAGAAATATTTGTAGGGAAAAAGAAGATCATCTCTGCAGGGCGTGAAATTCCAGAGCTGAAGACTAGGAACAACCAAGATTCTTTAACATAAATATGATGGAATTATATGCCTGAGTTGGTGAATGGTGAGACATCCCTGTCACATAATAATGTATTTGCACATTGTTCACTTCAGCACACCATTTACTCTTAAAGTAAATTCTTGGGGAAAACTTTCTTCTAGTTTTTTTTTTATTTAAAAAAATTTTTTTGATTTATTTTTGACAGAGAGAGAGAGAGCACATAAGCAGGGGGAGGGGCAGAGAGACAGGGAGACATAGAATCTGAAGCAGGCTCCAGGCTCCAGGCTCCGAGCTGTCAGCACAGAGCCTGATGCGGGGCTCGAACTCACAAACCGTGAGATCATGACCTGAGCTGAAGTCGGTCAGGCACCAAATGAGCCACCCAGGCACCCCTAGGTTTTAATTCCAAAAGAAGCCCCCTTCTCCAAAGATTCTTAGATAGTGTGTGTGTGCGTGCGTGTGTGTGTATGTGTATTGATCCCAGATTAGTAACATTGACTTTTTGATGTACATATAATTCTATGGATTTTAACATGTATAGACTTGTGGATTCACCCCTACAGTCAGGATACTATCAGAATTGTTTTATCACCTCAAAGCACTCCCTCATACTACCATTTCATGTTCACAGCCTTCCTCCACCTCCAGCTCTTTAATAACTATGGAACTACTCTCTGACAGCATAATTTTGCTTTTTCAGAATGTCATATAAATGGAATCATATAGTATGTGGTCTTTTAAGACTTGCTTCTTCTCAACATAATGACTTTGAGATTCATCCAGGTTATTGCATTTCTATCACTGAGTAGTATTTCATTGCATGGTTACATAACTGTGTATATATTCACCCACTGAAGGACATTTGGGTAGTCTTTAGTTTTTGACAATTATTAATAGAGATGCTATAAATATTTGTGCACAAGTTCCTGTGTGAGCATAAGTTTTCATTTTTCTAAGATAAATATCTATGAATGGTATTGTTAGATCATAAGGTAGGTACATGTTTAACTTCATAAACTGACAAAACTGGTTGTGATGTTGTGATTTATAATAAGAGACATGTATTTGGTCTTCAAACTCTTCTGGCACTGATAACCTAAAACCCTTGGAATTTCCTAAGCGACAAGAACCATGAAGGTATCTTTTGTTATGTTAGTGAAGTGAGATCTAGAAAGCACCTATGGATGGGGATTGGTTCCCAGGGGTGCCAACCATGTGATTAGAGTGGTAGAACTTCTAGTACCATCTCCTGACTTCTGTGGAGGGGACTGAGGCTGAAGGTTGAATTCAGTCACCAAAAGCCAAGGATCTAAACAATTATGCCTATTTAATGAGGCTTTCATAAAAGCTCAAAGGAAGGGGTTTTGGACAACTTCCACGTTGGTGAACACATGGACATGCTGGGAGAGTGGTGCATCTGGAGCAAATATGAGAGCTCCACACCCTTTCCTTATACCTTGCCCTGTGCATTTTTTCCATCTGGCTGAACTTGAGTCATATCCCTTTATGGTAAACTGTGAATCTAGTTAGTAAAGTGTTTCTCTGAATTCTGTGAGCTACTCTAGCAAGTTAATCAAACTCAAGGAAAGGGTTGTTGGAACCTCCGATCTATACTCAGGTGGTCAGAAGTAAAGGTAATTTTTTTAAATTTGCAATTCCCTGATGACACACAATGTGGAGCATCTTGCCATGTGCTTCTTTGTCATCCGCATATCCTCTTTAATGAGGTGTCTATTAAGGTCTTTGGCCCATTTTTTAAGGGGATTTTTTGTTTTCTTATTATTGAGTTTGTTAAGAGTTCTTTGTGTGATTCATCCTTTATCAGAGGTGTCTTTTGTATCTGTTTTCTTCTATTCGGGGTTGTCTTCTAATTCTCTTGATCCTGTCTCTCAAGGAGCAGAAGTTTTTGATTTTAATGAAGTTTATCAAATATTTCTTTCATGGATAGCACCCTCGGTATTGTGTCTAAAAAGTCACTGCAACATCCAAGATTATCTAAGTTTTCTCCTATGCTCTCTTCTGGGAGTTTTACAGTTTTGTGTTTTACATCTAGGTCACTGATCCATTGTAAGTTAATTTATATAAAGGGTGTAAGGTCTGTCTCCAGATTCTGTTCTTTTGCACGTGGAGGTCTGGTTTTCCAACACCATCTGTTGAAAAGATTATCTTGGCTGCATTGTATTGCCTTTGCTCATGTCAAAGATCAGCTGACTATATTTATGTGGGTCTATTTCTGGGCTCTTTATCCTATTTCACTGATCTATCTGTATATTCTTTGATCAATACCACACTGTCTTTATTACTGTAGCTCTACAGTAAATCTTGACGTTAGATAGTGTCAGTCCTCCAACTTTGTTCTTCTCCTTCAACACTGTGTTGACCTATTTTTAACTCAGTTTTTTTTCTTTCTCTTGAGTTTTGAAAGTTCTTTAATATTTTTAATACAAGTCTTTTGCCATATAAATAATTTCCAAATATTTTCCCTTGGTATATATTTTTCTCTTTTCTACTCATACTTTTGGTGTCATATCTAAAAACTCTTTGTCCCAAGGTCATGAAGATTTTTTATATAAGTTTGTCTAAAAGTACAAGACTAATTCTATGAGGATGAGATCTTTTAGACTCTTGCTCTGACTGCATATTTGGTAGATACAACTAGATGAAAGATGGTGCCTTTTAATATAGTTAGGTTAATGTATTCTGGTTTGCCTCTTTTTGTTCTGAATATGTTTAAATCATTAAAGAACACATTTTAAAATAAAGTTATTCAATTATTTTCATGCAATGAGACTGGAAATTAATTTGTTATGTTTTGTGTAGGCATAATTTTATATATATGCTGTAAGTTGCCTTCATGCATCTATAAATATTTGAGTAGCAACTATGTGAGAGGAACTGTGGAGGATATCAGTGATTAAAGTCACAATAAAATACTTCCCCTCATGGAATGCACATTTTGGTGATATATAGACAAAATATAGAGATATGCTATTATATATGCTTTACATCATATAGCATAGAGATCATAATATATATGACCTAAATCATATCATATATATTTAGTATGCGTATATTCAATTTATACTGACTCAAGGGTAGAAAGACAAATAACAATTTAAAATTATGAGTAATTCTTTCTGCCATTTTACTTAATGAACCTATACACCTAAATCCTTTTGAGATGGGAGCTGTGAATGAGATATTTCTTCTGTAAATCTCGTTTCCAAATGAATCTGCTGGTGCAAGCATCTCCTGAGGTAACATGAGCCCAAGATTGCATATTTCATGCAATATGGCTTTTTAATGGCAGGTAGAGACCTATTTTTTGGCAAAGTTTCTTAGGAGTTTTCATTGATGTATTTTCATCAGTCATTTTTTTTTACATACCATGGATGCAATCCTCATGCACTCTCTAACTCTGTGATTTTAATTTATATGTAAAATATCACTATTTTAATAAGGATGATGGATACCCATCACTAAAATATGTTATTTGACTATTTTAATATAAAGACTACTTTGTCACTTTTCATATTATCAAAGTAATTAAACAAGTCCATTTTCATTCTAGAAAGATTTGTGGTGTGGACACAAGTATTTATCATAGACTAGAAAACAAATTTGAAAGCATTCAGGATAGTACAAAGTAGTGATAAAGTGTAAAGTAATTGTGGTAAAATATCAGAAAACAAGTATGTAATAGAATATCTTTCACAATTGTGAATGCTTTTAAAATCATTTAGAGCTTCCTACTACCAAAATCAAGAAACCTGTTAGTTATAAGACACAATGCCTACAAACAGGGTAATATTTTGCAGTGGGGTGCAAAAAGATTTAAGACACATTACTCTCAAGTGTTTGCATAAAGGAGTACTGAAAACATTGGAAGAAATATGATAGGTAAATGTAAGGCTTCACATTATGGTAACACAGGGTTGACTTGTGAAATCTTAGGCTGATTATTATTTATAACTGAAGTACCATATTAAGAGCTAAGTTTTGGTTTGTAGAAACAGTCATGTGAGTGCAGACATTTCAAACTGCCATAAAAGTATGTCTTCTTCTAAGATGTTAATTATTGCTGTGACAAAAAAAAGTTTACAATATAGTTTGTTTTATAGCTGTCTTAGAATGTGCAGATGTAAATTGAATTTAGTATATTTATGAATGAGCCCATAATCCAAGTTTATTTTGTCTATTTACTGATATTTTTCTGTGTAAGTAAAAGAGGATAGAACTATAAAGGGAGGAAAGTTGAAAGACAGTATTTCCAGTGACAACTCATGTGAGAGAAGATGGAGGAGCTTAAGAAATCAAGCCTTAAAAAAAACAAAAAAGAAAAGAAAGAAAGAAAAAGAAAACAAGCCTTAAGAACAAACTCTTGGTGGGTTGCTTAGGTGGCTCAGTTGGTTGATTGACTCCTGATTTTTGCTTAGTCAGGTCATGATCCCAGGGTCATGGGATCGAGCCCTGCATCAAGCCCCAAGTGGAGCTCTGTGACTAGTCCCACATCAGGCTCCACATGGAGCATGGAGCTTGCTTGGGATTCTCTCTCCCTCTCTTGTGCTATCTCTAAAAATAATAATAATAATAATAATAATAATAATAATAATAATAGAATTAAAAAAAAGAAAGTCTTGGTATATTTTCCTACCTTCCATTGTTGCTTCCCCCATTAACAGTTTAGTCCATCTTAATACTATGTAATGATTGAGTCATTTTTTATAAACAATAAATCTATTGCCTTCCAAGAGAGAGGAATATTGCCAATGGATCAGTTTGATGAACATTATCGTTAGGAGGATGTAGTTGATTCTCATTATTCCCAGATTCATAATTATGACTTGGACCACTTGCTAAAATTCATCTGTAACCTCAAAATCAATACGGCATTTGACAGTCATTTCAATATATGGGTAAAGTGTTGAAAATTTGAGTTGTCCAACATGCATGTTTCCACCCAAGACTGAACAAGGTAACCCCTGCTTTCTTGTCTCAGCAGTCATATCATAAACAAGTATCTTTTTGTGCTCTGTTTAGTGCCACAGTTTTGCACTTTTGGTGGTGATTTTCTTTCTATATAAAATGGCCCACAAGCATGGTGCTAATAAAGTGCTGTCTCGTTCTCCTAAGCCCAACACAGCTCTGATGTGCCTCACAGAAGAAATGTTAGATGGACTTCATTCAGGCATGAGTTATAATGCTATTGGCCATGAGTTCAATGTGAATGAATCAACAATATGTGTTCAATAATGTGACTTTAAACAGAAATACACATTTTTAAAGAAGCTATAGAGATAGATCAGACAATGAAAATATTATGACCAAAGGCTCACAGGAACCTAACCCCATATTTCCCTTAGGAGCAATGGTTTAGTATTCACTAATTCTGTGTCTGTAGCAATTTTACAATACCATGAAGAACAAGCATCAGTTGAATATCATATGCAAATGTATAATTTTCTCAGATGAAAAATGTTCTAAAATAATCTTCATCAGTGATTCTACTGAAACAATTATTTAATTGATTCTAGTTATGCAGAGCTTAATTTAAATCTTTATTCAAGCATATACATAATGCATCCAACTGGAACATAAATATACTTACACCTAAAAGGATGATATTGTCAAACTAAAAATTACAGTTAAATTGTTGAATAATTTCTGGCAGAAAGAAAGCAGATACCATCACTATTTTTTTTCCTTTTTCGTAAAAACATAAGATATGTGTTAAAACTGTGCAACAGTCATTTTAAAATACATATACTTTTTGGGGCACCTGGGTGGCTCAGTCAGTTAAGTGTCTGACTTCGGTTCTGGTCGTGATCTCACAGTTCATGGGTTCGAGCCTGCATCAGGCTCTCTGCTGACATCTCAAAGCCTTGAGCCTGCTTCAGATTCTGTGTCTCCTTCTCTCTTTCTTCCCCTCCCCCACTTGCAATCTGTCTCTCTCAAAAATAAACAAACATTAAAACACACACACAGGGGCTCCTGGGTGGCTCAGTCAGTTAAGCCTCTGACTTCCACTCAGGTCATGGTCTCTCAGTTCAAGGGTTCAAGTCCCGTGTTGGGCTCTGTGCTGACAGCTGGGAGCCTGGAACCTGCTTCAGATTCTGTGTCTCCCTCTATCTCTCTCTGAACCTCCCCTACTCACACTCTGTATCTCTCTCTCTCAAAAATAAATATTAAAAGAATACATATATTTTCAAATTTTAATTTCCATTCATTTCCACATTATTTGATGCCATTGTTGGTCATCCCTTGAACTAGGTCCTATTGATTCAAAAGCTTAAAAAAAAAAAGAAAGAAAAAGAAAAAAAAATGAAAAAGACAAGGCCAGTGCCCTCTCAGGGATCATAATCGTGTGTGTGAGTGATAAGTAAATTTTGCTAGAGTTTATACAAGGAAGGGAGTTATATACTCTGCTTAGATCAGAGAAGAAGTCACACAGAACAGATTCTTGAGCTAGCCTTGAAGGATTTTGTCAGTAGGGTACAAGAGTAGAACAAAATATATGTAAAGATAAATGAGTATGCAGTATTGAAGTCACTGTACACAGTTGTACTCAACATAGTTGGAAATAGAATTTCTGCAAAATCTGCCCCAAAGCAAAGAAGAATAATTGTGTTTGTTTCAGCTTGCTTCCATGATAATCTATTGTCAACTACCTAGTAGGTGGCATCGATATTATAGATAAGTTTACTTGTGGAAACACCTTACGAGGTAACCTGAGCATAGCAGACAAAGGACGTGTTCTTGGGTTTTGTAAGGGGCTTGGATATAAATATAATGCTTTCAGCAATGAACAAATCACCAAGTAGTTTGCAACCAGATGGCAGAGAGGAAAATCAGGGGTTTTGGTTAAGAGGATTAGAACTGGGAAAAAGAGAGGGGAAAAACACTCGCATTATGTTAGATGCAGGCAAAACTGTCATAAAATGAAAGAAGAAATTTAACACTTAATCATTCATTTTTGCCTCCAGAACTGTACTGTTTTTAGTTATCTTATCTACTCAACTCAGATGTGTCATGTTGTTCAACTAAAGAAAGAAATGAGTGTCAAAGAGTTGTATGACCTGCTCTAGGTCACATAGCTAAAAATGGTAAGACTAAATTCTAAATCTTTAAATTTTTCACATTGCAATATATGATACTACCTTCCTCCCTTACTTATAAACCTCTTCCTAAACACTAAGCATGCTTAGGCTCTTCTGGTATCCTTTCAATTTTCATGGTTTCCCCTTTAACACAAAGAACATTACAAGAGGCTTCCCTTTAATATGAAATTTATTGTTAAACTGGTTTCCATACAACACCCAGAGCTCATCCCAAAAGGTGCCCTTCTCAATGCCCATCACCCACTTTCCCCTCCTTCCCACCTCTCATCAACCCTCAGTTTATTCTCAGTTTTTAAGAGTCTCTTATGGTTTGCCTCCCTCCCTCTTTAACTTTTTTCCCCCTTCCCCTCCTCCATGGTCTTCTGTTAAGTTTCTCAGGATCCACATAAGAGTGAAAACATATGGGCTTCCCTTTTTTTTAAAAGGCCTAGACCAAATCAAGAGGAATGAAAATTACCTATATCTAAACATATCATTGTGAAATTTTAGAACATGAAAGACAAAAAAGAGATGAGAAGATAGGGAAACAGGGAGGAAGAGAAGAAGGGAGGGAGGAAGGTGAGGTGGGAGAGAGAAAAAAGGAGAATGAGATTACAACACTAAAATATTATATGGTTTAGATAGTATGTCCAAGGTATTGGAAGCACTAAATAATTTGATAAAAACAGACAGGGAAAGAGGGGGAAAATGATGACTGGAAATGTCTAAATAAAAATTAAATGCTATACAGGGGCGCCTGGGTGGCCCAGTCAGTTAAGCATCTGACTTTCGCTCAGTTCATGATCTCATGGTTTGTGAGTTCGAACCCACATAGGGCTCTGTGCTGACAGCTTGGAGCCTGCTTCAGATTCTGTGTCTCCCTCTCTTTCTGCCCCTCCCCTTCTTATGTACTCTCTCTCTCTCTCAAGAATAAATAAACATTAAACATTCTTAAAAATTAAATGCTATACAAGGGAGAAAATTTCATCTCAGCATACTATTTGACTCTTTAGCAAAATATAATTGGAAATTCACAATAAAAATATTTTATTGGTATTCAACTTGTACAGTTAATTAGGAGACAAGACACAGAAAATATAATTTCAGAAAAAGTATAAAAATATAGATAATAAAAATTGGGAGAATAGAGAAATAAAGACCCAAGGAAGCTTAGACGTGCTAATATGCTTGTCTTTTACAGTGGGGAGGCAAGAAACACACAGTAATATTAGCATTCTCTTATAAAACTTAAGGAATAGAGACATTTAAGTAGCCTAAATTTATCAGTCACCATTCCTTTGGAGGTGTGATGAATGCCATGGGAATGAACATCTAGGCAGAAGGATTTTAGATACTGAGGCATAAATAAGACGGTATTCCTTTTAACTGAATATTGCCACTTGACTTAATATTCATTCTATCCCTCTCAGTAGGGGTGGTCTTAAGCAGAATGTGAACTTAAGACTTGACCCTATCCCCAGGCAAGGACTCCGATTAGTCTGAGCCAATTAATTCAATTCTTTTCATTCCTTTCCCCTTGATACTGTTTGCTTTAGGAACCTAGGTTTACGTTAATCGGTACAAATCAGTCTTCTGGTGAAAATTCCCTGGAACAGGAATACATGTAAAGTTGGTCTAATTAAATTGAAAGAGAAACATTTTATCATATGCTTCATGGAATATGGTAAGGAAGGCAATGCCTAGTTGCTGCTGCCAACTACCTTGTGACTATGAGAGAAGCAAAGGGCAGAGCCAAGAGAACTGCAGAGAAAGAGAGTTTAGCTCAGAAGGTACATGAAATGTGCACACCACCCCCATCTTTGCAGATTTATGAAGCCATCAAATGTTGTATTGTTTTTATTTAATTTGATTTAGGTTTCTACTAACTGTAGCTGAAAATACCCTAATATAAATACCACCTCAGCTGTAAGCCAGCCTGAGCAGCATCATGCGTGTGATCTGAAGAGTCAGTCTTTTTCTTTCTTAACCCCTCTGTAGACATAAGGGCATCATGTAAGGGGTAATCATAGCTCTTTTTCTCCCTGGCTTCTTACAGGCACAATGATGGGGATAATGATTCAATAGACTCTATCTAACAGGTATTATCTAAAACCCTAAAACTATCTAAACCCTGTGCCATGCAACCCTAAATAGATAATGTACTGAATCTTAACCAATTCCCTAAAGATACACCACAAATAACTTTGTGAGAATGCTACAAGTATTTTGTTGGTGTGATAGTCAGTGTATGAATAAAATACTGGAGAAACCATACAGGTTACCCTCACAAAATTAAGGGGAAAGACACCTCTCTATCACCTTAATTAAACTGCAAACAAACAAACAAACAAAACAAAACAAAAAACCCTGAAGCATGAGGTTAGTGTTAATGATTAAGGATGCCAGTAGATAGTTCAACTTTTCGTCAGTTAGTTCACAACATGCATGATTACCCATTAAAAATTATCTCTGGTAAATGAGTCTGAAATCATATGGATAGCCCACAATAAACGGTCACCTTTAATTATGTTCAAATGGATACTTTGCCTGATAGATTTCTGTCACATTAATAAATATTGCAGAAACAACACATTCATCATACCATATGAGAGACAACTTTTTTTTTTTACTAATTTCATCAACCAATTTCTAGATGACAGTGTGGAAAAGGGGAAAGGTATATTCACCAGTAAGAGGCAAATAGCTTAGCGGTATGCCTTAACAGAGGGGAATGCAACCAGAGATTTATTTCCCTTTTCTCTTTTTAGTTTAGATGAATTACGTGCCAGGCCAAAAGAGTAAGTCGTGGTGGACCAGAAGAGGTCAATGGGAGGGAGCTGGACCTGAGTACCCTAAGGACAGATGTCGATACCACGAACCTGATCTTACTGCTATTTAGAGTTCGTGGGGGGAACTAATTAGATAGAAGGTTTCTAACCAAGACATGTTGTCAGTGAAAAAATAGTAGGAATGCTCTCATGAAGGGTAGAGGCATGGTGATACAAGTAAGTTAGAACACTAAATCAGAGAGACAGAAAGGAGTTAGTGCTCCCAGTTGGTGACATGACAGATGCCAAAACCACTCCATTACAGCACTTTGGGAGCCGACTTGCAGCCTGGGGAGGAACTAGAGTTGTTTGTAAAAGCTATGACAATTGTGACTCAAGGGTATCATAGGATGAATATGACTATATTCAACTCTTAGTGGGTTGTAACAAAAAGTATTGTTTTTCAGAAACTACCTCTACAGTAGGAAAAGAGTTCTTTGGGTCAAGAGCATGTATGTTGCCATAAAGGATAGCTTTGATTGAACAGATATCAGCTCACTTGCATGCAATCCATACTTATAGCTAAAGACTGGCTGCCAGTGAGTTCCTGAGCTATTTCATACCCTTGGAAGGATTTTGGCTCTCAGGGATGCTGTTTTACTATTTCAAGAATTAGTGAAATCACCAGACCAAGTGGAGCCCAATATGCTTCACATGGTAACTTTACTACTCTTTGTTACCCCATGTTCATTGCCTTGTACTGCCTTTTAGTGCAGTGGTTCTCCAAGCATGGTGCTCAGACCAGCACCACCACCATCATCATCTAATGGTTTTTCTAGAAATATAAATTCTTTAGCTCCACCCCAGCTAAAACCAGAAACTCTAGGTGTCAAGTCCAGCAATCTGTTTTTTTTAACAAAACTTCCAGATGACTCAAATGCACACCAAAATTTGAGAAACTCTATCTTAGAATGTTGGGTTTTAATCCTTATTTTTCATGTATATATTTTCTTCCAACTCTTGTTGTATCTTTATTGGAACTCTAGCTTGTACCCATTCTCTAAAATACCATTGTCCAGGAAAATCAACCAAATTCAAATTCAGTGCTCCTTTGTGGATAATTGAATAGCAATCAGCCATACTCCGTTTTAAATGCTACATGATAGAGGCACCTGGGTGGTTCAGTCGGTTAAGTGCCTGACTTCAGGTCAGGTCATGATCTCGTGATTCATGAGTTCAAGCCACACCGGGCTCTGTGCTAATATCTCAGAGCCTGGAGCCTGCTTCAGATTCTGTTTCTCCCTCACTCTTTCTCTCTGCCCCTCCTCCACTTGCGTTCTCTCTCTCAAAAATAATAAACATAAAAAAGAATTTTATATGCTACAGAGATACACACCAGAAACTTATTAAAAATCTAGACACATGTCAACTTAAATTTTTGTTCCCCACAGAACTGACAAATTTGTTGGGAGTGATCTACTCCTAATTTGTAATTTTAAGCCAAATACCTAACTAATGACCCATAAGTGCAAGAAATGGGTAGTCAATAATATTACTAATGATCATTAAAAACCTTTTTTCCTTGTTTCCACCTACATTCAGTCAACTTCTCATCTTGTCCTGGTTATTAGCTTCAGCCCAATTTCTTTACTACTCACTCTTAACTAGTCTTGGCATTTTAAAATGGTCTGACACCTAATCTCCTTTACAACTTAGATTCCAGTTTTGTCAGCTTTACTCATTTGAGGGAACTTCTAGTGGAATGCCGGTGTATGGGCTGCAAGGTATTCGGCTACAAGAAACATAATATTCCCCACATAGTGGCATCAGGGATAAATATCTGTTTATATTGCCTAAGAATTATCTCACAAACAAGAAATCAGAAGGTAGTTTCAGGAGATTGGTCCAGCAGCTCAGCACGGACAGGTCACTGTATGTTCAGCTCACCATCATCCTCTGTCCTCTCTCTCAATTACAAAATGGCTGTTAATCCAAACCTCTTCAATGGGTAATATTCCAAGTAGGAAGGAAGAAGGAGGACATAAAGAGGAACCTCCTCATATGTTTCTATCATGTCCTTTTATTGTGGAGGAAGTAAATTCTGGACATTTGTAAGCAAACTTTCTCTTAGGTCACCTCAATCAGAACTGAGTTACATAATCAACTTTGGCTTAAGGGAAGCTGGAAAATGGCTGTGCTGTTGTTGCTGTCTTCCTCTCATCTTGTATAATGAAAGGCACATAGTGGGAAAGGGTTTTAAATGGTGTTTACATCCTGCCTTATTTAGGTCTTCAGCAGTTTTTTCAAGTCTTCAAGGGCAGATAATAAAAATTGGGAGAATAGAGAAATAAAGACCCAAGGAAGCTTAGACGTGCTAATATGCTTGTCTTTTACAGTGGGGAGGCAAGAAACACACAGTAATATTAGCATTCTCTTATAAAACTGGAACCTCAGTAGAAGGAAGGAAGGAAAGAAGGAAGGAAGGAAGGAAGGAGAGAAAGAAAAGGAGGGAGGGGGAGCAAGACAAGGATGGCCAATTTGACATTTCAAAAGTGATCAAGACATAAAGATCTGAAATTGCAGTTTTAGTTTTAAAGCTGTACTGGGTACTTTCAATAATCTCCAATGCCTTACATTCGCTTAACATTTTATAATTTAAAATCACTTCTATTCCTTTCGTTTTGTTTTTGAGCGAGTGAGAGAGAGAGAGAGAGAGAGAGAGAGAGAGAACAAGCACAAGTGGGGGAGGGACAGAGAGAGAAGGAGAGAGAGACGATCTTAAGCAGGCTCCATGCCCAGCACAGAGCTGATGTAGGGCTTGATCCCATGACTGTGAGATCATGAACTGAGCTGAAATCAAGAGTTGGAGGCTTAACTTAGCGAGCCACCCAGGTGTCCCTCTATTACATTTTTATTTTGATAATATTACCAATCTGCAAAGCAGATAGTATTAGTCACACTTTATAAATGATTGAGCAATATTTAAGAGAGGATCTTTAACATGCCCTAGGCTTGGTCAAGCTGAATCTAGATCTCTAGTCTTTTGGATCTAAGCCCAGTGGAGTATTTATTACCAAACATGATTGAAAAACAAAACTTTATTTTGTCCATTTATAAAACATCCCAAAAGCTGTCAGCTGAAATATAGATATTTGTCCTTGTGAGGTACTTTGTTTGCAATCACCTCTTTATTGTACCACAGGAAAATGGCTGTCACTGAGTGCATTTATCACAATGATCACAATTTCCTAGACTTTTCAAATGGTAAGGATATGGAGAGCAGTAAAACTTAGAATCCCACAATACCAAAGTTCAGAGACTTTAAATGATGGCACATTTCAAAAAGAGAAGTAATTTTAATATTCATTGAAAATAAACGATTAATCAAGAGATGGGAGAGATATACATAGGTGTATGTATATGAGAACATATGTGAATTAAATGATGATGATATTAATAGCAGATACCATATTGTTGGTATAGAAGGTAATAGCAGATTACCTTCTATTGTTGTAAGAGCTATGTTAAGAACAGAGCTGGGATTTGAATGCAGTCGTCTGACTCTGAAGTATATACTTTAAACCACTGTGCTATGTTAAAATATGCATGTGTTGAATGTATGTTTATGTGAATGTATATATGTATATCTCTATATTAGAGCTCTTTCAATTGCAAATGAAAGAAATCCAGCTCCAACAAGCTGATAGGAAAGAGAATTGGCGGGTAAATAAATAAAACAGGAAAGTCTAATGACATATTGGCTTCAAAAGTCACAGTGTTGGGGTGCCTAGGTGGCTCAGTCAGTTGAGCATCTGACTTTGGTTCAGGTCATGATTTCATAGTTCCTGGGTTTGAGCCCTACGTCAGGCTCTGCACTGACAGCTCAGAGCCTGGAGCCTGCTTCAGATTCTGGTGTCCCTCTCTCTCTGCCCCTCCCCCACTTGCACTCTGTCTCTCAAAAATAAATAAACATTAATTTTTTTTAAAGAGTCACAATGTTTAGGGGCACAGTATTTAAAATCAGTGGATTGTGAATCACAGTACTTCCTATCTTTGGTTATGATTTCCCCTGTGTGCTGGCCCCATTCTCTCTTCATGGCCCTACTTGCTTAATTCATCCTATATTTTCAATTAGTCATCATTACTAGGGAAATGGCATACAGTATTAATAATGACAAAGTTTGGACTACGTACCATGAGGGTCCAGGGGCTGACCACCATAAACGAGTATCCTGAGAAAACTATACAGAATAGATAAGAGTTCCCCAAAGGAATATTATATAGGAAATAAATAGTTCATCTCCACTATATTCCATCCTTTGGCTATAAAAATATGGACTTCTGTCCCTTCATATAATTTCAAAATGCCTCCATTTAACATGAAATTAACCCAAATGTACTCACCTCTTCTCTAGAGTGGACAATTAAAAGTCCCATTTAGTTTTTCCTCTAGCTTCGTGTTTAGAATCACAATCTAGGGCAAACTTCTCTTGGTCATATCCAAATGTGGTTCATCATATTCTCTATTCTATGGCAAAATCATACATTTAACCGCCTTTAACATACCCAAACTGCAATAAGTCATGATGAATACAACACAAATTCCTCTATAGTAAATGGAAGGGATAAAACAATCACACAGTGATTATTAGTGGACAGTTATTAGTCTACTCAGTCTGACTTGTCATTGGAATAAGTTCCTTGGTCAGACAATTTGGCAGTCTAAGATCACATATGGTAGAAGGGGCTTCCATGTTTCTTGTTGGCCATCAGCACAGTTGAGACAGGTATATGAAGATTACTCTTTGGGTAGTTTTCTCACTGCCTTCTGGTGTCATGGTTATCTAATTAGGAAGTTATCTTGAGTGGCTGAACAGTTTCGAGACTTCCCTCACAATAGCAGTCACACAAAACTCTAATAACCGTCAGTCATATGGCTCAGTGGAAACCCTATGAGCTAGTAATAAACAGTGGAAACCTTGGTGGTCTTTTTATCTGGACCCCACATTAAGGATATCTATTCATAACAGCAGGCCTTGGTATTCTGCACAGATTTCTATCTAGCCTACATTTGAAATCCTTTTATGTTAGTCTGTCTTCAGGAAAATTAAATAATAGAGTGGAATGGAATAGCATATGAACTCTAATTTCCAGTTGGGTCTGCTCTCCAATGAATGACATTTAAGATAAAATAGATTAATAGTTTACTTTTTTGGTGTGTGAAATATTTGAGGAAATCATGTTTCGTTCAGTCATCCAAACATTTCATCACTTTCCCTGGGCCTCAATTTTATATCTATGTTTTGTTCTGTTTGGCTTTTATCAGTTTAAAGAAAGGGAAGAACAGTACATATATTTCATAAAGTACTGGCTGATCTAAATGTGAGTAGTCTTAGATTGCTGATTGAGCAGAAAGGGTCTCCCATATACAAATCATATAGTCTTCACACACTGCTTGTAGAGGAGACAACTTTGGTGGATTCTCTCTGTTGTAGGACTTTTCAAGACTGTTAAGAAGTTATCCGTGTACCAATATGGTAAAAACCAGTATGTTTTTACTAATTGTCTCGAAATCACAACTTTGGTAGGTACATGTATGGGTGTTGTTTTTAATGTTTTCAAAAGACAGAAACCCAAATCAAACTTGTTTCAGGATATAATGCAATGTTTTGACTCCTGTAATTGGGGTACTCAGGGTGTCCTCAAAATACCTGGATTTAGAAGCTTAATAAATGTCATCAGAGCATTTATCAATTTCTCAAGGTCTCTCTGTATCTCTCCATTTGAATTTCTCTCGTATGTTGGCCTCTTGCTCTCCTACTACAAATGGAATTCTTCTATGTGTCCAGGGAGGATTCCCACTGGTATAGTAACTCCATATATATGCAGCTTAGCAAGCGAGGAAAATTAATATCTGCTGTCCTATATTGACAGATCATTACCAATCAAATGCCTGACTTGATTGAATTATATTCTCACTTTCGGGGCCAATCACTTTAATTTAGGAACTAGGATATTGATATTGATCAAGTCTGAATCACTCTGCCTTGGCAGAAACCATTACTTTCACCAAACCCTTTCTCCTTTGGTGAGGGGTATGAACTAAATTACATTTTCAAGCTTTCTTTCCAATTAGATGTGAATAAGTAACTGAATTTTTGGTTAGTGGAATTTGGGACGGAAAGAAAGTCCCTCTCTTCCAAGCCTAATCCGCATAAACTCACCAAACATTTCTCTTTCTCTTTCCCCATCTACCGACTAGAGACAATTTTGAGAAGCTATAAGGAAACCTTTATTCCTGAATAATAACCCAGAAGGCCACTCACGAATAAAAAATATCTCCATTGAACTTTTTAGGATTTGATTCAGGAACTGTGCATTGTAGCAGCTATTGATGCTTATGTTAACTACCATAGTGTTCTATCTCATGTAGTTGATTGTCAGTTCCCTCAAAACCTCATGAATTTGGAAAAAGGTGGTTTTCCAAAGGACAAAATGCTAATCAGACTTAAAAAAAAAAGTATATGTAAATGTTTTATCTGTTTATAAATCTATATATGTATTACAATAGGTCTACATAGACAATCACAGTATATGTGTGTGGAGGGGAGGGGGTGTAGTCATACCGATGTCTCTCCCAGATCCCTTTTTCAAGAAGAACTTGTTGCCCAGTTTGGGGAGTGCAGTCAGCAGACAACCTCCAGCCATCCATTCCTTTGGAGTTTATTCAACTGCAGAGATTCACCACACCCACCCATGGTCATGCCCTCCCAGACAAACCCCAGATCCAGTGACTGAGCAAGGTAGGAGAATAAAATCCCAACCATTTTGCCCAGATGCAGGACATTATTATGCTCCAGCCCCCCTGGCCAAACTGTCAGAAGTTTTGTTGTGTCTGAATCACAACTCTTTTTCTTGGGATTGATCCTACTTTTCCTTCCCTTCTTTTCATATATATAGACTCCTCATAAGCACCTAGAACCTCAAACTTCATCACTACCTGCTTCTGGAGAATTCAGTCTGCAACAGTGTATATATGTGTGCATTTACTCTGAATCTCTGTGTGTATATATATATTCTAGAATAAGTTCATCTAGAAAAAAAATACAAAATTCTTTCTTCTACCATTTATTAAATGAAGATAGGGGTGCCTGGGTGGTTCAGTCAGTTAAGCGTCCAACTTTGACTCAGGTCATGATCTCGTGGTTCCGGGGTTTGAGCCCCGCATCAGGCTCTGTGCTGACAGCTCAGAGCCTGGGGCCTGCTAAGGATTCTGTGTTTCCCTCTCTCTCTATACCTCCCTTGCTCATGCTCGCTCTCTCTTGCTCTCTCTCTGTCTCAAAAATAAATAAAACATTAAAAATTTTTAAATGAAGACAATAAGTTATCTAAAAGGACTGTACTGAGATTTAAATGGTTTAATCCATGAGAATTTAGAATGGTGGCTGGTACATATTAAGTGCTCAACAAATGTCAGTGATCTGCGTATTAGCCATATACATGTATGTGTGTCTGTTGAGAAAGATTTTAGGAATACATGCCTCTTGATTTATGCAGAGAACTTCTCAGAATATAGTAATTATTGCTAAAAGCTGCCTGTTTTCCATGCTTAAAACAGATTACTTACAATGCTGCCTCATTTTCATATACAATAGACTCTCTATAATTATTTTTCACTAATATAACCATAACGACTCCAAACATAGTATTTAGCTTTAACAAGCTATTGTTATTGATGCAGTCTTTGCTAAAAATGATGTCTACAAAAGCCTGTAGAAAGATATGTTTAAAAAGGAACTTCCACATGTCCACACCAGTTTCTCTTCCAACACACAAGGCAGCTACTTCCATTACAATGTGGACATCCTTAAAGCAGGGTTCATTGTAACAGGTGGATACCGATCGGGAGTTTCCTCTTGCCTTTTCTTTGACTCCATTCTCTGCCTTGGAGGGTTTCCTTTTTATCCTTGAAATGTCCGTGAAAATGAAGGTCTAGCAAAATAAGGTTCTTTCAAAGGCCTTTTCTATTTTATCATGTTCCTTCTTCAGCCAAAGTCAGGAGACACTTTCTTGGCATCCTCAATGACTTGTGTGCTGTGAGCCAGTTTTTACCTTTTGAATGATCCTCATTCACAGTGGCCAATCTCTGATTCCATGTCCCGTAGAGAGGGATCCGGGTTATCTTTTGTCTCCCCTTGACTGTGTTCTCCCAGAGAAAGGTTTCTTAGGGCTAACTAAAAGTTAGGTCGTGTAAGTATCAAATGGAATAAGCTTGGGGGAGGGGAGAAAAAGAACAATTTGTCTTTCAATAATGTATTTCTCTGTCCTCAACTTTCAAAACCCAAGGGAGACTTCTGCATGCCATGTGGCCACAGGAATGAAGCACTTCAAGAGCACCCAGAAGGGAATGGGCATAGGGTCAGGAGAGGAATCTCATTTTAAGCTTGCTATCTTTTTTTAAACACTCAGCATTTGCACCTAGAGACGAATACCGGTACAGCCCCTTTATCCAGGTAGCTATAACTATCATTAGAGTACAAAACAGGAAACTAGATTCTATATTTTCCTAAAATAGCATGCTGCAAAGGAGAAAACCTCAAGTCCCCATCTTTCCCCCTTTGACTTACAGAGATAGCTAATAAATTATTTTGACTATTTATGAAAAAAATCCCATTTTAGAGAAATTACCACCCTTTTCAAAGTTTCAGGATTTAAACAACATATTGTTGTGATTCTTCAGTGGTTTCACTCTTTAACATAAGATCAAAATTCAGGTTTGCTGGTTGTAATGTATATTTTATATATCACCAGTTTTGTGAGATACTTAAGATCGGAGTTCATATCTTATTCATCTTCACATTCTCAGGGGTTAGTATGGAACTCATAATAGAGCTCTGCATTGTTGTTGCCTTGAACACAATTGGAGTACCAAAATTGCCTTGACTGTGGTTTCATCATTAAACGTATGTACATGGAAGTTTGTTTTCTGAAAAGCTAATTAAAAGGTATCTTTTGGATATTAACCTGAATATTGGAGCTACTCTTAAGTCCCACAGGATACATTACATAAATACAAAAACAAAAAAAAAAAAATGTCATCTTCAAAAGGAAGGCTAAGGATCTTCACTGTTACTATACTGTTATTAATTGTAGTAAATAGCATTAGAATGTAATAGTCTTTCTGGCATATAAACAAACTAGAAGCACATGTAGTCACATTTTTAATCGTTTAAGTTTTATGAGATGTCTTATGGTAGTAAAAGGGCAAATAACTAAAATTCATTTAAAATGCCAGTAAAGATGCTTACAGAAAATGTTAAAATATGCATATAACTTCTATTGAATAATTCATATCTTATAGTAAGTCTCTAGATAATGTAACATTTGAACTGTGCATATTGAAAGTTGACTTGAATGATTGTTTTGCCTATATAAATGACCAACATCCCATATGTATATAGATACTGTATTTCCAGAAAACTATGCTGCTTTGAGTTGTATAGGTGGAGAGTTTGGGCCAATTAAATTATTCAAATGTTAAATTTGTTTTGCTATGGGATAAATTACCATAATTCCTTCAGAGAGTTTTGAGGAAAAAAAAAAAACATGCTTTCACCATTTGCTGATTTTTTTCCTCTCCATTAAACCAGTGGAAATGGATCACTACAAAATACTGATGAAACCTGGGGAAAATAATTTATTTTTTTAACAGAGTTTTGCACCAATTTTTCAAAGTTCATAAATAATGCTTTCATGTAAAGTTTTCACATGTGGTAAAATGACCCAAATTTCATGAATCTGTACCTCTAACTCAGAGAATTTTAAAGATAACAATGCCCTTAACTTTTCTGGGATTTCAGAAAGTAGTTTATTATTTTTTTTCCAATCTATAAATATTATTGGGTGCCAGCCACTTCTAAGTCACAGGGCGTCTATTAACAATAGCTATAAAGATGAATCAGGTACATATTTTCCTCTAGGAGGCAAAGATAAGAGAAAGGGGACAGGTTTAAAAAAATACCTATTGTAAACAAGGAATGGTGCTCTGTGTTTCCACGAATATTTCCTGCTCGTTGATTCCCATAAGACTATGGTGAAGTGTTAGTTTTCTTATTTGACAGATGAGAAAACTGAATAACCAACTTGAACAAGTTTGTGTTCTTGGTAGGTATGAGCTAGAAGCTAACTCCGCGAGTTCTTTCACCTCCAACCCCTTCTGTACTATACTCTGTTGCATGCTATTAAATAGGAGAGATGAAGTAAATAGAATATAATACAAAATAGAAAAATTTAACTGCCAGAAGAGGAGTCTGATGAAGTAATATGAGAGTTTTACATTTCACACTATAATCTTTGGGCAAGAAAGGAACTTGACTTATAGCTTAGAATTTAACATCCATTTTAGCCCCCAGTGATTCAAACTCAAGGTGACTTCATTGGAATGGTGTGCTATTTTTAGTGTTGAAGATTTTAGGAACCACCAGATAATCACAGTATAATTTTTGAGATTATATCCCATGTTAATACTGGGCATTTTTTCATCCTTTTAAAAATATTCACTTTTAAAAATTAGCATTCTATGTCCTTTCCTTTAAATAGGTCTTCTAAAAGGCATTTCCAAACCATTACAGCCCATGAAGTATTTACAGGGTCTGGCCTCCTTTCCATGAGATGATGACAACCATAATTACAATTGTGGTTCATAGCCTTTCACATATCCCTATAGCTTTAGGGGTTATAAACCCATAAAGAAGCTCCACATTACCATTTTTATGGTACAAACCAATCTTTTTATTGTGAGAGTCTCCAGGAGAGCCATAGGTAATCAACCTTTTTCTCCAGTATCATTCAGCAATTGGACTTTTATAAGAATTTGAAGAGACTATTCATATCCACAGCTGTAACTGTTACAAACATGTCTCTATTTCTCATTTTCTACTTTTCTCCAAACCACAGAACATTTTTTTTTCCCACTGGATATTTACTATGAAACCTACTCTAGGTCAGACTTAGGCAATATGTGGTTACTGGACCTCCACGTGTCAAGAGTTCTAGAGTGATGGATAATAAGACAAAAGAAGAAGGATATGACTCTGCGTCCTAGTTGGTCTCCATGAAGAAAGATGCATGTTCACCAAATCTGAGAATAGAGATTTGTCTCTGGCTCAATTAGAACCAGAATAACATACTGTCATTATAGTCACAAAGGGTCTGCCACGCTGAAGGCCCCTGGGAGACTGTACTACATGAGATGGGTGATCTATGAGAACAGGAGCACCAGTGGTTTAGACAATATCTGGTGGATGTGGTGGAACATAATGGAAACCTGGTAAGAAAGTGTCAGCAACATGCAAATTCACATTGTTCAAGAATATTAGTAAAATTTCTTGGGAATTCCAAGAGCTATTAGGAAGAGACAAGAGAGTTGTCAGGAGCTTAAAGTCCTGTGTGAACAGGGAGAGTAGAACATCAATGTTAACATGAGCTTATTTGCATACTAATAGAGACCTGAGCCAAAGGTTGATCCCGATTTGTAATCATGAATTTGTTTTCTTCTATAGCATTCATGTTGCCTGCTGTATTATAAACTACCTGAGGGCAGAGAACCTGTTTTATACACTAATTTTTTGGCACAAAGTAGACACTCCTTAAGTGTTTGCTCAGCATCATGGTAATAGGTCCCAGTATTTGAGGCATTCTAAGTTAAAAGTTACAGGCAATGATATAACAATGATAATAACTACAATTCAGTGAACATGGGATATCTTCCAGAAAATTCATGTTTTAGGTCTTTACAAATGTTAACTAATTCCATCCTCCTAACTAGCTTGGGAAGGAGATACTTGGGTTTTGAATTTTCTTTTGGAGGTCTATTTGCTGGTGACCTTGGGAAAGTTGCTTAATTTTTCTATACTTCAGTATCACTATATATTAAAAAGAAAAGGGGGGGCAATGCATGTGTTCTAGGGTACTTGTGATAAGTTCATGCTAAGAATTGTGATCTTCACATACTACATGCCATTGATAATACTCATTTCCATCCTTCCTTCCTTTCTCTTGTGTTACCCTGACCTCTGAGGAAGTGCCTCTCTTTCTATAATGTATAAAGGACAATCCAAATAATGTTTACTTAGAAATTACCTATATTATCCTTTTTTTTGAGGTTTATTTATTTTTTTGAATAAAATAGCTTTTCAGTTTTTGGTCAGAATGATTCTGCATCACTCTTGTTCCAGATAGCTTTACGTGTGATTCCTCATTTTCCATCTTCACACAGCCCAGTGTGTTGGAGGCATCAAAGGTCACTGCAGAGAGCCATCCATCATTTTGACACCTTTTATGAGTTTACTGCTCCTGATGGTGATTATAGGAAAGGCTGCTTAAAAGTGATAACTGCCAGAGGCACTTGATGTTCATAGTATTGAATGACTGAACTATGTCCAAGTTTGGGGTAACAGAAAAAATAAATAAAAATTGAAGAACAAAATGAAGATGTAATAAAATGCAAAGGCAACTCTAAAAAGCATGTCCTGATAGAGAAATACTGAAATATTGATTTCAGGGGGGAAAAAATGAACCTAATTACATCCTACCTCAAATATGGAGACTCATGGATGTGCTTCATCCAGATGCCAAATTATCCACATGGTGATAAATCCTTGAGCCCACTCTCTTAATATTTTGTGCATATGACATTAAGCACTTGGGATCTGACTAGTTCCAAATACTAGTGTCATGACAAAATGAAATCACTGCCTTTCTTGAAGGCATGTTATTATTTCTAAAATAAATGTAATATTTCCACTCATCTCCATTATATAAGGAGTGTGTTCTTCTGTTAAAAAATGTGTAGTAAATACAGCTCAATTATATTCAGTAGCAATAACATTAATTGAGTGCTTAGGATGTGCTATGCTCTGTATGGCACCTTAGCTTTCCCATGTACTGTAGTCCATACTATTGGGGGAATTAATCAACATCACATTGATCTTCCCAAGTTCAGATCAAATAAAATATAATACAATGGACTAGGGGAGACAGAACACAAAACGTTTTTATAATTGGTAAATATTATTGAATAATATAGCTTTAGATTTGCAGCCAAAAGGATAGTTGATGTGAATAAACGTCTCTCCCAGTTACTAGATGAACTGGAAAACTGGAGGACACTCCTAAAAGTATCCCCATTTTGTTTACAACATAACAGGCAACAGACCAGAATGCATGTCTCCTGGAGGAAAGAGGACTCTGAATATAGAAGGGACTGGTCAGGCATATTTACTTCTTCCAATATTCTAATCAGATTAGACTCCATGAGGAAGAATAAGTGAAGAGGCAGAGAGTAGCTGGAAGTGTTTCTCCCGTGATTTCCTTCCATTGAAAATGAATATCAAATTTCCTTCTCTCAATGGAAATAAGAGAAGGGAGAAAAAGATGCCTCCATCCCCAATGAGCACATTATTTATTACACAGTTAATAACTGAAAAAACAAGCTTAAGATGTTAAGTGACTTTCTTAGTTTCACAGAACTAGCAAGTGGCAGAAAGAGGCTCCTATTAGGTTTTTCAGCCTCCAAAACTTTACCTGTGTCTCTCTGCAAGTAATAAATCATTTAGTATCATATATTATAGAACACAGAGGAATTTTGAGTTTATATAATCTGTAACATGCAAATGGTATTTAGATAATTAGAATTAGTACCATTGTGCAATTAAGACTAAATTATAATAAAGAGGAATAGGGATACTCAAGTTTTTATTTTTAATTTTTGTTTCCCAGAGTAAGCTATTCAAGCAGGCCAAGTTGAAAGTGGTTTTCGAAGCAGAGAGAAAAGAACTGGTAAGTTATAGAAGCACAAAAAATCATGCCATGCTCCAAGAATTGTAACTGCTTCCATAAGGATTTGCCCAAGGGATGCTTGCATGCAGGATTATGGCAGAGGGTTACAACCGGAAAACCGACAGAAGACCCAAACCAGGATGAACTTTGCAATCTGTGCTAAGAATTTTGGAATCCCTGTTGAAGTTCTCAGGAATTCTCAAAGATTTGAAAAAGAAGGTCAGATTGCAAAATTTACAGTTTAGAAATATCACTTTGGCAGAGATGTGGAGGGAGCATCACAGTAGAATGTGACTGGGGATAAGGACACCATTCAATTAAATACTTTAAAAAAAAGGAAGTTGATGAGATCCTGTTTCAAGGAAGTGGAAGTAGTTACATAAAAAAATGGAGGGGTTTATAAGTTGTATACAAAGAGTATTCAGTTATATTCAGTGAACAATCCAATGTTGGAGGCAGAAGAAGGGAGAGATTTGTTCCTACTGAGATCATGATAATCACCACCCATTGGAAAGGGGGAAATAGGCATTTGGGGATGTAGGATAATGACGTGTTCTGTTTGATCATATTGAGTTTAATGGCCAAGTGGAGATGTCCAGTAGAAAACTGCACATAGAATCCTGAACTCAGGAAAAGAAATCTGGGGTTAATCCAGCTACAAGTTATTGGAATAAAGAGGCAGACATGCAGGTAGATGGAATCAATCAGAGAAAATGAGCAAATCATATCTGGGGATAATAACATTTAAAAGGTAGGAGAAGGAAGAAGAGTATATGATTGAGGAGTTAGGCAGAGGAAATAAAATTTAAGGAGGACCTCACACTATTACTGTAGAAATGAAAGAAGTCAAGAGAAGAATTGACAAATTTCCAGTGAATTTGATGATTAAGAAACCTCTCTGCTGACATTTGTGAGTGTAATTTTTATGGAGTTTTCAGGGTTAAAATAGGTTATTGTGAATGCATGAGTCAATGAGAAGTGAGAAAATCTAGAGAAGGAGTATACCATGCTTTTTCAAGGAGCTGAGTTTTAGGTTGAAAGACATCCATAAGGAAGTGGTCTCTAAAATAAAAAGAAGTTCAGATACAGATATTTTCATATGTGTGGATTGGAAGTTAAGATATTTTCTTTTCTGTTGACTTTCATTTGATCTGCAATGAAAGCCAGGTCATGTGCTAGAAATGTGGAAGAAGGTAATGGTATTATACCTTGCAGAGATCAGAAAAATAAAATAACTCTTATAAAAACGGCAGAGGCACTTTAGAAATGTTAGGAGATAGAATTAAGACCAGGAAGTTTGAACGTGACTCTCGATGAGGAAAAAAAGGAAATAATATTAAAAGGGGTAGTAGTGTGAAAACACTCCAAAATCATTGTGTACACATCATAAGAGTAATTTTTAAAGTTTACTTTGAAAGAGAGAGAGAGAGCAGGAGCGAGTGCAGGGGAGGGGCCAAGAGAGAGAGGGAGAGAGAGAGAGAGAGAGAGAGAGAATCCCAAGCAGGCTCTACACTGTCAATGTGGAGCCCGACTCAGGGCTCTATCTCATAAACCACGAGATTAGGACCTGAGCCGAAATCAAGAATTGGACACTTAACCGACAGAGCCACCAAGGAGCCCTACCATAAGCACATTTATCACATTTTTTATAAATTATCTTTTGCATTACTTTTTCAATAGACCATAAGCTAACTTGAGAGTAAATGTTGGGTATTTTATTTTTGTGTTCTTCCCTAAGCACAGAGATCTGCAATTTAATAGATGCTATGGCAAAGCCTTTTGGTAGCCAGTATAATGGTCTTTTTAATTTATAGAATCTCAACTTGTTCAGTGAGCAATATAGCCAAGCCTAGGAGATGAATCATGAATGGTTTATACTTATCATGGTAATCCCACAGTTTTCTCATGGTAATTTCCATACCTTGGTCAACAGCAGGCTTCAGGAAAATTATTTTTTTAAGATTTTATTTATAAGTAAACTCTACACCCAACACAGGGCTCGAACTTAGAACCCTGAGATCAAGATTCGTCTACTTTACCAACTGAGCCAGCCAGCCCTCAGCAAATTTTTTTCTATAAAGGGCCAGACAGGAAATATTTTTTACTCTGTAGAACATACAGTCTCTGTCACCACTACCTAACTCTGCTACTGCAGTGGGAAGGCAGCCACAGATAATATGAAAACAAACAAGCATGTCTGTATTCCAATAATACTTTATTTACAAAAATTGGTGAGGCCAGATATGGCGTAAGCACCAAAGTTTACTGACTCTTGATAAAGAGTTAGGCATATGACACAATTTATCCAATAACACATAAGATGAAATCTGTTTGGAGAATGAAAGAGTTTAGACCTACTGTGACACTGAAATAGCTAGTTAGGACATGTTCACAACCAGGGTTACAGTGTGTGTGTAAACTTACATGGAAAAAAAAAACTTTTTTTTTTTGAAAGAGGTCTTCCGTTCCAGGAGAGTTCAGAAGGAGTAAATCATAAAAAGCCACCAACTATCTGAGGACAACCAATAATCTGAATGAGATGTTACAGGTTACAATGTTGCAGACTAATGCTTGAGGAGGGAAAAGAGAAAAATATGAAAAATGGGGTCACCTGGTAATGGGTCTCTTTCCCTGAAATAAGGCTCTATAAGCATCTTCATGAAAGAAAATAAGAGCTGAGTAAAGATGCTTCTGATTCAAGCAAAGTTATGAAGAACTGACCTGAGAGGAGATTTGCAAACAAACAAACAACAAAAAAAAAAAAAAAACGAAGAAGAAAAAATATTTACTGAAAGCTATGTGCCTAGAACTCTGAAGAATTCTTACAATGCAATATCATTTGATCCAGAATTACAAAATACTCTGACTAGCTTCAGAAGTCCTATTTTTTCTTTATTTTAAATGATGATCAATTAAAATATACTGAAATGTTCAACTTCAACTTTCAGATTCAACACAAAAACTAATTTAAAAAGTGTAATATACCAGAAAGATACATTTATCCTAAGTGTTGTAAACAAGTTAAAGAGTTGGAAAATGAACTATATAGAATTTATATTCAACAGCTTTTGCTTTGTAACAAATCCAAGAACTTAGTGGCTTAAAAACACCAACTATTCATGCAGCAAAAGATTCTATAGGTCAATAACCAGGGTTGGGCTTAGTTTGCTATTTCTTTTGGTCTGACTAGGCTTGGCTGATGTTGAATGGGCTTCCTTTTATGCATCTATTATCAGTTGGTGATCAAAATGGCTGTTTTATGATGGCTTGGCAAGGACAGTTGGGATGTCTGGGACCTTTCCGTGTGTAGTCTCTCAAACTCTAGCAGCTCACCTTGAGTTAGTTTGATGACAACTGAACTTTAAGATCAGCAACAGTAGAAACAGCAAAGGTTCTCAAAGTCCAGCTCAAAGCTAATATAATAGGACTTCTGATGCTTTCTGATGATCAAATGGGTCACAAGACCAGCTGAGATTCAACTGTTAGGCTAACTAATTCCATGTCTTCCTGGGACAAGCTGTGAAATACTGTGGTCAAATTTGCTATCAAGCAGAAAGTCACATATAAGTTTTAAGATTATTATCATTTACAATTTCATTTACAATTTCAACTATGATTTTTACTTCACAAAGTATTTATTTTGAAAAGGAATGAGTTTATCAAGTCTATAGATGAACCATTAAAGATGTCAGCTGTATTACGTGCATTTACCTACCCCTCTTCACCATTATGTAAATTTTGTCCTTATTTTTTAAGGTATTTTAAATTGGGCTATCATTATTTGCATCAAAAAAAATTCCTAGCTGAAATTGAGGATACAACTTTTGAGTGTTGATTAATTCAAAGCTCAAATTCAAATACATATTGATCTTTGGCTATGGTTCAATCACTTTGTAAAATAACGGGGATAAAAAGATAAATAAAGTTAAAGGCACAAGAGAAGTATCTCCATTCAAGGAGCTCATACACAAGAAGGAGGAAAGGCAATTAAAGATGGTGTCTGGGGTGCCTGGGTGGCTCAGTTGGTTAAGCATCCGACTTCAGTCATGATCTTGCAGTACGTGAGTTTAGCCCCCTGTAGGACTCTGTGCTGACAGCTCAGAGCCTGGAGCCTGATTCAGATTCTGTGTCCCCCTCTCCCTCTGCCCCTCCCCCACTCATGCTTGTGCGCTCTCTCTCTCTCAAAAAAAAAAAAAAATAAATAAACATTAAAAAAAAAAGAAAAGATGGCGTCCAATACCTGAGATAGGACTCATCAATGGGGAAACAAAAAACTTCATAGAGGAAATGAAGCTTGAGCAGACCATCAGAAAATGGGAAGGTGTTTTCTAAGAAATCAAGAAAGAAAGGGAATAAAGGAGTATTTTAGACAAAGGGAAACCGTGTATCAAGTCAAACATATATAAATGAGTTTGTTCTTTTCAGAGAAACACCAGTTGCCCACTCCTTACAGTTAACCCAGGGAGTGGATAGTAAAGGGATATGGCAGGAAACGCCCAGAGATATATGGGGAAGTGGAAGGAAACTGCTACTGATGGATCATTTGTAAATACCAAATGGATTTGTAAATACCAAATCTCAGGCTCCCATCCCAACCAATAATTTCTTAAAGAATATTAGTCTGTCTTCACTTTGAGTGTGTGTTGTAGGATAGGATTCACACACACACATTTTGGACACAGTTATCAGCTATCTATCCAGGTACTATACTTACAATGTAATAGTCATTCTAGGTGAGAAGTCAATCATTCACTAGAAATATCACAATCATTATTTCATATTTTTTATTAAGTCTTGGTGAATTAAAATCTTATGGTAATTATACTGCATATACCATTGTATATAATATAGTGAGATTTGGTTTGAAAAAATCCATGGGTATGTATGATAGGTCAAAGGAATGAAATTAGCAATTATTAATTATGTGCTTATTTGATTTAACAGAGCATTTTACAGTATCAGATTCACTTATTTTTCTAATTAGTTCCATGATAGATTGACTTCAATCTATTTCTTTCCCTTTGATTTTCCTGAAATTGATATATAGTCACAACTCCTCTTCTCTGAGAGCAAATGCTTTTAATGATATTATAAAATTATTAATGACTTTACTGTTCATTCCCTTTAATTAAAATTTTAGGAATTGGGAAACTCACCAGAATTTTTCCTTTATATTGTATTTGTTAATAATTAGTGTAATTTAAATATGCCTTTTTAAACTATCAACTACTCTTTAGCATATTTATCTGAAATAGCAAAATAAGTAGAAATCTTCAACTGACAAACGAATATATTAGTACAGTATATTTGAAATATAGAGCTGTTCATCAGGTTAAGTTGAAGAAAGGAGACACTTAAGGTAGAACTCTTTATTTTAAGCTACTTACAGGTTTTTTTTTTTTTAATTTTGGTTTTGTTTTTATTTTGTTTGAGAGAGAGCGAGCATGCTGGTGCACATGAGTCAGGAGGGACAGAGAGAGAGGGAGAGAGAGAGAATCCTAAGCAGGCTCCATACCCAGCACGGAGCCTGATTCAGCCTCCATCTCCTGACCCTGAAATCATGACCTAAGCCAAAATCAAGGGTTAAAAGAATATGAAAAGTAGCACTAAGAACTGACATTGCAAAATCAATTAATTCTGGTTCACGGCCCAAATAGTTTTGCTTACTTGAGCAATACTTACCTATATCTTATGTGCATTTATAAATTAAATCATGAGATATAAGATATAAAGTGTATATATTAATAGAGTAGGAATTTATACATAAGGAAAGTAAAACCAGAAAAAAATCCTATTGGTAATTTTATTTAAGTAATCTCTACACCCAACATGGGGCTCAAACCTACGACCCTGAAATCAAGGGTAAATAAATTGGTAAAATTTTACATATATATTTTTTTCCTTTGGATTCCAGATTATTGATAATGAAGCCTGAATTATATAAAATATTTTAGTTGCTGTTGACAAACTAATGTGTATCAACTAAGTAATAAATGATGCATATACAGATAAAGGGTTAGTATCCAAAATTTATAAAGAACTTATCAAATTCAACACCCAAGAAACAAATAATCCAGTGAAGAAATGGGCAAAAATCATGAAGAGACCCTTCTCCAAAGAAGACATCCAGATGGCCAACCGACACATGAAAAACTGCTCAATGTCACTCATCCTCAGGGAAATACAAGTCAAAAACACAATGAGATACCACCTCACACCTGTCAGAATGGCTAACATTAACCACTCAGGCAACAACAGATTTTGGGAGGATGTGGAAAAAGAGGATCTCTTTGACACTTCTGGTGGGAATGCAAACTGGTGCAGCCACTCTAGAAAACAGTATGGAGGTTCCCCCCAAAATTAAAAATAGAACTACCCTACAACCCAGCAATTGCACTACTAGGTATTTATCCAAGGGATACAGGTGTGCTGTTTCGAAGGGACACATGCACCCCAACGTTTATAGCAGCACTATTGACAATAGCCAAAGTATGGAAAGAACCCAAATGTCCATCGATGGATGAATGGATAAAGAACATGTGGTATACATATAAATGGAGTATTACTCAGCAATCAAAAAGAATGAAATCTTGCCATTCGCAACTACCTGGATGAAACTAGAGGGTATTATGCTAAGTGAAATTAGAGAAAGACAAATATATGACTTCACTCATATGAAGACTTTAAGATACAAAAGAGAATGAAAGGGAACGAAAATAAAATAATATAAAAACAGGGAGGGGGACAAAACAGAAGAGGCTTTTAATATGGAGAACAAACAGAGGGTTGTGGGAGGGGGGATGGGCTAATTGGGTAAGGGGCACTAAGGAATCTACTCCTGAAATCATTGTTGCACTATATGCTAACTAACTTGGATGTAAATTTAAAAAAATAAATTAAAATGATAAAAAAATAAAAAATAAATGATGCATACAGATATTCCAAGTCTAAAAAGGACATGAGTAATATTTGACTATAAAGCAGAAGGCACCACTGCACACATTAAAATCAATATAAGCCAAAGTGCTTTAAGGTGAACCAGATGAGAAACCTGGCAGAAATGGGAAAGTTTTTGTTTGTATAACGACAGAAGGATGCCTCATTTTTGATCCAAAAAAGAGACTTTAATTCATTAATTGACACTTGCAACTGTGTAAATGATCTCTTTTACTCTGAGTTAAACTCTCTAGCCTATCATTTAAAAATGATTCTTCGGTTTGGCACGTAATTAGCATTTTTGAAGCCTATTTTGCGGAAGGGGTATGGGGTGAATTTCCACATGCTGGAGAGGACGCAAAGACAAACACAGAGCCCCGCAACACTGCTGTAGCTCAGACAATGCAACGTGGATTCAGTTAAAATCAGAGTTGGCAGAAACCAGGTCATTATATAATTTCTTTCTTTCTGTCTTTCTTTTTTTTTGTAATTCCCAGAGATAGAAACAAGCTGCCTCTATTTTTCAAGGTCTCAGAATTTCTGACTTCAGCCCCAACCCCAGCCAGACACAACTAAACAATACAACAGACTAAATTGTTTCACAAAATCCTTTAGGATTCACTTTCTAAGTGTGTTCGTTACAAAACAAGGAGGGAGAGAGAAAGGTGGTGGAGAGCAAGGAGGAAAAGGAAAAGTAGCTGCGGTGCCAGCTTGCATTCCGAGCAAGTTTTCATCAAAACTCTTCTTTTTGTGAAACTTTCCTTAGTCACCTATCCCAAGCCCTCCTCTGCTCCAGGAGCACTTCGTACATATCTGTAATTCTTGTACAATGCCACTGAACCTTATTTTGTTGTCGTTGTTTATTCTTTCCCCTATGATGGGATTTTGGAGGCAGAGACTGAATTTAGGTCCTGACTACAGGCATAGTATGTAGCAGAGAAACCAGCATGGGCAGCTGTTGGGTAACTGTGTGGAATGGAGTGAAAGTCTGGGTGGAGGTTGCGAGCCCCAATGCTAAGCAGCATCCTTCACTGTAGGGGCATTCCCTCTCATTCCCACGCGATCTTCTAATTTCTCTCCCATGTGGATATTAGGAATTGTTGCAATGCTCTATGCCTGGAAACATCCATTCCCACAATAAAAAGGAGCTACAAGACATAACCTAACCCCTGGATCCCCTTCTTTCTCTCCAGGAAGTCAGACTACTGCTAGGGCCTTCCACCCACTTCTCATGCCCTCACTCTTGGGTGTCCATGGCCAACTGTGACCCCGAAGAGTCACTGATTACATCTAAATTTTGGCTGTTGATAGGAAGTTCTAAGCCTAAAGAAGTGCATTAAACTCGGAGTCTGGAAAGCATCTGGATTGTGTGGGAGACTTTTGTATATGTCATCTCTTGTGATTTTTAAAACCACCTTGCATAGTGGGGGTTTTAACTCCACATATTCACCTTCTCTGATTCCCTCATTTCTTTGATTATATTTTGTGACTGATCAGCTTGTTTGCTTTCAGTATGCTACCTAAATTTCTTCCCCCTCCAGAGAAGAGGAAGCTGACCCTGGTGAGGTCAAAGGCAAACTTAGAGCCATAAAGCTGAAATCTGGCAGAACTCTGATTGGAACTGTTTACAAAGTCAATACTTACACTACTGCCTCAGAGTTCTGATCCCCATTCTGCTGGCAATCACTTTATCTCTGTGGGTTTGGACACAGGAAATCACTTCTCTGCCCATTCTTCTGTAAAAAGGGGGATGGCAATTAGAGGATTTCTAAGGCACTGCTTCTCCAACTTTACATGAACAGAGATCACCCTGGGATCTTGTTAAAATGAGATTCTTATTTGGTAGGTCTAGGGTAGGGCCCAAGGCTCTGTATTTCTTGCAAGTTCCTAGGTGATGCTACTGCACCTGGTCCATAGACCAAACTTCCAGTAATGAGGTGGCTTTTTCGGAGAATTTCTGACTCTAGAGAGAGTGGTCACTGTAGGGATAGTAATAAAAGTATCTTCTACCTCATCATGTTCCATGTATACTGTAACATTAGGTACACTGTAAGCCTAAGGAGCTGAAGGAGAAGAGAGAAGCCAAGCAGAAGCGTTCTAACGTGATTGTTGTGTTGATAAGCAGTTCTGCATCCTTAAGAGCAACTGCTATACAGACAAGAAGCTCTCATGTATGTCTTAGAGCTCCCGGAATGAAATTCCAAAGACCATCTGTCTGCGGCACCACTGGGATGACTTTCCATCTGTACTTAGTCTTTCCCTGCTTTGCAATAATCACCCAGCAGCCAAGAAGCACCACAATCTTTAAAGACAGACACCCACACAACTCATCTGCCAGAGACTGATGATAACAGGCAATTGAGCTAATGCTATACAACATGGCACAGTATAAAGATATTATTCTAATTCAGAGCAGGATGTGTCTGGTTTGGGGGTAATCGCCGACACTCTTGGCATGGAATGACAGCTATTTTTGCACATCTGCTAGAAAAAGTAAATTTCATACATGTTCCCCTGTTTAAAACATCCCATCAGCAGCACCTACAAATCACAGCATTGCAAGACAGAAAGGGAGATGGGGTGTGCAGAAGGGAGTTGAAAAGGAAGAACTTGTTATAAACTGCTGTGCCAATAAGTTCTCTGTTACAACTAAATCAGAGGAGCCATTGGGGCTGGGGTTATAATTAAACATAAAGCACTCTGAAAGCTATGATTTGAAGCAGAATCAGTTTATGTTATTATGATCTTTTGTTTCGATCTGATATTTTAAATGTTCATTAGACATTAATATATCACTGCTTCGTGGAAATAACCTATGAGAAAATGTCGATGCTGAGAGGCCAGAGGATTGTCCCATCCAATATTTTTTTCTTTCCTGCTCATAGTCTTGGTACGATCTTGATAAATTACCAGATAACTTTTTCCTTTACTATTGCCAGTAGTCTCCTGGTCCTGAAAGTTATCGTATTTGTAAGGGTGATACTTTTCAAAAGGTCGGCAACAAAAACAAAAAATACTGCTAACTAAACTCATCTTTCCATTTTGATCATGTGAATGGGTTTTTGTTTCTCTCTCATATGAAAGACGAGGTATGGGGAGCCTGGGTGGCTCGTCGGTTAAGCGTCCGACTTCGGCTCAGGTCATGATCTCACAGTCTGTGAGTTCGAGCCCCGCGTCAGGCTCTGTGCTGACAGCTCAGAGCCTGGAGCCTGTTTCAGATTCTGTGTCTCCCTCTCTCTCTGCTCCTCCCCTGTTCATGCTCTGTCTCTCTCTGTCTCAAAAATAAATAAACGTTAAAAAAAAAAATTAAAAAAAAAAAAAAAAGAAAGACAAGGTAAATTATTCTAATTTACATAGAAATTGTGGACCAGAGGAACTCTCCTCAGCTGTATTTCAGTATTGGGACATCTCAGGAGAGGAGGAAACGGTTCCTTGCACATCTTTCCCCCCTCCTATCCCCATCCTTAGTCCTCCAAAGTGAGACCCACTTCTGATGGAAGTCAGAGTCAGTACGTACTTGAGAAGTAGGAACCTGGGAGTTTAGAGAAGCCAGTCAGCAAATATTTATGCCAATTGTTAATGTGCTGTTACCATACGTTAAAAAAAAAAAAAGTTCTGCCAGAGTTGAAACCTCACTAATATTAAAGTTTTGATTAGATATTTTCACCATTCTTTCCTGAGGTGCCTACCTAGCTTTTGACTTGTATAGAGAGTTTTCTTTTCCTCTGCCGTAAGAAAGTACTATAGCCAAGAGAAAGTCAGAATGTTTTAAGAAATAGCTATTTTTTGCTTCCAACTTGGATGAATATTTATGATAACGGATAGGGCTTTTTTGTTGTTGTTTTTTAAATGAGAACAATGAGGAACACACATTTCTTTTTTTTTCCTCCTAGATTTAAAAGGCTTACATTCAATAAAATGAAGACTTAGAGCCATGCTTTTCAATATTTCACTTAATAGAAATTCTAACATAAGCCCCAAAATAGTTGAAGAACTATTTAAAGCTCTAAACTTTTCTGGCATCATGATTAATAATTTGTTACCCTTGTATATGATGAAAACTATTCACCACAGGAATGTACATGCTAACTTTTACTATGGTAGTTAATTACTGTAGGTAAAATAGTAAAAGCACATCAGTGAAATGAAATCTACTAAAAGTTTGAGAAACTCCTGAAGCTGGTAGTACAGAACTTTAGAGATCCATGGAAAACAAGCATGTATATATTTTACATTATTCCTAAAAGTTTCTGTCCCTTCCTCCAAACTACAGGAACAACAAAGAATTTGTGTTGTATGGATTGGGCCTAGGGACAGATACATAAGGGTAGGTGATTTCAAAAGCCTAAGTCTCTGCCTCCATTCTCCATTTTATTATCCATATCCATACCCGTTAGCCATTTGTTAATGCTTTACTTTCCTGTTATAACAGGAAGGTCCTTTGAAACCATACTGAGAGAGAAAGGAAATGTTTGGCAAGCAACTATCACTGGAAGGGGAATGTGCTGAGTTATAGTCATTCTAAAATGTGGACTGATATGAAATATTTCTAACTAAGTTTAAGTTAAAAAGAAAAAAAAAAGATGAGGGGAACCTGAGTGGCCAGTTAGGTGTCCAAGTCTTGATTTTGGCTCAAGTCATGATCTCACTGTTCCTGGCTTTGAGCCCCGCGTCGGGCTCTCTGCTGACAGTGTGGAGCCTGCTTGGGATTCTCATTCTCTCTCATTCTCTCTCTCTCTCTCTCTCTCTCTCTCTCTCTCAAAAATAAAGAAATTTAAATAAATAAATAACAAACTTTAAAAAAGTGAAATGACACTAATTGTATAATAAGAATGTTGGAGCTTAATGAATTCTTAATTGGATTATTTTAGGAATTGTTAAACAGGAAATACTGTGACACCTGGGTGGCTAGGTCAGTGAAGTGTCCAACATCAGCTCAGATCATGATCTCCCAGCTTGTGAGTTTGAGCCCCATGTTGGGCTCTGTGCTGACAGCTGAGAGCCTGGAGCCTGCTTCAGGTTCTGTGTCTGCCTCTCTTAACCCTCTCGTGCTCACGTTTGGTCTCTCTCTCTCAAAAATAAATAAACGTTAAAAAAAGGTTTTAAACAGCTAGATAGCCTTTGTATCTGTTTAATCACTATGCATGGATTGCATGGACATATGAAGATGCCTATTTCTTCTTCCTACGCACCCAGTGGGGAGGGGGGGGCGGGGGGCGGGGCAGGGGTATTTCCCAGTCTCCATTGCGATTCTATGTGGCAATCTGACCAAGCTCTATCAAATGTATACCACTTCCAGATCCAACCTAAAAAATCGCTTCACTTGCAACTCATTCTCTTCATCTGTCAGCTGGATATCACTGTCCAGAGCGACCCTGGAAACTAAAGATTTAAAGTGGTAAATCTTCCACTGACAGAGGTCTCTAAATAACTACATGAGGCAGACAGAGCCTTATCCCTGTTGTCAATAATACTTGCCATGAACAATAAGTAAACCTACTTTGCGGTCACTGATGTTTTAGAGTTTCTGTTACAATAGCAAGCATCACCTTAAATCACACATGCAATTTGAAACATTTCTGCAAAAACCCTACAGCAAACATCTACCTAATTGTGAAACTTTACAAGAATTCTGATTAAAGAGGAATACAAGGATGCTTTCTACTACCCCTGATATTTAACACTTTTTATTGCCTTAGCCAATGAAGTAAAACAAGTCAAAGAAATAAAAAAGACAATGATTGAACAGGACAAAGATGCCATTATGTAACAAACCTTATTCTCAACATGAAAATTTCAATATAGAAAGTGCATACATTACAAGAGATAATGAAAGCACCTAGTAAATTCTCTGGATTGACCTAAAAACTGGTAGATCAGACTTCCAACACTGTGAAAAAACATGTTTCTGTTGTTTTAGGGCACCCATCTGTGGAATTTTATTCTAGTAACACTAGGAAACTCATACAACTATCTTGTCATCCTCCCAACTTTGTGAGAACCTGGAGAAAGAGTTTCTCTGTTGACTCATGAAAAGAACAGAAGATCATGTAGAGAAAATTCTCCTGCCATACCAATCTTTTAGATCCTCAAAAACTATGAGGGTAGTCAGAAGACTACTGTGGAAAATACTTCATTAAAAGAGATGCAAACCCATGTCTTTGATTTGATTCTGTTATTCTGCAGAGCAAAAGTAAAGACAAGCTGTGCAAATAAGAAGAAGGAAGAGTTGAAGTGAATCTTCCTTTCCTTTCAATCGCTAGGTGTGTCACTGGAGGCACATTTCATTTTAAGACTTGCAAAACCTTAGCACTGTTTTATGCTACTTTTTTCATTGTTTTAACTCACAATAGCAAAGGAGCTACATAAGTGGAAACTGTCAATCAACTAAGAAACAATCATGGTCTCCATAGTAACATTCAACGTCCCCATAAGTCATCATGCATGTAAAAGTGAGGAGCTGGTGAGGAGTAACAAGAACTTGCTGTGTCTCAAGGAAATTTGATTTCCCAACAAGTCCAGATAGGTAGAGGGAGGATTATTCACTCAACTGGGCTCTAAGACCTCGTGGAGCAAGATGAGGTAATATTTAATTTTATGCAGACTTACACTGATTCTCAAAGGCTGGCATTTGCATGATAGGTTCAAAATATTCCTCCAGCGATTTATAAACCATGCCACGCCATATTAATTTAAATTATTCTCTAAAGGGTAATCATATGAGATAAAGAAGAACTACAAACATATTGGTGTAAAGATCATTAATCTTATCATTGAAGACCATGGTTCTCAAGCTTGGTTTCCTGTAAGAGTTGCCTTGGAGGGACGCCAGGATGGCTCAGTCAGTTAGACATCTGACTCTGGATTTTGGTTCAGGTCATGATCTCATAGTTTGTGAGTTCAAGCCCTGTGTCGGGCTCTGCACTGACAGTGTGGACCCTGCTTGGAATCCTCTCTCTCTCAAAATAAAAATAAATAAATTAAATTAAAAAAAAAAAAGAATTGCCTTGAAGCCTGTCAGAACCTATATTCCTGGGTCCTTCCCCAGATTTAGATAGAGTATCAGACACATGTGGGTTTTTTAAATTATTTTTTAATGTTCATTGTCAAAAGAGAGAGAGACAGTGTGAGTAGAGGAAGGGCAGAGAGAGAGGGAGATAGAATCTGAAGGTGGCTCAGGATCTGAGCTGTCAGCAGAGAGCCTGACACAGGGTTGGAACCTATGAACCGCGAGATCATGACCTGAGCTGAAGTCAGACACTCAACCAACTGAGCCACCCAGGTGTCCCAGACACATGTGTTTTTACGAAATTCCCCATGTGGGGGTGCCTGGGTGGCTCAGTCGGGTAAGTGTCCGGCTTCGGCTCAGATCGTGATCTCACGGGTCGTGAGTTTGAGCCCTTGCATCGGGCTCTGTGCTGACAGCTCAGAGCCTGGAGCCTGCTTCGGATTCTGTGTCTCCCTCTCTCTCTTCCCCTCTCCCACTCACGCTCTGTCTCTCTCAAAAATAAACATTAATTTTTTTTTTTAAATTCCCCATGTGTATCTGCTGCAACCATCACTGCATGGATTTCCACATGGTAATCATGAATTTAAAGACTTGAAAGTAATTTTGTAGTGTCATAGTTCCTGCATTAGCACAGTCTTCCCAGATCATCTAAGTAAGGCCAGAAAAATACCCTACAGCTATTGACTATTGTACACAGAGTGTAAGGCTACGGGTTTGGTGGAGTTATGTCATTAATACTCAAAAACTCTGTGAAAGAGGGAGTGGCAGCAGCCTTATTAGAGAACCAAAGGAAATGAGACATGGATTGTGTACAGAGTCGTGAAGTACAAGACAAGTAAGTGTTGGAGTCAGCATACAAATCCGAGTTTGTCAAACTGCAAAGCATGTAATCATTTTATAACAGCCTCCAACTTCATGGCCAAAATAGAGTTCTTATGAATGAACATGGATAAAGAAAAAAAAAAAAAGTGCACTTGTCGTCAATAAAATCAGGGAGTGATGGTAAAGAGTCCCTCCCTCTGCCCCAGGATATTAAAATCTAATAATGTCTAATTTTAATAACAATACCTTACATAAGACTGTATGGTTTTTAGAGTGTCTAAATAAATATTTTATTAGATCCTGTCAACAAACTTCTGCGGTAGGTAGGACAGAGATTATTAACTACATTGTAGATGAGAAAAGAATGAGGAAAAAAAAAAGAAAAAGAAAAGGAGACCCTTTCAAGAATGCACTGACAGTGAAGAATTGCATTCTTTCTCCTTTCAAGGGTTCCATAATATCTCCTTATCTTTTTCTGAGGAAGCAACACCCTTCATCATGGTTTACTCCAACCTCATCAAGTGTGGAATCTGGTTTTCAGAAACCAAAACACTGGTGGAAAAGGCAAACAGTGACGGTAATAAGAACACATACATGGGATTTTGACTGAGATTGGAGCTGCAGCTCTGCCATTTATTTACCAAGTCTATGAAAGGCTCAGCTTTACTCCCCTGTAAAATGGACACGAAGTTAATATTCCACACGTTAATCAGGCGGTTGTTAGAAGTATGTAAATCATCCATCCTAGTACCCTGAAATCACTCGAAACAATGCTGGTTCTAGGATAGTCTTCACTGGTCACCATTATCAAGACACTGGGGACATGCAAACAGCACTGATACCAGAAGGAAGACATCAGGAATCCAGGGGACACTTGTAAACAGAAACTTTGGTAGCAAGCGAGACACATAGCATTTTCTTTTTCTTGGGGGAGACAGAGGTAGTTGCCATTCCAAGAATGGAATAGGGCCCTTTGTGGGGAGCACTGAAGGCGTTTATACAAGTTTGGAGTGATGCCTTTTGAATACCTTTGTTCAGGGAGCCTTGAGGAACTTTCTGGGGCTGGCACTGCCTTTTGCTTTGCTTCTCACTTTAGGCTCCACTGAGCTGAAGGAACCGGGGGAAGCTGCTGTGAGGGCTGGCTGCTTAGGGAAGTCCCAGCTTAAGAGACCTTTAGCTTTCCTGCAAATTGTCCGTAACTGGATTCACCAGGCTAGGCAAGGAGGCAGGACCTCAGAGCAACAGCTCCGACTAGGAAAAACAAATTATGCATTTATCTCAAACCACTTGATCTCATTAGGGTTGAGCATAGAGAGGTCGGAAAAAAACATGGCTCAGTGCCTCTTTTGGTCAGTGATATGCTTTTGATACTTTATATTTTAATACTCTTGATACCCTTTCAAGAGATGTGTTTCGGCCCTGCTTTACAGTGGAATAAACTGAGACTCAAAGACTTTAAGTAAGCTCTTAAGGAATTGCAACAAATAATTACCGATCCAGTATTAAAATCCATGTTGGCTTAGCTCTGAAGCAACTATTTGCACTACCATACCACAAACTACTTTCTTCGGTATATGCCTGTTGCTTTAAATTTCCATTTACTAAAATGGAAATATACAGAGATCGAAGAATATTTTAAGCAGTGAGCCTAGCCCCAGAATGAAGGATTGGTTATTGTTATTCTTCCAGGATTGAAGTATTTTGCTTCTTTCCCCACCCCACCCCCTTTTTTTTTTTGAGAGACGAGGGGCACAAATGAGTGAGGGGGAGAGAGAGAGAGGAAGAGAAAGAGAGAGAGGGGGAGGGAGAAAGAAAGAAAGAAAGAAAGAAAGAAAGAAAGAAAGAAAGAAAGAAAGAAAGAGAAGGAAGGAAAGAAGGAAAGAGGAAGAAGCAGGGCTCCCCTGAGGCAGGGCTTGAGCTCACCCAACATGGGACTCAAATTCACAAACTGTGAGATCATGACCTGACCTCAAGTCAGATGCTTAATAACTGAGCCACCCAGGTGCCCTACTTCCTTCCCATTTTGATTTCAGGAAATGAGGGTGGGGGCAGGTCCCTCATCAATTACTCCCTAAAGACTTGCACATGGGCTGGGAATAGGACTCCTCCCACCTGTACATGCTCACTTACCCCTTGGGATTCAAAAGCAATACAAGGTCAATGAGAACAATGACAGGGTAAAGAAAGACACCTGTCTTGACTGATCTGTCCCTTTCTTCCTTCCCATTGCCAAGCCCTTCTCCATAAGATGCTTTACAATGTAGTGCATTTATAATTCCCTGCCACATAAAAAATTAGTCAGGACATAATAAATTTTAGGCACAAAGGCATGCATCTAATCCTCACAGCATCCCAGAGCCTTTATGGTAGCAATAACAGAATTTATAAAAAGGAAAATTAGCATAGCTCTTTGCTAGTCATCAGGAGCAAAGCTCGTGTCCCAGGCACACATCAGAGACCCCACTTTACATTTTTAAATTGCTTGTAGTGCTCTACCTCAAGATTTCAAAGTGGTATGACCTGGAGCTTTGAATTTTGCATAATTCCAACAAATCAGGTTTATTGAAGAATAATTGAAAATTCTGTGCATGAGGATAACAATGGTTCCCTTTATGAGTTTATGTACTTCCTAATTGTACTCCGGCTTTCTCTGCATGTCACTGGGTGGTCCGTGTCACCTTTGCTTAGAACTTCCTTCTTCTTCTCTCCATTCTAAATGTGCTTGATACCCAAAGGGAAAAAAAAATCTGGGTTTATTTAAAATTGGCTTTAGTGCTTGCATGCCTTGTATTTAAGACATTAAAATCAGGGAATTAGATAGATGCCTGCCAGCCAAGGCAATTACTTCCAGCCATTACACTTCAAGACCAAATTATTTTACTTCTTGAAACCATTTCTCTTAATTGTTTCATGTTTTACAGAGTGACATTAAGCTCAAATAGTCACTTTTTTTTGGTTTTATTGACAATGTATGGTTTGAATTATGGGTTGTTGACAGCCTCTTTGGCAATCTTATTCTTCATAATTTCTCTTCTTTCTTTCTTTCTTTCTTTCTTTCATTTGTAATTTAATGGTGCCAGGGCCTTACCTAAAGTTTATTCTTTACAGCTGCTTCAATAAATACGTATTTTCAAAATTTACAGCCTACATCTAATGGAATCAAGAATAAGGATTTTCTGCACCTGATCTGTCCTTCAGCTATGTTTTCCAATACAGTAGCCACTATGCACATGTCATTGTTTAAGTAATTTACTATTATTAAAATGAAGCAGAATTAAAATGTCAGTTCCTCGGTAATACTGTGTATCAAGCGCTCAATGTGGCTAGTGGCTATTTTGAACTCCCAAGATAAAGAACAGGCCCATCATCGTTGCAGAAAGTTCTATTGGACAGCACTGCTTCAAGGGTCCCTTCCAAATTATGAAGCAACTACCTCACACAGAGTTGTAATAAAGAGCCACCAAAATAAAAAACAAACAAACAAAAAAAACCCTCTAAGCACTTATGATGAAACAGGTTCATGGGATGCTCATTTATTTAATGCAATATGGATATGATATATAATAGGGTTTTGCTTTGAGTGTAAGCTATGTATGCTCATCACTGACATTCCAATGACCCACCATGTTTATTTGCAGGAGAGATCAAAGATTCATCTAGGTAAGGGGCAGTAAGGAAGCCTTTTTATTGAAAGTGTGCGTCTATTGTGTGTAGAAGGGGGTAGAAATTAGAAGGGAGGGAACAATTTGGGATACTCCATTGCAAATAAAATTTAAATCCATTGAATTGTGGTCTCCAGATGCCAGCTCCTGAGAGCAAGAGACTGTTATCCAGAACAAATGGAAGCTGGAGTTTATAAAACACCGAGGCACAAGGAATATACCCCTGGGATCCTTAGAATGAAATAAAATTGATGGAAGCAGAGATTCCTTCCCAATGTGCTTTTGGCACAGGGCAACTGGATGGCTATTTGCACAAGAGACCATGGGAAACAATACGGTGTTCCCTTGGAACAGTAGGGTTACCTGAGAGGATGGAGAGTCTTGGGACATCATGAACAGCCCTTGGAAAGACCTGGTAAAATAGCACCAGGGCTTCTCATGGAACACAAAGAACAAGAAAGGCATCTAGGAGAGAGAGAGGGGTAACTTCAAGGCAAAGAGAGAGAGTAACTTCAAGGCAAAGAGTGGAAGTTGAGAGGTCATACAAAAAAATGCTAACCACTTCTCAGTGCTTATGAGTACAAAAAAAAATAGGTTGATATATTTTAGTTTTCACCAGAGAAGGAACATAGTTTACTACATGCATTAATATTCAAATATACAGTTCCTGGTAAAGTTGAAATGAACACAGTAATTTAATATATTAATTTAGGGTAACATTACACTAACTTGCAAAGAGTACAATGTAATTATTTATGCATATGGTTGTACAGTAAAACACTGATAGGGGATGAATAACTCTTATATGAACAACTCCCCTTCTTCTCACCTCCATTCTTTGTCTTTAAGCTACCTGGACATTTTAAATACCAGGAAATACTACTCTTCAATGATGGTAGGTTGAGGTGAGCTTTTTCAACTAACTCCAAATGCCTGAGGGAATTTAGGAAACAGATGGAATTTGGGGATTTACAAGTACACCTGTGAACCAAAACTGTGGCTCACTCAGCGGTCAGGGACATATTATGTCTGAATATTGACCCCTTCTTCCTGCTGTCCTGCTTTACCATTCATTACAAGAAACCTGGGTAAGCATTGGTGATTTAAATTAAAGAATTCAGTCTGAGTCAAACAGAAAAGAAGTTAATTTCTTCCCTGCTGCCCTTGAATGAAAAAAAAAAAAAACAAAACTTTTTTTCCCTTTCTCCCTCTCTTTGGCATAAAGTGGTCTGTGCACTGCTCAGAAGCTAGAGCTCTTGCCCAGCTGTCATCAATTCACCACGTGACCTAGGTCACAAACTCTACATTATCTCCGTGTTCTCATGGTTAACATGCAGTCCTCATTCTATACGTCAAAATTGTGAATTGCTGGGGCACCTGGGTGGCTCAGTGGGTTAAGCGTCCAACTTCAGCTCAGGTCATGATCTCACAATTCGTGAATTCAAGCCCCACGTTGGACTCTATGCTGACAGCTCAGAGCCTGGAGCCTTCTTCAGATTCTCCATCTCCCTCTCTCTCTCTGCCCCTCCCCCTGCTCATTCTCATTCTCTCTCTCTCTCTCTCTCTCTCTCTCTCTCTCTCTCTCTCTCTCAGAAGTAAATAAACATTAAAAAAAGAAAAGGAAAAAAAATTGTGAGTGGCTGATGAGGAAAAAGAACCATGCACATGATATTTATTGAAAGTGTGCTAGGCATTAAGTAGTTTTACCAAAGTGCTTCTTTTAATACTACTTCTTTTTTAATAATCTGTGATGTGATAAAATGGAAATTTGTAACGTCAGACCTCCCAAGCATTTGGACACTCTTCAAGAGTGGAACTGCAAGATAGGAGGGAGACAAGGATCAAGGAACAAACTCTAGGGTTGGGTGTCAGATAGACCTTTCCTTTGCTCCTTGGAAGCTAAGGCCCGGCCAGTAGGCAGCCACAGTACCTAGGTTTGCCCACCTACCTACACATTTGGCTCTTGAGGGAGTTACTCAAAGGTACAGGGGCTGTTTGCAGTGGCTGTGGCTGAGCATCTGCGAGAACATCCCATCAACCACCGTACAAATACTTCCTGTGGTACGATTATGGTTGCACGTGGCTTCCTCTGGTCCCTGCTCATCCCATCTCCCCGTGCCCCCCCCCCCATCTTCCTAAGACTTCTGGGAGTTCCCTAATATCTCACCAGTAAATTACCCTCCAGTTTATCTTAAGTAGTTTTTGGTTTCCATCACCAACAACTTTGATTGGTCTAATAGGAATTATCACCTATATTGTAAGAATAAGGAAACTAAGAACGTTGTGGATTTGACCAATGCCATTGATGTCCTCGCTCAGTGTTGTCTAAGTGGTAGACAGATCCATGTCTCCCCAAACTGAATATTTTTTCAGATACAATCTGACATTTCTTTCCTTCCTCTTCCTTACTCCCCCCACCACCTTGTTCTTCTCCTAGCCTTTTCTCACCATTTCTCCCACACAAATAATTTTTCAACTGAATAATGGACTCAAATTCTTATTTTTAAGCAAATTGGTATTAACCCTTAGGACGTATTAGCTAAAGTTAATTCCAGATTAATATTTAGAGGCTTGTAAATCCCCATTAGCTATAGAGTATCATTCCAGGCATCTTCTGACACCAAACAAAATATATACTCACTTGTCCCATAAAGGATCCCAAGTTCTTTAGCTATGTCTTTGTAGGAAATCCTCACCAACAGGAGGCTGATTGCCCACTGTCTTATAAGAATGTATTGCTCAGATAACACAAATAATTAAGAATTGCTTAGCATAAATACAAAGATCAGGAACAGCATGAAATCTTCAGTCAATGGGTTCTGACTTTATTGTACATCCTTTTCAAGAGTAAAGGAATCATTGAATGTCTAATCCTGAAATAGAATAAATGTGGAAGCACTTTTAGTAACCAGATTACTAGTACTTGAAAGAAATAGGAAAAGTCCAAATGTGGGGATTGCATTATATCCAGAAAGCAAGGCTCTCCCGGGCTTTATAACAGAATGTGTAAAACAAGCAGAAAATACACGTTTATCTGACAGCTGCTAGCGAGGTGTCCAAAAAAATGTGATGTGTCAACATGTATTCACCTTTTAGCAAAGGTGTGAAGCAAAAGGGAACTATTATGAAAGCTTGTCAGAATAAGAAGGGTTAGGGGCTGGAGTGTTTGTCACTCAACCTGGCTGCTGTTACTAAATGGCAGGTGGAGAAGAGTCTCATGCCTGTCTGAGTGGAAACAGGAGATTATAAAGATGCTGAACAAGCAGAGTTTTGATTGCTGGGAGTAAATGTGGATAAAAATCCAAGACCAGATGTTGAACAGTGTATATTAATGCCTCCTGGGCATAAATAAATGACGAGAGGCCAGGCTAACCTAAGCAAGGTAGGATACTCCCTTCCATGCAGCTGAAGTGGTAAGAAGAGGAAATTGCCTTTTCCTCCTGCATCAGAACAAGGAACAATAAAAAGATTTTTTTCTATTATTTCACAGCAGAATAGAAGAAGTCAGACCTCTCAGATGGTCTATGGTGCTCTAGAGAACATGATGCGCAGGTCAATACTTTTGAGTTTTGTAATTTATTTATTTCAATTCAAGTTACTTAACGTACAATATAGTACTGGTTTCGGCCATAGTATCCAGTGATTCATCACTTACATATAACACCCAATGCTTATTCCAAGAAGTGCTCTCTTTAATGCCCATCACCCATTTAGCCCATCCCCTCACCCACATCCCCTCCAGCAACCCTCAGGTTGTCCTCAGTCTTTAAGAGTCTCTTATGGTTTGCCTCCCTCTCTGTTTTTATCCTATTTTTGCTCCCCTTCCTTTATGTTCATCTGTTTTGTTTCTTAAATTCCACATATGAGTGAAATCATATATTTGCCTTTCTCTGACTTATTTCACTTACCATAATACACCCTAGTTCCATCCACATTGTTGCAAATGGCAAGATTTCATTCTTTTTGATTGCCGAGTAATACTCCATTGTGTGTGTGTACACACACACACACTGCATCTTCTTTATCCCTTCATCAGTCGATGGACATTTGGGCTTTTTCCATAATTTCATTACTGTTGATAGCACTCCTATAAACAATGGGGTGCATGTGCCCCTTTAAATCCACATTTTTGGGGTGCCTGGGTGGCTCAGTCGGTTAAGTGGCCGACTTCAGCTCAGGTCACGATCTCGCAGTCTGTGAGTTCGAGTCCCGCGTCGGGCTCTGTGCTGACAGCTCAGAGCCTGGAGCCTGTTTCAGATTCTGTGTCTCCCTCTCTCTCTGACCCTCCCCCATTCATGCTGTGTCTCTGTCTCAAAAATAAACGTTAAAAAAATAAAAAATAAATAAATCCACATTTTTGTATCTTTTGGATACTTAGTGCAATTGCTGGGTCATAGGGTAGTTCTGAGGAACCTCCATATTGTGTTCCAGAGTGGCTGCACCAGTTAGCATCCCCACCAATAGTGCAAGAGGGTTTCCCTTTTTCTACATCCTCGCCAACAGCTGCTGTTTCCTGAGTTGTTAATTTTAGCCATTCTGACAGGTATGAGGTGGCATCTCATCATGGTCTGGGTTTGTATTTCCCTGATGGTGAGTAATGTTGACCATATTTTCATGTGTCTGTCAGCCATCTGATTGTCTTCTCTGGAAAAGTGTCTATTCATGTCTTCTTCCCATTCATTTACCGGACTGTTTGTTTTTCTGGGTGTTGAGTTTGATAAGTGCTTTATAGATTTTGGATACTAGCCCTCTTCCTGATATGTCTCTTGTAAATATATTCTCCCATCCCATTAGTTGCCCTTAGTTTTGTTAAGTATTTCCTTTGCTGTGCAAAAGATTTTCATCTTGATGAGTTTCCAATAGTTTATTTATTTATTTCCTGTGCTCCTGAGACATGTCTAGTAAGAAGTTGCTGCAGTCGAGGTCAAAGAGGTTGTTGCCTGTTTTCTCCTCTAGGATTTTGATCGCTTCCTGTCCCACATTTAGGTCTTTCATCCATTTTGAATTTATTTTTGTATATGGTGTAAGGTTAATACTTTTTAGAACTAGTCTCTGAGTAAGGCTCTCATGATAATGCCAACTGCCACTCTTCCCTGAAGAAACTAGAAGAGATTCGGTACATATCCTTCTAGTAGTCTCACAGGTTATTCCTCTACTGTCAACTATATTATAAGAGCTCCAGAACTTCAGGTGCCTGAGATTTATCTGCAGAACTTGTTAAAACACAGATTTCTAGGCCAGGATGGGGCCCACAGGATATTCCGACTCTGTTCCAGGAACTACTTTATTGCCATTGTTGAATCCAGGGGAAGCTTTGAGGCTTGATCAGCTTTTCTGCCTTTATCTCCATCCACTGCAAGTGGCCTCCAAAGGAGTTGCTATCCATAGCCACCTGTTCAGATCTCAGTCCATGAGGCACTTCAAATGCCACCTCCTCTCCAAGTAGTGCTGCTGGAGCGCAGGCTTAGGCACGTGCAAATCTTTCACTGAGTATCTCTGCTTCTCAAGGTTATTCTTGGAATACTAATATGCAAGGTAGCCCCTCAAGATCCAATTCCTGGTGCCATGGCACTGGCTGGATTGCCAAACAAGCCTGCTTCTTAGTGACCTTGTGTTGAGAATAAACGTTTTTCTGGAATTAGGTTCCTTAAGCCACTTAATGTCCTCTCTTCATTTTAGACTTGACCCACAGTACTTTAGAGCTACCTCTGGTAATGGCCTTTCTGCCACATCAACTGGTGTGATCAAGGTATTGCAAACTTTTTTCTTCCAATTTCCGTTTCAAAACTCCAAGACTGCTAACATGCTATATACATCCCAGTGTAAAACATCCCTACCTATAAGAGAATGTTTTGTTTCCCTAGGGGCTCAAACCTTCCAGTTCATCTTTTTGAAAAGAAAATGAGCCTTTCCATCCAGCTCTATTGCAAAATCTTGGGGGAAAGTCTAGGATTGGGCAAACATGAATCATATGCCCACTTGCAGAGAGAGGGAAAAGTATTTTTAACAAGGCAAAGGGCGGTTGTAGAAATATCATCATGAGTGAATCTTCATCTCAGATGTCAGAAATCACCATTATGGTAATACTCATAGAGGATTCTCCGGCTAGACTAGATGCTTATCCTGTCCTTGCTGCTTCCTTTTTCCTGTCTTGTTTTCATTGGCTAAACTTGGGTGCTATAGTTGAACAGGTGCTTTCAGGGGGAAAGCTAGAGGTTTCTCAAATATTTTTTTTCTTTCTAGATTAAAGTTAAAAATACATTAAGTGAATACATTAATGCTGCTATGTGGCAGGCAGTTCGCTCTAGACTGTGTAGATTATCTCACCTAATTTTCACACTCAGTGGGAGAGAGGATGTTTTTGACCATTTATGAAAAATAAACCAGCTGAGAGCTTAAATAACTTGCCAAAGGTAATACATACAGCTAGTAAGTAGTGAATCTGAGATGTGAACTCTGTTCTTAATTTCAAATCCAATGCTCTTTCCGCTACTACACAGTTGTTCTCTATACGTGTAACACAACCACCGAAACGTAACTCCTCAAGAATAAAAAAGCTACACCCACGTCGTTCAGTGCATGGACCGCTTTTAATCTCAGATGCACTACATTCTCTTTGCACCTATCCCCATATATGGAAGATTCCCATATCAAGTCTCTATCAGCAGTATCTTATCCATTCCTATTCTTCAATCGCATAACTCCTGTGCCCCACCAAATTTCTTGCCTTTTTGAGCACCGAGCAAGCTTCTTTTGCCAACTGTATCATTTCCTGCTTGAAACTATGAGCTTGTTTTTGATGTGTTCATTATTCACTTGACAAATAATTTTTGACGACCTATTGGGACCACCCCTTCATCTCTTACATGAAGTTGACAACAGCATTTTCTTTCTCTTTGATCAAATTCATAAGATCTGAGCACTTTGACTCTCGCATTCAGTTCCTATTGTTGTCGATAGTCAGTTTCTAGATTAGTGCAGCAGCTCTTGGCCTGTATCCTTGCCATTAATATGCCTTGGGACTGTTGCCACCATCCCCGACTAAACATCAATTTACATCAGTTTAGGTGCTCCATTCATACACCACCCTCCTTGTTCTCAGGGAAAGCCTTCTTTTGTCTGTCTATCCCAAAGCACATCATTCCATGCTTTCAAATAAACTTTAAAAAGATTGCTTTAAAAGCAATTTAGAAATGCTTATATTGTAGTGAGTGTAAGCATAAGCCTACCAGACAAATGAAAATAAAAAAACTCTTAATAAGATTTAAATGCATTCTTATGGCTTTGGGTAACTTTTCCAGCGATAGCCCTACACATGGAATTAAACCACTGCCGTATCTCAAGCTACACAAAGTTGAAGAATGTATGTTCTAGAGACCTTTTCAGTGACTCAAAGAGGAACACTAGTTGTATCAATGTCATGGACACTGGAGATGAATGTAGGAATGAAAAATAACAGTTTAAAATTAACATCTATTACATGTTCAACACATGGAGTAGCTTAAAGTATAGATAGTTCAGTAAATTGGTACATTGTAAGTAAATATTTGAATACTTCACTTACATCATTCAACCATTATATGTTTGAGTTGGCCCCCCAAAATTCCTTTTAGTGTTTATATTTTATCATCAGGATGTTAAAGTATTTCCTTAAATTAGGTGATACCCTTTATTTGAACATACGTGGGCTTTGGACAGTCTTAAGGAAAGAATCAACACTCAAACAACTTGCCTCCCTTTATCCCAGGATAACAACAACAACAACAACAACAACAACAACAACAGGATGAATGAGAGCTTACTTGTGTTAATTAAGCACTATATGTCCACTATTTAATTTTATTCTCAAAACAACCCTATGAAATAGGTACTGTAATTATCACTATTCCAGAGATAAGAAAACTAAAACACTGAGTAAATAACTTGATGTAGGTCCCATATGGGGTGAGGACCCAGGTCTTCCTTTTGTCTTTTTATTTTTTTAAAGATCCCTTTCTTTTTTTTTTTAATTTTATTTATTTTGAGAGAGACAGAGCTAGTGGAGGGCAGAGAGAAAGAATCTCAAGCAGGCTCTGCACTGGCAGCACAGATCCTGACGTGGGGTTTAAACACAAAACTGAGATCATGACCTGAGGAGAAACCAAGAGTCAGACACTTAACAGACTGAGCCACCCAAGCACCCCAGGACTATAGGACCAAAGATTCTCCCTGGTTTCCTGTGTTATTATGTCATTTATGAAGCTGTGAGTCCTGGGGACATCCTGGAAATGTCAACTAAAATGAGATAATTTGAAAATCCAACCTTAAGATCAAATAAGGTCTGGGATTGTCTAGCAAATATGGAATTGACTAAATCTTCTATTGCTGTTGGAAATTTCCTTGACACTTAAAACAATGTCTTTTGTTGTATCACTAGGCTTTCTCACTCACAAATGTACTTTAGACATCCATTTAAAATTTAGATGCTAATAGCCAACATGTTCTTCTAATATAGCAATGGGTATGAGACTTCGAGGACATATCAAAAATGCTTAGCCATCTGGAACCAATTCTTTTCCATAGAAAATCCCTTTCCACAAAGAGACATAATATGGATTAGCTTTTTCCTTGCCAAATGTGATATCCTAGAATAAAAAGATGCAATTTCCCGAATAAAATTGTGCCTGATAATTGTCAATTGCCGGCCTTAATTTACTGACGGATTATATATACTCATTAACCAGCTCTCTTATTTATCTCCAGCCTATTTATTTTTAATAGAGGGAAAGGGTTAACCAGACAAGTTAGGAAGCTTCTCTTGGTCTTCTAGTATCTAGCAAAACTCCTCTAATTTTAACCTTCCTGCAGCAATCTGTTACCTGTTTCTGTAAAATGAAAGAAGAATTGAGGGCTTTAAAAATAGATTTCCAGGAAGTTTTAACACACATTTCTAACATTAATGAAACTGTAAAGAAAGGATTCTCTAAGACTGGATTTCACACACTCAGAGATCTTGCATATTTCAAACTAAGTAATACAGGAAAATAAACATCAAATCTGAGTTCTAGAAAATCCTGTGTATCTGAGCAAACATGAACACAATGCCATTCTGCCTAACATATTATTGTCTTAAAGGTTCCATTGTGATGAAATTCTGTGGAGCATATTACACTCTTCTCTATAAGCAAGATGTCTATTTTTGTGTGGCTATCATTGAGTATATAATTATGAATCTAAATATATTAAAATACCTGACATGATTACTCTCTTCAACCTTCTGAGTCTACATGGGGGCAGAGGAGGAGGGGAAAGAAGTTTGCAGTGACTTAGATGAAGAGGTGTATGGTGTGTGGGGAATTGATAGTCACATCTTATGTTTGAATAGCACCCATTTTCTGTGACTAATCATCAGCTAGATTTTGTGATTGGGTTTCATTATGCCTATGGTGGCCAGAATTGTAGGTTTTGCATTAGTAAATACAATGCTGCCAGGGTCTACATTAAGAATGTGGGAGAATAAATTATATCATTTGTTTTAGTGCAAAATCCTTGTACAAGGTGCCATTTTAAGATCTATTATCTCCATCAGAAGATAAAGGGAATAATTAAGAAGATAAACAACTGTTTTCAAGAGTCCATATTGGGAAAAGAAATATAAGTAGGCTGGGTATTAATGTTTTGGGGTTTTTTGTTGTTTTTTTTTCATTTGTTTGTTTGTTTTACCAGATCATACATCTTCAAATCTATTGCATTATGAAGTGCTAGGAGGAGCCCCAAGTATACAGTCAACTCCTGACATTGCTATCGCTAGCTTATGGCAATTTAACTGGCTTCTTCATCCGTAATATGGGATAATGAGGCCTTTATCATATGGTTGGTATATAAATTAAATGAGGTAGCTTGAAAGTGTCTATATGCACAGAGCAAAGACTCAACAAATGTTGAATCATATGAAAAATTAGTATTTACGAACTTTACCTCGCTAGATAGAGCCTTCCTAAAGTGCAAATATGTAAAGTGCCCTGTTTAGGCAACAAATAAACAGAGACTTGCAGGAAGAGGTATCAATATCTTTTAAATAGTTTGAACATATCTTCATCATGTCAAGGAGGAATTATGTAATATTAGGACTATCGTGCCTTCGGTCCTTTATCTTCTCAAAAAAGCCTTGTTACGTTCTAGAGAAGTCCCATTCTTTCGCTGGCAGAATAACAGTCTAAGAGACGGAAGCCACTTGCAGTAAGTCTCACTAGAGAGAGGACACAAAAACATTTGGAGAAAATAAAGCTCTCTTTTGAAAACCATTCCATGTCCTACAACCTATTCCTCCCAAGATCCACCCTACCTACCCAGGCTCTGCCTGAATCACGTCAGGAAGGTCCTAGGCAACACATGTCAAGCAAGCCACTGGATACTGACAGTTCAGAGTTGACCACAGGACAGAGACATAACACTGACCAGAAAGTGAGGGGAAAGGCAATCTTCCAGATCAACATGCTGATGGAAAGAAATCTTCCACTTGTGATGAGCACTGGGTATTGTATATAAGTGATGAATCCCTAAAGTCTACACCAAAAACCAATATTGCACTGCCTATTAACTAACTGGAATTTAAATTAAAATTTGGAGGAAAAAAACTTCTCATGCATCGATTGATACCAGCTGTGATTACAGTTATGTCAAAGCTCAGGGTATTTTTTTTTAATGTTTATTATTTATTTTTGAGAGAGAGAGACAGACCATAAGCAGGGGAGAGGTAGAGAGAGAGAGAGAGAGAGAGAGAGAGAGAGACACACACAGAATCCAAAGCAGGCTCCAGGCTCTGAGCTGTCAGCACAGAGGAGCCCAACGCAGGTCTCAAACCCACAAACAGCAAAATCATGACCTGAGCTGAAGTCAGACGCTTAACTGACTGAGCCACCCAGGTGCCTCAAAGCTCAGGGTATTAAATGAGAATTTCACAGTGTATTTTACAGACATTTGTATTTGCTCTAGTGTCTTGAACAATGGTCATTTTCCATCTCAGTTTGAATCCACCCCCATATCAAACCCTAACCAAGACTTGTGCACAAGGGAGGACACAGGGATAGTGAGACCACAAAGGGAGAGAACACAGTAAAGGATTTTGCAATGAGCAGGTTACCATAATAGGCTCCATTCCATTGAGGAACCTCTAAGGAAATGGGTTGGTCACATTTCAGAATTGTCCCACCAAGAGCTGAGGAAGTAGGGAATTTATCTGCCAACAACTGTTAGTCATTTGATAATGGTTTCCTCTGGAGGCAGCATTCAATTCAGCATTTTCAAGGTTGCTCAGCCTTGGTATAATAAAACTCCTGGGGAGCTAGAGAAAATTCTAGGAACTAGAAGAGATCTGTTCTTGAGGTAAAAAGTGGCCTTGGTGCATAAAGGCTATTTAATCACAGATACAGATGAACACAGGGCCAAGATCATATGCATCTGCTAAAAACCCTGTAGTTCAAGATATTTGAAGTAATATGATCACACATAACCCTGTGAGAACGCATGTGTATACATGTGCATACAGGCATACATGTGCATATATGTATGTATTTTTATCATGAAAAACACAGCTTAAGGAGATTGGAAGGGGAGGTGTGAACCACTCTTCTTAGCCTATTTAATGCCCACTCATCCTTTACACCTCCACCTAATTGTCTTTTATTCAAGGAAGCCTTTTCTCATCCCTATAACTAGGTTAATTTTATTTTTCTTTATGTATCTGTAGAAAATCTATTTTTCCTACAGTAGTGGCACTAATTAGAATTGTGCTTTTATAATGAGTTGCAGGATAATTTTATTAACATTTTTCTCTTCCATGAGGCTCCAAGCTCCTTGAAGTCAGGAACCAGTGCCTACCAGAGGTCCTCATCCTTAGAATGTACTAAAGGAATACACAGTAAATGGATGACCCTTTTAAGAAGAACATAACTTGAAGGAAATAAGGATCTGTAAGTAATTATAAAATGATATGAAAAGTACCATAATAGTAATTACAAATTTCTGTGAGAGCATAGAAAAAGGATACAAACTCTTTCAAGCATGAAAAAAAAAAAAAGATAATATTAGGTATCCCAAGGGAAGTGATAGGGGACCGGGCATGAAGTTATTTAGGAGTTAGGGTTATTTAGAAGTTATTTAGAAGTTATTAGGAGGGAGAAAACTATGTTTTAGGAGATAATCAGGAAGGCATTACCTCCACACGGTAATGGCCCAGTGATTTTCATTAAACATATTTTTAAGTATTTTGTACATAGAATTTTCCTATATATGGTGTATCCATACATGCATGATAGGTTGAGTCAAAACAAATCTTGACTTCGGTGCATTTTTAAATAACATCAGAACTGTGATAACCAATTTTGAGGTGACTGTCAACTAGTTTTAACCAATCCCATTAAATGGAATGCATTGTTGGGGGTTGGAATTCACAGATCAGCCATGCATTAAAGATTACTGTTGAATGTAACACTGTATGTTAACTATATTGGAATTAACATGAAAAAGCCTAATGCCCAGGCTGGGGGAGAAAAGTTTAATCATGAAGCAGTTAGGGAAAAGGATATTCAAAAGGGGGCCTATTCAGTAACTACTTTTGTTCTTAGTATTGAGTATCTTCAAAAATTGTCTTCAATACGATCCAATCCTTAAAGCTATTAGCTTATGTGATATAAACAAATGAAAAAAATAAATTGGAGCTCTTTGGGATTTTTGCCTTGTGTTTAAATTTTCCAAATTGCTAAGCAAGAAAAAAACTTAATATGCCTCCCTCCCCTTTAAAACAAATGGTCTATTCTTTTTATTTTAAATGTTTATTCTTGAGAAAGAGAGAGACAGAGTGTGAGTGGGGGAGAGGCAGAGAGACAGACAGAATCTGAAGCAAGCTCCAGGCTCCGAGCTGTCAGCACAGAGCCTAACGTGGGGTTCGAACTCACCAAGCAAGCGATCATGACCTGAGCTGAAGTCAGACACTTAACCAACTGAGCCACCCAGGCACCCCAACAAATGCGCTATTCTTTATTTAAGAAACTGATGTTCAGGACTGGCAATCTTGACTAGTTATGCCAACAGAGTAAAAAAGAAAAAAAATCCACCCACTTAGTCATCCTGTTGCCTTGATGATTGGTATTGCAAATTTCAACATGGATGGTTTGCAAAGAACTATGTTCTTCGACAGAAAACAGAAGTAATAGGATTGCCTCACCAGGGCTGTGAACTGAAGGCTAGGAGAGAAGAGGAAGGGGTAGGAAAGGGAAAGAGAATAAGCTTTATTGAACTCTGTTTCAGGCACAGAGTACATTATCTAATGTAACGTTCACAACCTCCTACCTCTGGGTGATAAAATTTGATAGCTAAGACCTAGGACTAAAGGATGGCTGAATGGTTTGACTATATAACACATTATATTTTCCATCAAGGCATCTAAAATAAACCTGCAATTTAAAAAAATGGCCTTTCAAAAGTAGCTTTAAGGCAATTCCCCTCATTTCTCTTTTCTACAAGATTGTCACTCTTATATACTACTCACGTAGAAATTCTAGGGTTGGTCCTCCCTGGACAGGGTAGAAAATGCTTAAAATGTAAAACATGCTAGAAAGTACCAGAACTGAGATTCAGGTCCAGGACTTCCTTCAAAGACCATCGTCTTTTTCTGTTGAATTTAGACTGTTGAACTTATCACCAGCACACCTTACTACCTTGAGTATAACCATTTATCCTTTTGCTCACACAGACATTTGTAGAAGACTGAAAGGGTGATGTGCTCACAAACTAGTATTACTACCATGGCATTTAAAATTATATAACATGATTGCTTATAGGAAATACATTCCTTTTTATAGACTTATGATACCTGCTGTGTCATGCAATTAAAAGTTCCAGAAAAGCATTCTCAGCATGTCAAATTCCTAAGGCTGATTTATAGGATTACAGCTTTCCCCCTTTGTGATTCAATTAAAGAATTTTACATTGGGCTATTATAGGGCTTAGTCTCTGATCATAGTTTGGATGCTGAACTATTAGATTAGCATGTGATCTGATTATAAATAAACTGAATTTCTTATTTGCAAGGGACCATAATTAAAGCTGCAGTAAAAATGGCATAAGAAGCAGTTAGAAAGACCTATGTGGTAGACTTCAATGGTAAAAGTGGGTAATTCCAGAATGCAATTTGTTGGACTCTATAGATAAATATAAAAATGGAGACCTATGATACCTGCTTTGGATTTTAATCTAGAAGCTAAATTATTATTTTTTTTAGTTCTATTATTATTGTTGTTTTCGAGACAGTGTACATGCATGTGTGCATGAGTGAGAAAGGGGCAAAGGAAGAAAGAGAATCTTAAGCAGGCTTCATGTCCAGTGCAGAACCCAGCACAGGGCTCGATCCCACGACCCTGGGGTTATAACCTGAGTGAAAATCAAGAGTCAGGTGCTCAACACACTGAGCCACCTAGGTGCCCCAAGTTACTGTTTTTTCAACTTTATTGAAGTATACTTAATATATAAAATTTCCAGTGGTTGAATTCTTCACCAGGTCAATGATGTAAGACAAAAGTTTTCTCTTTTACAGTGGTCCCCCTGCCCACCTTATCTATTTCACTTTCAGTTACCTGTGGTCAACTATGGTCTGGAAGCAGATAATCCTTCTGTCCAGTTGTCTGAAGGTCAATAGAAGCCTACCACATCACATACCTGTGACATTCACCTCACTTCATCTCATCACCTAGGTACTTTATTATCTCACGACAGCACAAGAAAGGTGAGTATAGTACAATGAGATATTTTGAGAGAGAGAGATCACATTCAGATAACTTTCATTATTGTATCTTATTATAATTGTTCTATTTCATTATTAGTTGTTAATTTCTTACTGTGCCTATTTTATTAAGTATGTATGGATAGGAAATGACATCGTAAATATAGGATTTGGTATTACCTGTGGTTCCAGCCATCCACTGGGGGTATTATACCTTATGGATACCTGGAAAATTCAATTCAGTATTGCTGAGCTAAAAACCCCTTAAAAGTTAATGGTTTTCCCCCCACAAATAGATAATAGTTTCAAACATGTCAAGGAAAGAGGATCACAGGCATTAGCTTCTAAGGTTGGTTGGTAGTTATTTCAGAAGGAAATGGGTTTTCTTTTGATATTTGATTTTATTTTTTATGTTCGATGGTGAAGAGAGTTAATCCTAAATTGAATGATGTTGACTGGGCATTAAAAAATAGTGCCTACTCAAAAATAATAATAATAATAATAGTGCCTACCTTCAGGAGAGGAAGAGGGCAAAGGCAGTTGAGCATGATGACCAAATAAATCTTTAAATGATGCAATAAAAGAAAGATAACTTAGAGATGATGTGTTTGCCATGGCCCATAGAGATGTCAAGTTCCCACCTTTGGAGATGGATAAGCGTCTGCTTAATAGAGAAATATAATTTTGAAGGAATAGTGGTCCAGACCACTTACAAACGCAACAAATGAGTGATCTACTGATAGCATAAAGTTGACACTCTTCAGTCTTTGAGGATGCTATTAGGCTGAATGTATTTCCATCAGGAGAGAATATTGCCTCATTTCAGGGGTGCATTTTCCCTAGCCTGAGCTATTGTAATCACTTCCTAACTAATATTTCTGACTCCTTGTCTTACCACCCTCTCCAATCTATTTTTTCTGCCATCAACATAATCTTCCTAATACCCAAATCTTAAGCTATTTCCACGCTTGAAAACACTTCATAAACTCACTTCTATCTACAGAATAAAATCTAGATGGATTATCATTGCATAAAATAGGCTGTTATCTGGCCTTCTGTTACCTCTCTGGTCTCCTCACTCACCACCCCATTCCTCATCTCCACTCTACTGACTTATTTGCTCTATGCTCCACTCTACTGAATTATTTGACATTCTTTTTTGGTCCATGTTTTTCGCTGCCATGCTTTGGTTCACAAAGTCCTCTCGGTCTGATATAGCCCTATTGTGCCTAATAGGCACTTACATATTTTTAAAGCAGTAGTTCCTAATGACATCTCAGATTTTTAATCTTATATTTAAGTTATTCGTTACATTTTTGCCAGGTTACATTTCTCAAATCATAGAACCTATCCCACGTACCCAACTCATTAGCTTACATACATGTTGATTCATCTCCCTACATCGGGCTAGAAATTTTGTAAAAGTGACCTTCTATTTACCTTTGCTTTGTATCAGATATATCGCATGTGCCCCATGCAACTTTAAGTGCTTTAACTACTAAAAGCTGTAGGCAATATTTATTAACATATTTAGTTGAATTTAGCTAAGGGTAGAAAGCTTCAAATCTTTTATACAGACTTAGGTTTAGGTAGGAAGCTTAATTCTAACTCAAAGTTTTTTAAATAACAAAAAAATATTCCTTGTTTCTAATTAAATGATCCTACAGAGAGATGATGCATGTTTGTGAGGGAGGTTTGTACGCTGTAAAAGTGCCTATTCCATCAATATGCACTGGTTGCACTGGTGAAGAATGAGATACTACACCTTTATTAAAATGAATAGACTAGATATACAGATATCACCATGGACAGGTCTGAGAAACAAAATATTGAATCAAAAAGTAGAATATAAAAAATATATATGATGTGCATATATATTCATGTGTGTGTATATATGTATACGTTTGCATATCCATATATGTAGTTCAGTGTGTGTGTATGTGTGTGTATACAGAGAGACAGAGAGAGAGAGAGAGCGCGCGAGAGGAGGAGCGAGGAGGAAATCAGTCCTCAATCTTCATTATTCTCAGATTCTCTATTGGCTAACTCACCCACTAGCTAAAAATCAATACTCATGGTGCTTTCACAGTTCTTTGCAAACATGTGCAGAGCATCATTTGAGTTCCCAACTGAAGGTTTCTCAGCTGAAGTCAAACAAGGCAATGCTCCACCTTATTGTTTCAGCTGCCATCCTATACACAAGTATCCTTCTCACGAAATATTTGGTGCCATGTTTTTTGCTTTGTTTTGTTTTGTTTTTTTACACGTTTGTGGTTTTTCCTGGTGGTTTTACAGTTTAAACCATTCCCAAGTGTGGTACTAAAGTGCCGTCTGGTGTTCCTAAGCATAAGAAGGCTATGATGTGCCTCATGGAGAAAAAATACATGTTAGATACATTCCGTTCAGGCGTGAGTAATGGCCCCATTGACTGTGAGTTCATTATTAATGAATTAACCATACATATTAAACAAAGTATCTTTAAACAGAAACACACATAAAACTAGGTTATGTAACAATTGGTTGACAAAAAAATGTTCCACTCTCATGAGTTAGGCTCACAAGAACCTAACTGAATAATGAGAAGCGGCCACAGATAATAGCACTTTGAAAAGTTTCCAAAGAATTCAAAACTAATTTATAGCATAAATGCATACAAACCTATCTAGAAATTATATAAAAGTATTGGCTGGCTATACAGTGAATTAATGATATGGTTGCCTAGAATAAACAGAGAAAGCAAACAGAACTGGAGAGGGGAAGAAAGTTTTACATGTAAGGTTGCCATCCTTTTTCTTAAAAAAAGATTATACTCCCCCCAAAGAAATAAATAGTGGTTGATTGTTCGGTTCCCACCCTGTGTGTTTTGGCCTTGACAAAAACGCTTGCAATCTGCCTTATAGGTCATTCATTTTGTAATATTTGACAATCAGCACATTTAATTCCCATTGCATCTTAGCCAAATTTAAGCCTCCTATTGATTTTCTTGTGCCACAAGAACAGTGACCATGTTGCTCCTGTGACGTGCCTCATGCTTTCTTCTCCCATGCTCGTGTGTCCTTTATAATGCCCTGCCTAGCCAAATACTAGCTGTTCCTCGAAGTTCGGCACAATCATCCCCTTCCCCCCAATCTACCTTAGTTTTGTAATAAGTAGTATTGCTCACTTTTGGCCATGTTCTTTTGTATCATTTACATCCTGTTAGGAATCTTCCTTTTCCTATGAAAATTGAAAAGGTCCTTGAAGGCAAAGACCATGTCTTCTTCAAGTGAATTTTTTTCTTTTTAAGATACTTTTTAAATGTTTGTTTATTTTTGAGAGAGAGAGAGAGAGAGAGAGAGAGAGAGCGAGAGCAGGGGAGGGCAGAGAGAGAGGGAAACACAGAATCCAAAGGAGGCTCCAGGCTCTGAACTGTCACCACAGAGCCCACAGAGCCCGATGTGGGTCTTGAGCTCACCAACTGTGAGATCATGACCTGAGCTGAAGTTGGATGCTTAACCGACTGAGCCACCCAGGCGCCCCTTCAAGTGAAAACTTTGATAATTACATTTCTGAAAACATGTACAGAAATTAAATATGTGAATATTTATGAATATATTTCCATGTATAAGGGAATTCCATTTCCACACAGCTAAATTTTCCATTAATTTCCGAAACTATTTATATTTTTTAAATGTTTATTTATCTTTGAGACAAAGAGAAACAGAGTGCAAGCAAGGGAGGGGCAGAGAAAGAGGGAGACACAGAATCCGAAGCAGGCTCCAGGCTCTGAGCTGTCAGCACAGAGCCCAATGTGGGGCTCAAACCCATGAACTGCGAGATCATGACCTGAGCCGAAGTGGGATGCTCAACTGACTGAGCCACCCAGGTGCCCCAAGACAATTCATTTTGAATAGTGTCTTGCCTTTAATAATTTTTAACTGTTTGATTATTATCCACATTTGTTGGTTCTTTTGAGGATTACAGACAACGCTCTGAGTGCTAGGGACTCAAATAAAAACTAGACCAAATCTCTTCCATACTAATCTAGTGGAAGAGAGACTCTATACAGAGGCAAATATATTCATTAATTTTTCAAATTTATTGCTAAAATATTTATTGGACACCAAAGTACATACCAGCTTCTAAGTACCGGGGACACATAAGTGAGCAAAACCAGACAAAATATACTATCTAATTATAAGGATAGTATATAAGGAAAATGAACCAAACACACACACACACACACACACCACTCTCTGATAAAGAAGAACAAAGTTGGGAAATAGAGAACAGTAAATAAAGAGAAAGGAACACTTAGATTGAGCTTTCAAAGCACATGACCCATCATGTACTCCAAAGGTGAAATGATCTTAAAGTATCTCAGAGACAGAAAGGGGTTCATGTAGATATAGTATCTAGAGTGAGAACGCTCTGGTATTAGAGTAGACATAACGGGCAGAAGCCGGATCAGTTCAGGGACTTAGAAGCTTGAATAAGAGGTTTGTTTGTATTTTAAGTTTAACGTAGAACCATTGGAAGTTTATGAGCAAGGAGTTGATGTAACCTGGTCAAGCTTTATAAAAACAAAACAAAAACAAAATACAACTAAAATGTCATGTCTCAGAATAAATCATTAAGGAGATAAGAATCGAATCGGTATTAGGAGGCTGCTGCAAGTGCAGGTGGGATGGGACAGTGGCTTGGGCAAAGGAAACAGTAAAGACGGACAAAATGCTAGAGGTATACTGGAGGAGAAAAATTACTTACTTACAGGCATGACCTTGATGCAAAATCCTATGTGGTATCTGTTCCATGTTTTTGATTGGACTTGCTATGGGCTCCATGCTTTATTCTAGACTATTGGAGATATTTTAAACATCATTGGGTCTAATGGGATAGAAGTGCAGAGTGGAAAAGCCGCTTAGATTATGGCTACAAACACCTAGAAATGGGCCTCTTGTTTTGAATCCTTAAAACTGACAGAAGTTGGGATGCCCTGGTGGCCCAGTAATTTGAGCATTCAACTCTTGATTTTGGCTCAGGTCATGATCTCAGTTTGTGGGATTGAGCCCCACATTGGGCTCTGCATTGGCAGTGTGGAGCCTGCTTGAGATTCTCTCTTTCCCTCTCTTGTTCTTCTCTCTGCCCATGCAATAGTGAGCTTGTGTGCAGTCTCTCTCAAAAATAAATACACAAACCTTAACAAAAAAAACTGTTAAAGTTAACTGGGTACATGTCTCTAGCACTATGCTAGTATCTTAACAATGGATATGTAGACAAAGAAAAAAGTAAGGGAATTTCTGTATCCCCAAGTCCATAAAACTTTCAAAAAAAAAAAGAATCTGCCTGAAAATATATCAAGCAGGTTCTCCTTTCCCACCTTCCCCACTTTCATATTCATAAGAGCTCTTCTTCCACATCATAAAACAAAGGCATACCTCTAAGTGATGCTAAAGCTTACCATGGTTCATTATTTGAGGGGTACTAAACAAATGGACAATTTTAAATATTGGTGTCTGGGACATCGGGGTTTTTTTTTTAGTGTTTGAGAGACACAGAGAGAGAGAGAGAGAGGCAGAGAGAGAGAGAGAGAGAGAGAGAGCATGCGCACGTGCACAAGTAGGGGAGGGCAGAGGGGGAGGGAGACAGAATCCCAAATAGGCTCCATGCTGTCAGCTCAGAGCCCAACACAAGGCTCCATCCTACAAACCGTGAGATCATGACCTGAGCTGAAATCGAGAGATGCTTAACTGACTGAGCCAACCAGGCACCCCTCTTTATTTTTTTAATATAGGTACCAGAAACCTATAGAAGTTTCCCCTGTATGTATTTCTGCTAAAATACAAGGGCAGCATCATAAATGGGATCTTTTTGCATGGTTTGGCATTTTCTGAATTCACATATAGAGTGGGGGATAAGAGCAATGAGTGTTTTTAGTAAACAACCTCAAGTCTTGCTCCCCCCAGAGGAAGGTCAAACAATTTTTTCCAGGGTAGTGTTCTATGAAAGCAAAACAAAGAAAATACCGTTGAGAAGGACTGAAGTAGCTTATTTCACCTGCATTACAAACCCACAAAGTCTGTCACCTAACTCTTCTCCTTCTTCCCTCCCCTGCCTTTTCTTAACCTCCTCTTTGTCTTCTTTCTCTTCTCCCCTCTTGTCTTTCCTCCCTTCCTTCTTCTCTTCCTTCTTCCCGTTTTCCTCTCCCTCAGATTCTAATTAGCTCTAATAATTAGGTTAAATGAGGTTGAGTATTTAGGACCATGTAGGCACCAACCAGTCAGAAAGATTACTCAACTGATGAGAACGACAGCAGCCTATACGTAAGACATTTGAGAATTAATTAAATCTGTTTTGTATGGACCACTTTCCATATATTGAGTAAACAAAGATTGCATTTCCAAAGTTTTGAAGAAAATATTATTTAATGGACTTGGTAATATAAACAGTTTATCAAAAATAGTTTATTATGCTAAGTGAAATTAGTCAGAGAAAGACAAAAATCATATGACTTCACTCATATGAGGACTTTAAGAGACAAAACAGATGAACATAAGGGAAGGGAAACAAAAATAATATGAAAACAGGGAGGGGGACAAAACAGAAGAGACTCACAAATATGGAGAACAAACTGAGGGTTACTGGAGGGGTTGTGGGAGGGGGGATGGGCTAAATGGGTAAGGGGCATTAAGGAATCTACTCCTGAAATCATTGTTGCACTATATGCTAACTAATTTGGATGTAAATTTTAAGAAATAAAAAATAAAATTAAAAAATATTTTATTGGAAAGTGTTTTGAAATAACCCCATAAACTTTCTTAAATATTTCTGACTATATTGGCTTGAAATAGGTGCTTCTAGGTAAAAGAGTCAAAGTTATAATCAATAGTCATTTTACCACTTGAAAACTTTGTATTTTTTTTCCAAATTTAGGAAATCATTATAATGACTGAGATTTTTAAAAAATATATCCTTTTACAAGCAATGGGGTTTCTATTTCTTTGCTGTTAACAAAATTGAAGGAATACATAATTGAGTTGCTTGCTGATGTATAATTAAGAATAATTTTGGAAGGTGCCTGGGTGGCTCAGTCAGTTAAGCATCTAACTTTGGCTCAGGTCATGATCCCATGGTCTGTGGGTTTGAGCCCCACATCGGGCTCAGTGCTGACAGCTCAGAGCCTGGAGCCTGTTTCAGATCCTGTGTCTTTTTCTCTGCCCCACCCCTGCTGGTGCTCTCTCTCAAAAATAAATAAACGTTCAAAAATTAAAAGAAGAATAATTTTTGATAACATGTCACTATTTGGTCTTTTTGGTCTTGGGGGTTATTTTCAAAAGTTTTTTTTTTTTTTAATTGGCATTACAATAAAGAAATTCCTTCAATTCTGATCTACTTGTCCATATGAGTGTTTCTCTGCAGAAACATCTAAAAAAATACACCAAAAGATGTAAAATTAATGTTGAGCCTGGTCTCATTTTTGCAGTAAGTGTTTTTCTTCTACAGATATCTAAACTCATTAGAAAGAAATGACCTATTTATTTCATTAGATTACTTTCTTTAAAAAAATTATGTAATACATGTTTAGTAATTTGTCAAAGTCCCTAGTATGTTTGTGTCATTTTGTTCAATTGTTAATTACAATTGTTAGGATGATTCAATATAAAAAGGAATTATTTAATGCTTAGAGACTTATGATAACAGGGACTTTAAAAAATAGATATTTTTGTAGCAGAAAAGCATGAACGTGTGATCAATAAATTCATTCAGGCATAAAAGATGATATATTAGGATGCAATTTTCTACGAGAAGCAGAATGTGAACACCGGTTCAAGGAGGATACAGAGAGATGTAAAATTTATGGGTGCTAAAGAAAACCTTCTTGATGTGCTTTTATAAATTGCTGATGGTGGGTATCAAGTTACTATGGTATCTTGATTCCATGGACTACATTTTATTTTGTTTTTTTTTTAATTTTTATTTATTTTTCAGAGAGAGAGACACAGAGCATGAGCAGGGGAGGGGCAGAGAGAGAGAGGGAGACACAGAATCCAAGGCAGGTTCCAGGCTCTGAGCTGTCAGCACAGAGTCCGACGTGGGGCTCGAACTCAGGAACTGTGAGATCGTGACCTCAGGTGAAGTCGGATGCTGAACTGATTGAGCTACTCAGGTGCCCCTCCATGGACTAAATTTTAAAAGAAGCATAGAACACTTTTTGAAATGTCAATATTTACAATTCACTAAGAACTTATCATTTGGAAATTTTAAAACTCGTGATGAAATTCTTCAAATTTATCAGGGTAGATGAGCAGAAAAAGAGAAAAATATATATGTTGAAGGTCACTAGTCTTTGCTGTCTCTAAATCCAGAGTTCCATGTAGGTACACTACCTTCTTCTTAAAGAGGGTTCAGGGTACAAGAGCTCTTGAGGGATATATCCTTCACTATTGAGGACATACTCTAACATGTTTAAAAACAGTAGATTTGCAGAAAATTCCATGAGATGATAGGTTTTCCAAGGCAGTGGATTTTAATTATGTGTATATGTATCTTACTAAGACATCTAGGGTACCTACTACCTTCTGCTCACCAGTTTATAATATGATAATTTTAATATAGTGCACAGAAGGCCTTCCTGGTGTTGATGATGGTGTCAAGGTCATTGCTGTCTATGTTGTAATAGAAAAAGAACACTACTGATGAATCCCTGAGTCAATAGGATACTATTAAAGTAAGTTCTGCCTGGGTGAAATATGTTCTGCCTGGATGAAAATTAACTCTAAAATTAGGAAAAAAATTCATATGCCAGATCAGTAACTTCATATTAAGTTCTAAGGGATTTATTAATTTGCTCCATTAGGGCAATCATATATGGAACACTCATTTCAGTTGAAGCCACCACTTGATTAAGTTCCCTATAATCTTATTATTTTGAGAACTGTCAATCATACGTACTAGAAAAATCCAGAAAATAAATGAGAATTTATTTGAAATTTTCATCTCTGTATCATTCAATTCTTCTAAGATACCTTTGCATTTGCATCAAGGTTGAAATATTTCTTTTGACTTGCTATTTCAGTAAGGAGGAAACTCTAATGACTTCAACTTGCATAATTGCTGTATTAGCCCATATGTTAAGTTCATGAAACTATGTTTCTGCCATTTGCCAAGGCTCTTTCTTATTACCAAATGCACAGGAACTGATGAAGTGGCCAGAGGGATGGCCAGAGTCCCTCTGGACATATCATAAGGTGAGTGAGAGCTTTATCAAGTCTTAAACCCCCATTCTTACTGACACATTGCTATGTTATTTTGAGCCTCAACCAGTGTTCTGCCATTTCTAAGATTCAGAAGTGTCCTTTTCAGTGAAGACTTACCCAGGCCAATGGCCATAGGGAAGTTTAAAAGGCTATGAGATACACATTAGCTCAGGACTAGGAATTAGGAGGAAGGGTCTGGTTCTGCAGCCCTGGTAACCCAAATTGGCCCTTTGTTCTCTGGATTCGTGAACTGTTGATTTTGTCCCTGGCAAATCCTTGATTGGTTAACAAGAGAGAGCTCTTGATGCCAGACTATACCCTTGACCCAGGTTATCACATCCATACTGCTGCTTTTACGACTGTGCCCACTTTGTTAATGGCATTTAACTGTTAGCACTTGGAGACAAAAACCCAGACTCATTCCACTAAACTGGAGATCAGAAATCAAAAATATTTTATAAACATTCCCAGTTTACAGAAACCAGGAGACCTCTGTTTAAAAGATTCTGATAAATTGTTTCACTTGATCAAAAGGAAAAGAGGTCTGGAATTAGTCATGAGACATGGTGAGATGCTGAATATTCTGAGATCTAATCCAGCATTTCTATTACCTGTAATCCTTGGATACCTTACCCAGTGCCACTCAAAGGCTTTCCTGTCATTGTTTGGTTCTAATTGTGTTGCAAATCCAAACAGTATTTTAATCCCTGACAAATGCTCAAACAAAAGCGCATGAATCCAGAACCTCTACTGAGCACACATACGTCAAGTCAGTCCAATCTCAAATTGCTTTTTGTTGATTTCTCCTGTTTGATTTCTACCCAGAAAAATCCATGCCCATATATTTAACCCAAATTGTTGATAGGATATATTGATAAATTCCTCTAATTTATTCTAAATGCAACTTTTTCTTCTTCACTCATGTCTTCATTCAACATTCAGGCCAAAATGTTTTGATTATAATTACTAATGAGTCCTAGCATGTGGGAACAAAGATTAAATCTCTTCCACTTAATATGGGTGATGTTTCAGTGGTTGGGCCATTCCTGGTCTTGGTAAGTTCTATGGATTCTTCCATATAGCCTTGTTCTGATTGTTGGGATCTCACTATTTTCTGATAAATGCCTTAAAACATTCATATGATCAATGAATATAGGCAACAGAGCTGACTTAGTTGTGACATAAAATGAAAGTTCAGCATTTCATAGAATTTATTTCTGTATATTACTCATATATCATCCTCAGTGTGTACATGGATCCAGCTAATTACATGATCAGTTAAATCATTTTCCTATTGCATCTGCTGCTAATTTCTCATCTGGGAATCTGGGTTGGCAGAAGATGTCTCACCACTTCTGCCTTATGTCAACCCAATAACCAGTTTCATATACCTATATATCATTGAGCATCTGTTCTCAAAAATCCAAGCAACAGAAAACAACTCTGAAACACACACACATGCACACACACACAGGGATAGCTCACAGCATCCATGAAAGAGCTAGACTGTCTAAGCAGCCAGTCAGTTGGGTTAATACAGCTGTGGGTAGATTGTCTTCTCTATGTGCATGTCTATATAACTCCTGGTATCCTTGGGGGTCTCAGGTTACTATTTCAGTTTATTTTTTAATTGGTTTGCTGTATTTGTGATTTATCATGGAGCAAACAGTAGGAGACAGAGCGTCCATCCTGAGAATAAAGGATTTATACAACTTTTCCCATCTCTCTAATTTCTCTGATGACACCATGGTTGAGTTCTCTTTTGCCCTCTTTCCTCTTTAAGTTATTCTGGGGTTCTTCTGAAGAAGAATCCACTTCTTTTTTGATGGCCTCCTCTTTCACTTGAGTAGGATTTCAAGGTGTTCAGGTATGTGTTTTCTTTCTAACTTCAAGAAATTTTCTACCATTTAGTTTGTCAATGGGACCTGTCCTGACTTTGAAACACAGTTATGGATTCATTTTATTTGTATATTTCTTCTACTGTTTCACTGAAGTATTGTTAAGGAGTTATAGGTGTATTATTTGTCCGCCATCTTAAATTAGATATTAAGACAAAAAATACTTTAAATCCTGCTTAGTTGCTAAGGAATGAGTTCACACTTCATACATGTGATCCTGCGGTTGGTTAATCTTTTCTCCTATTTTGAAGATTCTAAAACCAAGGATAATAATCCCCAACACCTTTCACCTAAACAAGAATATATTTATTAGATTTATCAGAAAAGGATTAAATTAGGGCAGTAAGACTATTATCATCAGCCCCAGGGAATCTTTGCTGAAGAAAACTCCTCATGATTACTTATAACTAAAAACCAGAAACCAATTATCTGGGCTACAGAGGTCCACATCCTGGAAAAGAGTAGTATGAGGGTGTGGGTGTTAGAGAGCTCTGAAAGAGGCTACGTGATGTGCAAGACAGCATCAAATGTAAGTGAGAGACAATGCTGAAATAATAGAGGCATTTATGTTAAAGAATGCTTTATAATGCAAGGAAGGTAGTTTACAAGGAGGGTTATTAAAGAAACAAAGTAATGGGGCTTTTAAAGAGGAGTATTACAAAAGAGAAAAAAGAGTAAGATGTGCTTGTTTCAGAAGTGATCACTTCCACAAGTGTGTTAAGGATTCTATTTGTGGGCGCAAGGCATGGGAGACCATGAAAAACTGGAGGTGGAGGATGAACCTTGTTCAGGAAGTTTAAGTATGAATAGCAAGGAAGAGTTAGAATAATGGCTGGTAGAAGGCAGGGTGACAAGGGAGGGTTCAATTATTTTTTAATTTAAAGGTATTTTTAATTTTTATGTGAAAGAGGAGAAATTGCAAAAATTAAAGACTTCCTGGTTTGTCTTGATGATCAGGACTGGACACATTTTGGAAAGAATTATAAAATATCCGAGTGATTCATTCTTAGAAAGAGACACAGAAGTTTCCACCAGTTGGCATAAGTTCACCAAAAACAGATCTAATTATCTGTAGGTCTTTTTTGAAATGTCTACTAAATCAGTGTAGAAATAGTTCAATGTCACAGGCATAGCACCGAGATATTGGGGAAGTAATATTCATTAAATACCAAGTAGGTGCCAAGTGCCATGATGGGCACTATCACCTTACTGAGGGATGCATTTTGTGTTGCCAAAGACTTGGGATTAGAGGTCCTTTAAAGTCCCTTCCACGTTTAAGATTTTATAATTTTCTTTTTACCAGTGAACCTATATGTTCTTCACAAAATTGTACTTTACACTTAGAATTAGGCACAGCCATTAACTAATCGTTATTTGTTAGAATACAGGCTCACCTGAGAACACGGTGCTATGTGCACATCTATGTACAGTATGCATTTTTTTATAATATTTTAACGTTTATTTATTTTTGAGACAGGGAGAGACAGAGCATGAACGGGGGAGGGTCAGAGAGAGGGAGACACAGAATCTGAAGCAGGCTCCAGGCTCTGAGCTGTCAGCACAGAGCCCGACGCGGGGCTAGAACTCATGGACCACGAGATCATGGCCTGAGCCGAAGTCGGCTGCTCGACCGACTGAGCCACCCAGGCGCCCCTACGGTATGCATTTTTAATAAAAATTTAAGTAATAGTTCAAAGCTTCAAATGAAAGGAAAACAAATGTGATTAGGCTGCTACACTTGTTCCTAGTTCTTCACTGATTCCTCATGATTTTTATTTATTTTTTAAAATTTATTTCTCTTGAAAGAGAGAGAGAGACTGTATGCAAGCAGGAGAGGGCAGAGAGAGGGGGGACAGAGAGAATCCCAAGCAGGATCCCCATGGTCACCCAGAGGCTGATGTGAGGCTCGATCCCACAAACCATGAGATGATGACCTGAGCCTAAATGAAGAGTTGGACAGTCAACCAACATACCCACCTAGACACCCCCATTTTTAGTAAAACCCACATTTAAAATGACTTAAAGCCCTAGGAGCACCTGGGTGGTGTAGTCATTTGAGCGTCAAACTTTGGCTCAGATCATGATCTTGTGGTTCATGGGTTTGAGTCTCCTGCCAGGCCCTGTGCTGCCTGCTCAGAGCCTGGAGCCTGCTTCACGTTCTGTGTCTCCCTCTGTCTCTAACTTTCCCCCACTCGTGCTCTCTCTCTCAAAAATAAAAAACATTTGAAAAATTAAAATGACTTAAAGCCCTGAAACATTACTGCTTATATGTTTGAAATCCCTACTAAAGGTCATAATTTTAAAGCCAGATTCTGCTAATTTACCCCCCATGATGACACAGGATGGCTGAGAAGAGGTAAAAAGGCTATTACTTTGTGAAGCTGTTAATATATGATCATTCCTTTTTTTATTCTAGCTTTGAGATCTAATTGACATAATATTGTGTACGTTTAAAGGTGTACAATGTGATGATTTGTTACATGTATATAATGTGAAATGTTCATCGCAATAAGTAGTTAACACATTCTTCACCTCAATTAACTGCTGTTGTTATGGTGAGAAAAATAAAGATCTACTCCCATAGCAACTCCCAAATATAGAATATTGTCAACTGTAGTCACCATGCTGTGCCTTAGATTCGTGGAATTTACTCATCTCGCAGCTCAAAGTTCATACCCTTTGAACCACATCTCCCCATTTCTCCCACTGTTTAAGGGCCATCCTGTTTCTAGGAGTCTGGCTTTTTTAGATTCCACATAATATGTGATATCATATAGTATTTGTATTTCTCTGATTTACCACACTTAGTATAATGCCCTCAAGGTCCATCTATGTTCTCACAAATGGCAGGATTTCCTTCTTTCTTATTGCTGAATATCCCTCTCTGTATATAGATCTAGAGACATATCTGTCTTTCTATCTACCTACATACATATCACCCTCATCTTCTTTATCCACTCATCCATAGACTGATGACACTTAGGCTGTGGCTGTTGTGAATAATGTAGCAATGAACGTGGGAGTATAGATCTCACTCTTCAAGATAGTGATTTCATTTCCTTTGGATATATACCCAGAAGCAGGATTGCTCGGTCATATAGTAGTTCTATTTTTAATGATTTTAGGAGACTCCATGCTGTTTTCCATAGTTACTGTATCAATTTACATTTCCACCAACAGAGCACAAGGGTTCCCTTTTCTCCACATCTTTGGCAACATTTGCTATTTGCAGTCTTTTCGATAAACAACATGCTACCAGGTATGAGGTGATATCTAATTGTTGTTCTGATTTGCCTTTCCTTGATGACTGGGGTGTTGAACATCTTTTATCAAGCAAATGGCCTTGTTGACCATTTGTAGGTCTTCTTTTGAAAAAAGGTCTATTCGGTTCCTTTGCCCATTTTTCAATCAAATTGCTATTGTGCTATTGGGTTATAGGAATTCCTTATATATTTTGGATATTAACCCCTTATCTGATAGGTGTTTTGCATATGTCTTCTCTGATTAGACAGATTGCCTTTTCTTTTGTTGATTGTTTCTTTTGTTGCACACAAACTTTCAGTTTGATGTACAGAAGCTTTTTGTATTTATTTTTGCTTTTCTTGCTCAAGTTTGGGGTCATAACCAGAAAAATCATTGCCAAGACCAATATAAGGAGCTTTTTCTCTATGTTGAAATGTACGAGTTCAGGTTTTATAATTTCAGGTTGCTGAAGTTTAAATGACTTCTACGCTCCCCAAGAGCATTGTGTACATGCATACGTGTGTGTGTGTGTGTGTGTGTGTAAGCAAGCTAAATGTTGAACTTTGCATGGGGATGAGAGTCTCCAACTCTGCCATCTTGGCAAGCGTCTTGAGAATTTCTCTTAAACTGTCTTATTACTTTTTTAAAAATGAGAACTGCATTAGGAAGCTATATGCCTATTTTCTCAATTAATGGTCTGTTGGCACGATAGGGTAGCAGTGAAATTTCAACTGCAAATTGATGCCAATCGCTGGCACAGATCCTCTGATGTACCTTTTACTGGCTTCTAGTAAAGAATCACAGATGAGAAGCATAGAGAGGGATGTTAAGAGAGAGAGAGAGAGTGCAACAGCAGACCACTGGCTTTCTTTGCTGCCATACAAAAAAAAAAAAAAAATACATTCAGGTGGCGGAGTCCACGTTCTCTCTCCAGCACTGAGAGGTTGCACGGGAACTAGCTATAGCAGTGAATTTACATTTTCTTAACACTTCCAGTTAAACAAATTGTTGCACATCTGTGTGGGTTGTGGGGTGTGTGTGTGTAATGAATGATTTGAATTGGAGAAGCGGGTAATAGTAATAATAAATGTTTTATAATACATGTGGAGTTCCTAGATGGTATAATGGAAATGTATAGCTACAATGATTTACAAGGATATATTTTTAAGTTGACTAAGTGATTCTTATAGAAATGACTAAGGTGTAATAATGGGGGATATCAAACAATGAGACATTAAATATTGTGAAAGTCGAGCATGTTTTAACACAGGGAACTAACATTATCTACATATAGCAGTGCCAGACTCTGGGTTTGTGGCTTTAGGTTTATACTACTATAAACCTCACAACAACCTGGGAAAGTCCATGGCATTATTTTTATGGGATTAATTTTCTGAAGCACAGAATATTTAACTGTTTTTCCAATATTATTTGCCTAGTTTTAAAAAAAGGTGTATCCTGATTTGAACCCTGAAATAAGCCTCAAAATTCACACTTTTTTTCGTTTTGCAAGGCTACTAACACTTGTACTTTGTCAGCTTGGGGAGGAATAACATGCTCTATAATTGTGAAAGGGACATCCATAGCTCTGCTGGTTGTGAATCATTGCTGATGTTGAAGACTTTGTTCTTATCCCTTTCAGTTATTTACAAGATAATAGAGGCACAGGCATGGGTCTGTTCATCAAAATTCTTTGCCTGAGATTTGCAGACTAAATGATATGTAAATATGGAGTGCTTATAACTGAGCGGTGTCCTAACCTCGGTTCTTAGCTGCCTTGTTATTGTTGACTTGTTCTTAGTAGTTTTTAGAGCTGGTTACTTCTACAATCTCTCTCCTAGTACAATAGTAATAATAATCAACATTTTTTGAATGTTTACTATACCAGGCACCATCTTAGGTTATTGATTCAATTAATCATCATACTAACTATGGCTTCCTGTCTTCAGGTAAGTGAAGCACACCTCCACATTTTCTCATGCAGAATCTTAACCGATGTACTTTTGCTCTCTTCCCTGACCTCTTCCACGTTGGTGTATGCAGAAGCATCTAAGAACTAATTGTATTCTTGTGAACCACTGGGGTGGGATGCTATTTAATCTTTTACTTTAGATATGGATGTCAGTTTGCAGAAGCTTGGGTGAAGGATACATATTTACTAGAATTTCAGCGTTCTTATTGTGCCATTTTTTTGTTAATTATCAGACAGTTCAAGCACACATAAATATACAGATTTACCTACCACTACTAGTTATTTCACATTATTATCTATAATCTCACCTTTTATTTAAAGGAACAGTGGTTTAGAGATAGAGCCAAAGCCCCATCCCTCCAATCACTTTCCAGCCTTCCTCCTCTACAAGTAACTATTCTTTATTTGTACAGATCATCCTATATTTTTGTATTTTTATGACAGAGGCATGTCTTTTAAAACTTCACATAAAAGAGATCATACCATTACATTTTGCGATTTGCTGTATCACTAGAATTCTATTTCTAAATTTTCCCGTGTTTTTCACATCAAGCTAACATTTTTAATTGCAAAAAAAGTATTATACATAAATCATAGTGTACTTCTTCATTCTCTTGCAGAAAAAGTCATCTCACCAATAACATCTTGCCATTAAACATTAATATCCCTGGACATATGCTCAAAAAGGTCTCTAGGGAAACAAGAAATAGAACTGCTTTATCAGAGAATATGCATGTATTCCTCTTGTAGAGATTTGCTCGAAAGTTCTCCAAAGTGGTGGTACCAGTGCATACCCCCCATCAGCAATGTCAAACAGTCTCAATTTCCACTTGTTATTGTTAACACTTTTAATTAAACGTTAATTTTAACAGTACCATGGAAGTGAAATGGCAGGATGTTTAGTGCGCAGTTTCCCGATTATGAAAAACATTGAGTATCTTTCCATTTCTTTCTTAGAAATGCAACAGTGTTTCTAGGGAAGTTACCTATTTACCTATGTGACTAGTTCCTTTCTATTGACTGGGATCATTTAGGTTTTGCTTTCCTTTATATATTCCGTGCAGGAATCATTTTTTATTCACATGCTTTGCTAGTACTGTCTCTCTCCACTTTACTGACGGTGTTATCATACAGAAACATTAATTTTAAATGTAGTCACTTACAAAATATTTCACTTATGTCTTTTGTCATATGTCAAAATCATCTCAATTATCAAGCACTCGTTCCCACACCTTACTCCTCTATTTCTTATTAGGTTTTTTATCTATTTATGTACTGAGACCATTTTTCCATTAATTTAAACTTTTCAAGCTATTAATGCCTAATAATCTAAGTCCTTATTCTTCAGAATCTTGATTTTTTGCTCTACAATTCTATATGTATTTTAGGATTAACTTGCCAGTTTTATTTAAACATAACTCGGTTGCTTTATAATATTATATTAATTGGAGATCAAAAAACACCATTATGATATTGAATCTTTCTGTCCATAATTAAGATACTTCAATTTATTTATGGTTTCTATATAAAGTTTTAAGTTTGTTTTTTATTTAATTAGAGCAAGAGAGAGAGAGAGCACGTGCATGAGTGGGGTAGGGGCAGAGAGAGAATCCCAAGAAGCCTCTGTGCTGTCAGCTCAGAGCCCAATGTGGGGCTGGAACTCACGAAACAGGAGACCTTGACCTAAACCAAAATGGAGAGTCTGATGCTTAACCGGCTCACACCCAGGCACCCCTATAAAGTAGTTTTTTTTAGTGAAGTATAGCTGACACACAATGTTATATTAGTTTCAGGTGGACAACAGTGGTTTGACAATTCTATACATTACACAATGCTCACCATGATAAGTGTATGGAGTAGTTTTATGAAAGCATTTGAAAAGTATACAATTGAATAAATGGACAACCCTGCTAAAAAGTAGTCATTATGCACTAAAATGAATTTAAGATATAAAGGCAAGAAATTTAAAACTAAATAGAATTTTAAAACCGGAAAACAGCCGTTAAGTTCTCCTTGTGGTCCACAAGAGCTTTTACAATATATATGGATAGTTAGAAATGCTTATTTTTGACCTTTTTGATTTCAGACAACTCCATTAGTGCGGGAGACATAGTTTAAAAGTTCAGGAAGACTTGGTCAAACAAGGGCAGTAGGTATCTAATAAAAGAAGTCAGAAATTTAAAACAAAACCTGAGAATTAAATGTAAGTACTTAAGAAGAAAATATTTCAATCCATTATAGGAATCAAAGCCTTCGAATAGTCATTTTGGGCCATTTCATTATTATGAACAATTGGTCATACTGACTATATCTTTCCCACAATTTCATCTAAAATTATGTTCATTTCCTTGTTCATGTCCCACACTGTAAATTTCTTTGCAATCTCTTATCTCAATTCCCCATTGCTCTAGCCTTCTTTCTTCTTGCCTGAAAGTATATGGCTTCCTTTCCTTCCAAACATTTCCACTGCGCCCCTTTGGGACCCCCATTCTGTGGTAAACACAATCCCATACATTTTCAACTTTTGACTAAGAGTGCGTACCATTAAAACCTGTCTCTTATTTGAAGACACCATTTTCTCTGGAATACACTTTATTACAACTTCCAGTATTCCCAGTACTTTGTGGTTTTTACTGTATTTTGTATATCAGTCTCCCCTTTTTTATTAAGGTATAGTTGACATATAACATATCACCAAGCAGGCGAAAGACCTGTACACTGAAAACTAGAAGATATTTATGAAAGAAATTGAAGACACAAGTAAATGGAAAGATACTCTGTACTCATGAGAGAATACTGTTACAAGTTCCATTCTACCCAAAGGAATCTATAGATTTAATGCAATCCCCATCAAAATTTCAAAGGCATTTTTCACAGGAATAGAACAATCTTAAAATATGCATAGGACCACAAAAGACCGTGAATAGCCAAAACGAGCTGGAGAAAGAATACAGCTGGAGGCAATGATCCTCCCCAATTTCAAACTATATTACAAAGCTATAATAATCACAGGGCACCTGGGTGGCTCAGTCAGTTAAGTGTCCAACTTTAACATAGGTCATGATCTCACGGTTCAAAAGTTTGAGTCCCATGTCAGGCTCTGTGCTGACAGCTCAGAGCCTGGAGCCTGCTTCTGATTCTGTGTCTCCCTCTCTCTCTGCCTCTCCCCTGCTTGTGCTCTGTCACTCTGCCTCTTAAAAATGAATAAATGTTAAGAAAAAAAAATCAAAGCTATGGTAATGAAAATAGTATGGTATTGGCATAAAAACAGACACATAGATTAATAGAACACGATGGAGCGCCCAGAAGTATGCCCACACATACATTGTCAATTAACTTATGACAAAGGAACCAAGAATACACAATGGGGAAAGCAGTCTTCTCAAAAAATGGTGCTGGAAAAACTGGTCCGCCATATGCAAAAGAACAAAACTGGGCCACTATCTTACACCACACACAAGAACTAACTCAAAATAGATTACGGACTTGAAGGTCTGTAATGGCCAGAAAACCATAATACTCCTAAAGGAAAACATAGGCACTAAGGTCCTTGATATCAGTCTTGATGAGGATCTTTGTTAATCTAACACCAAACACAAGCAATAAAAGCAAAACTGTAAGCAAGAGAGACTATATCCAACTAAAAAAGCTTCTGCACAGCAGGAGATCTGTGAATATGAGACAATATGTGCAAGTCATATGCTTAAAAAGGGATTAATACTCAAAATATATAAAAAAACATAACTCAATAGCAAAAACAAACTGATTAAAAAATAGGCAGAGGATCTTCTATTTTCTCTCAGTCTATTAGGACCTTTTTGTATTCAGTTTTTCTCCAACCAGACTAAAATTAGAAGTCCGTTGCTCTACTCTCTTGCCACCATTCCCAGATTTTAAACCTACTATGTTTCACCTAGATACACTTTATACAACTTTCAACTGAGTATCAATTTTCAGCTTTGAATCAACTTACGTTCTCTCTCATACCCTCACATGCCTTGAATACCTGGGAAAATAAGCATGCTTATAAGCAATTACCTGCTCTAGAGATTCGTATTCTTCAACCTCAGGTCCTCACACAACTTAGAATTCCACCATATGTTCACAGTTAGCCCTTTTTCCAAAAGAGCAGTTACTGTAAACCTTTTCCAGTATCTTTAAAACTCCAATGCTACCCATCCATTTTCAGCAGATAACTGTTACCCATTAAAGATATATATGATTTTATATACATATATATAACCAACGTTCATCGTTATAGCAGTTTCAAGTGTCCAGCATAGCAATTCAACATCTGCACATACTGTGAAATGATCACCACAGTTAAGTCCAGTTAGCATCCATTACCATACATAGTTCCAATTTTTTTTTCTCATAAGACCTTTTAAGATATACTCTTTTACCGTCAAATATGCAGCATCTGCTATAGACACCACATCCCAATGAACCATTCACTCCATAACCAGAAATTTGCACTCCTTAACTCCCCATCCCCATCTTGACTGGGTTTCAACATCTTTAACTTACCTGCAGTTTACTTTTTTTTTTGTCCTTTCTTCTATGACAATGAAGAGGTAGCTTCCTTTCTCTAATCCAATGGTTCTCAAACCTAACGTACACTAGAAGGTATCTGATGGCTCAGGAAAGCAGATTGATTGGCCCCACACCCAGCAATTCTGAATTAGCAGGTCTTGGAGGTGGGGCCTGAGAGTTTGTGTTTTTAACAAGACCCAGGTGTTGCGTTTTTAACAAGACCCAGGTGTTGCTGAAGCTGCTTCTTCAGAGACCACAGCCCTAAGGTAATTCTTCACTAGAATCATATCCCTCTTTGCCCCTTCAGAGAGAATGTTTCTTCAATACCCCAATCTTTCCCAATTATTCCCACACTTTTCTTTTTTACTGGCTTCTTCCCAGTAGCAGTCATACATCCTCAAGTCACCTTTATCTTATAAGGAAAAGAAACAAAAAGCTCCTTCATGCTCACATTCCTCCAAGTTACTTTCCTACCTGCTTCTCCTTTTCACAACTACACTTAGTGAACACATGCTTCACAAGTGTTAATATTTCTTAATCTACCTATCAGCCTACCCAAAGCAGGTTTTGACGCCATACATGCACTCTTTGCTGAAGTTACCAAAGAACTAATTACCAGACAACCCAGTGAGCACTTCCCAGTTCTCATAGTCATCAGAGTATTAGGACTTACTTGCTTCTTTCTTGAAACACTTGGCCTTAACTTTTCTGATTTTCCTCCTTTTTTCTCCACTCGGGTTAATCTTCTTTTGGAATTAGCTAATGTCATTGCTTCACTTCTTATTCTGCAAGCATTGCATGGTTTTCAATGTTATATATATGCTGAAGTCTCAAAATCGAGGCTGGGTCTCTCTCCTTCCTGCAGCCTGCCCATGGGATCAGTGGGATTGCCTTTCCTAAAGGGGATATATAGGCTTGTACTCTCACAGGTGGATGAAACCCCACCCAGAGAAATGAGAGGGGGGGAAACCATACGGAGTCCTAAAGAAGATAGGTTTGAGGATCTGGGAAGATGAGAGGTTCTTGTTTAATCAAAATGAAATGGGGTTGCCTGGGTGGCTCAGTCAGTTAAGTGTCCGACTCTTGGTTTCAGCTCAGGTCATGATCTCATGGTTTGTGAGTTCAACCCCCATATTGGTCCTGCGCTAACAGCACAGAGTCTGCATAAGCTTCTCTGCCCCTCCCCAGCTCTCTCTCTCTCAAAATAAGTAAACATTTAAAAAATGAAATGGGAAGGACATCACAGTAAAGTGTAAGAGCATGAATTTGTCATAATTCTTGAAACACTTTTAGGTGATTTTTAGACTCTGAGGCAGAAAATGGTAAATTATTAATGACACCAATCTGATTTTGTAATTCTCTATTGCCTTGCCTGAGCTCATAGATGCAGGTGGGATCACTGATGACTCAGCTCCATTTGAGGGTAAGGTTTTGAAAACCAGGTTCAAAGAAATAAGTGAGTGACAGAGTAAATGAAAGTCTTTAAAGTGAGGTGACAATAATTTTGATTCATAGATTCTAAGCTTGGCAAAAGTGAAGACTATCGAAGAGAAGGTTAAAGAATAGAGAGAAAATATCAGATAATAAACTTATGAATTTAATGACTATTGCATTAGGCTGCTTGGGCAACTCAGAAGACAGAAAGTTGTGGTTAAGGACTAAGTGACTTCATGATTTGAGGTAGTTACATGGAATGGGAAAGGACCTTAAAAGTATATTGGAATGGAGGAAAATGCAATTTTAGAGGGCATCTGGGAGCTCGATGCCAGGTGTTAGATTCCCATCAAACAGACCCAGGATCATGACAGAAATTGCAGAGGATACAAATACTATAAATGAAATACTAACATGTTCAATAAATGAGGGGCAGTCACGGTGGTAAATAGGTCTGCAGATGATTGCTATTAAGAGCCCAAGTGAGTTATAACTAGATGAGACTCAAAGGAACAAGGTTTTTGCTCAGGTGAGAGTATTTAACTGCCCGGAAACAGCAATTGAGAACTTGGAGAACCCTAACTTTACTTCTAGGTCTTTAGATAAATAGAGTGTAAGAAACAAAAAACCCAACTTAACGTCATGGAAGGAAAGTGGTGTCTTCGTGAAACTCTAGGTTTAAGTTACATTGAGATGGAAGGAACCTTTGAAGAAGAGGATGAAAAATATAAAGGATTAATATGATCATTGGCTACAATGAGTCAAGCAAAAGAGTTTGAGAGGAGAGAGAAGGTTTGGTTGATAAAGGGAATATAAGGAGTAGTATTGGGATGAGAATTGGGAGAATTTAGGATATAATAGATGATAAAACTGGTGTATATTTTTGGCATAATTCACAGGGACATAAGACTTGGTGGGTATAGTATTGAGGGAGTCGTGTAGCAGGGACAGTACTAGATATAAGGTTTTAGTGATTCGCTGCATGTAGGATTAGACTTTGGGCCCCGTATGGCTCCTGCTACAGGCTTCATGCAGGACATGCATCAAGGAAAGTTTCCTTCTTTATACCCTTGTTCTCAACCCCATCATATTCCCAGTTATTCTTTTTTTACTTTGTTTCCATGGAAATGCAGTTTAGAATGTATTACAATAATAAAGGTCACATGAATCCCATATCATTCTAAATGGTGTTCCAGCTGGTATTGTAACCATTTTTTTTTTTAGCAAGAAGGCTGATGTGGCTTATTTTATAAGGGACTACTTGTTTCATTTTCCACTGTGCCTGAGACACCCCCCATGACAATAAACTGCAATAGGCTGTAATATTTCCAAACTCAGGTCACCAGTGTAGTCATTTAAACATAGAAAGTTGGGTGATTTTTTTTTCCAAGTCCAGAAATTCTCCAAATTCAATATGACACAATATTCAATTTAAGATATTAACCAGCCTATAAAGCTATCATCTTTGATAGGTCTATATTTTCATATACTCATTAAAATAATTATACTAAAGCCAAAGTATTAAAAATTTGATTAACTGTATAGAACATGCATAAATTTGAAACCTGTACAGGATTTAGTATGGCTCGCAGAATGATCAAGGAATCTAGCACTACACATATCAAGTGTGAAAAGGCACAGAGGGTTGAAATGATGCATTTTCAGTAGAGCCAACTAGTCGAATAGGTTTATTCTCTGGAGTGTTGCAATTCACTTGTTATTTTATGCTTCTCAACAGAGTTCTTTCATTTTCTTTCCCTCCATCCCTCATTTTTCTCTCCATATTCCTGATTCTTTCCTTTCTTGGCTGTGTAGTTCAACTTGAGTGGAAGACTGTTTCAAAAACATTTCAATTGTACCTTCCGGTCAAATCTATCAGTTGCAGTTAGAATCAGTAGAGGCTAGATTCTGGCCACAGTTTGGCGTCTTGGTGCAGTGTGGCAGAACGTAATAAGGGCTAATTTTGAATCAGATAGGCCCAGGGTTTGATGCCAGCTCTGCCATTCATTAGCTGTGTGATACTGGCAAATTATTTGAACTTTCAGAATCTCAAACATCAAGCTTCCTTATTGGCAAATGAGAGGATGATACTGGTTACAAAGTGCTACCACAAGGACTCCAATGAGAGATTTCATGTAAAATGTCTTGCACAGTGTCTAAGTGTGTTCAAAAGGTAACTATCACCTGACCACTTTCGATAATATCCTTTCTCTTGTGTAGAAACCATCACTCAGCCATGTAAGCAATGGTTACATTGTTCAGCTCTCTTCTATTCAAAATACAGTGAACAAGAAACTTAAGGTAAGAGGCTTCCTCTGAAACAGAGGTTTATCTTCATTTTTATCTGGAAAATACTCAAATACACAAGTCTCTAGAAATAGTAAAACTTCATAGAAAACCAAATTAGAGAATTAAATTCGCCTGTGAAATCATTTAATGGAAAAGAAGCATTTATTAGAAGTGAGGGTATGAAAGATGACAAGGAAAATCTATGCTTGTTGAAGCATATCTGAGATGGCTTTTGATCATCGCTGGAGAAAAATGTGTGGATATGGCAGAATCTCTTCAATCCAAAACTGGATGGGGACAATAAGCTTTCGGGAAGAGCTGTACTTACAGGTTGCTGAATGGATGGATAATTAACTGATTAACTGATGGACTAAATGACTGTTTAGTGCCCCAAATATTCAAGGCACTGACTAGGTAGTCACAGCATTATATCATGCCTCAGGTTATCCTCACCAAAACCTGATGAGTCAGTAACACCCTGATTCATTAAAACAAAACAAAACAAAAAACCCTTAAGCTCAGAAAGGGTTTACAACATATTGCCTGTATCACAAAATTAGAAATAAGTAGAACAGAGATTCACCTAGGTCCTCTGACATCCACGCGAAACGATTCCTCTCTTTACCAAGACAGCAAGGCAAGAAGGACAAGTTCAGACATGATAAGCTACTACTTTCTTTGCAGAGATTAAGATCAAAAATATTCAATACATAAGCATAAACAGTAAATAACTAAACTGGATGAATTAATAAGCAGAAACTGGAGGTAAAGCACCAATTTGAGGCTTCCATGGCAAAATATATCCTTTGATCTTGCTCAATGGCACATTCTAAGCATATATAAGCCTAATTTATTTTAACTAGTATTTCTAGAATTACTTTAAATAAAGTGATGTTTTGTTAGAAAAGGGTGTGTTTAGTCGAACTGGGTTCTTTAGTTTCTGTCCTTCTCATTGATCCATACCTGTGAGCACTCTTCTAGAATGTTCTATATGTCTGCAGAACCTACTGTTGCTAAATATACTCTAAGGGAGGAAAACAAACAAAAAAAGTGCATGCTCAAATACATTTGGAAATCACTATCTTTCTTATTTTCTTATAGATCCACAAGGCACAGCAGCATAGCAATAATGGCAAAGTCCTGCACTAATGTAACATATTTAATTCCGTTTAATTCAATATTATTCATAATATATTTGATCATAGAATCCCTCACTCTTTCCTTTTTTAATTGTAATAATTATGAATATCCCAGCCAGTGTTCCACATAAACAATTTCAGAAATACAAGGTTAACAAACTAATCACATGATATTCATTATTATGATATATTCATAATTATCATTAAGCAAAGGGACACATGGCAGCTGTAAGTGTTGTTGGATCTATGATACCACTTAAACAGAAAAAAAAATGTTTGGAAGAGAAATAGATTGCAAATTTATGTGTGACTCAAGAGCCTTGATGTGACAGTCACCATAAATGTGAGGCTGGTTACTCCCACAAGCACAAAGAGACATTTATCATGCTACCTAAATTGCTCCGGGGAGAAATAAAGGACACTGCCTTTGCAAATTCAGCAGTATCATTCATAGCATCCCTTCCCCTCCCCGAGAATCCCCTTCCTCTAAGAATCATGCTCACACATTTAGTAAGCATTCACTAAGTTTCTATTATTTAGATGACATTATTCTAACCATTGGAGATACTGACACAACAGCATTCATTCCCCATTTTCCTGAACCCCACAGTCTAGTAGAAGAGAGACAAGGCTGCCAAAGCTTTCAATATAATGTGATAAATGCTGTGTAGGGGCAACTATAAGCTGGGAGGATTATCGATGAAGGGCATCTAATTCATCCTGTTTAAGTCAGGACAAATTTCCAATTGGTGCTTGTTCAGTGTCAAACGACAAGTTACATGCAGCAAACAGATGAGAGAAATTAGAAGTTTCCAGGCATAGTCTAATACATAAAAAATAATGAAAAAGCACAGTGCATTTAGCAAAAAGCTTAGTATGACTGACCAAGATAAGGAATGTATGTGTGAGTGTGCATATGGGTTATATGGGATTGAGCAAGGTGGCTACAGAATTGTGCATGGATCAGATTATTCAACATCTACATGACATTAAGAAACTGGGAGTTCTTAATGAAGACTTCAGGGGCACCTGGGTGGCTCAGTCAATTAAGCATCTGACTCTTGATTTCAGCTCAGGTCATGATTAGCATGGTCAAGATCGAGCCCCGCATTGGGCTAATGCTGGGTGCAGAGCCTGCTTAAGATTCTCTCTCTCCCTCTCCCTCTACACCTTCCCCCATCGAAAAAAAAAAAGACTTCAGGAAACCACAAAAGGTTTTAAGCAGTAGAGATCTATGGTAGCAACATAGAGAAGAGATGAATGAAATGAAAGAGTGGAGATCATTACAGAAATCTTGGTAAGAAGAAATGAAGAACCCAATGGATGTAGTGATACACACACACACACACACACACACACACACACAGAAGTAGACATAGTAAATTAAAATGCCTAACTTTTCAGCTTCTTCTAATAGACCATCTATGAAAAAGCATAATGCATTCCACCTAGTGTACCTGGATTTTAAAGATGAATATTGGGGTATAATGTTTTAATAAAAATAGTGGTGGAAATCTTAAACTTGCACATAGGCATAATGCTATATTTAGACATAAAAAAAGGTATCTTATTGTTGTATCAAGCACCTTCCATAGATAATTATTCATTCTACTTTCTGAGAGGTGACCCAAGTTTGTGTGTTTGTGTGTATATGTGTGCTTAAATAGCAGGTAGTTAGGCATCAGGTAAATTTTGTTACATGGTTAGATTAAAAGTATATGTCTAATGTTAGTTCCATTTCACAACTGCCATAGCTCTTTTTATTCTTGAAAGGTATAGTCGTTGACAACAGTAACAATATGCTACAAAACCATCATTTATTGGGTTTTTATTGCATAGCAGTCACTATTATAAATCATGCTTGCTTGCTTTGGTAGCTGCTACTAAGTATGAAGTGATAAATTTGGAGGGGGTAGGAATAATATAGCCTTGTTTTTTAAGGAAATACTCAGACCATGATTTTCTGGCCAAAAAAGAAATCTCTGACTCCCTACATTTTTCTCATGCATAGAAAGGAGAAAAGTCTGTTGCACAGATAATAGAAAAGTCTGTTGTAACTACATTTTTTTGGAACATTTGCATATTTTCTTCTGTAAAATAGTATTGTCCTGCACGTTTTCCTGTTTGATATCTATGATTAACATGTTTTTAGGCTGCATCTCATCTGTTGATACTGGATATTGGTGAAAGAACCATGATGATCTAAGTAAAATCCTTGAGGTCACGATATTAGTGCCACCTAAATCTCTCAGGTGGTTTTCAGAGAGATAGATGTATTGATATTGTATACCACATGGGGATAGAGAGCTGTTAAGAAGATAAAATCCAAGTGAAATGCCAAAGGGCAAATGTCTTCAAATTGTGAGGAAATTTTATTCAGTCTCATTTTCCTACTTCTAATACTGTTGTCACTGCCCCTTATGAGCTGTGATTATTATACTGACATAAAGAAAGTTTGAGTCTGGAAACTGTCCTAGTACAGGGAAAGGTCCATAAGCCTGTAACTTTGTACAAATTTACTTTGTCAAGCTGACCTTGAAACTACTGATTGCTCCTATTCTTTTAAAAATTATTTAATGTTTGTTTGTTTTCCAGAGAGAGACAGACAAAGTGTAAGCAGAGGAAGGGCAGAGAGAAAGGGAGACAGAACTCAAAGCGGGCTCTGGGCTCCAGGTTCCTTGCTGTCAGCACAGAGCCCAACATGGGGCTTGAACTAACAAACTGTGAGATTATGACCTGAGCCGAAGTCTGACACTTAACCGACTGAGCCACCCAGGTGCCCCAGATTACTTCTAGTCTTAAGTATTTATGTTGTTAACTCTTCTAAAACCAGGGGCCTTAACTATCAAAAGAGAAGTGAGTCTCAGTCACAACATAAAATACAAAGTTTGACATTATGGTTCTCTTTTTCCTCATCAATTATACCATAAATAGGTTATAGATGACCATTTCAAGAGGGAATTCTGGTAAAAATGGTCTGGACAAAGACCATTTAGAAGAGTTTGCTTATCACAATTAATGTTTAAAGGGAATTCAGGACATTTCATCATACCAGCATATTTTAGAGATGGAAGGAAGCAGTGCCTCCAAAAGCCTATAATCTATTATTTAGAAATGTTTCTGAAATTTCTGTGAAGATAAAGCCACAGGGAAGGGGGAAATATACTAAAAACTCCATGCATATAGTCACAGACACATTATTGTTATTCTTTAAGTATATTCTTGTGATGTTTTTCTACTGACAATATTTCTAAACCTAGTAAAAGAATTAAACAGACCAAATCATGACCAACACTTGGACGGATCATTTTAAAGACATATGTATGTATTTTTTTAAAGAGACTATGATAATGATTTCACATGCATGGTGACATATATTTGAAGCAATTTATTCTGCTTACTTTTACTTAGTCTACAAATGAATTTTAGGTATGTAGTAGAATCCTATTATAATATAGTTTCTTAAAGGAATGTGGCTATAGTTATGTGGTGTGGGTAGAAATCAGCTGGAGAGTTTATTAATAATACAGATTTCCAGTTTCATTCCCAGAGATTCTGATTCACCAGGTCTGGGCTGAATCTTAGGAACATATATTTTTCACAAGCTCTTCACATGGTTCTGACACAAGTGTTTCTTGATACACACTTTGAAAAACATGATCTAAGGAGATAAATTACTTCCTCTTTCTGAATCTTCTAATCTCTAGCAGACCAACATTAATAAGATTTTTGGAAGTTGGGTGGTGATAAGAAAGTTATTCACCCGAAGCTTTATGTGATTGTGACATTCCAAGAGGCAAGAGACAAAAGGAGTCAAGATCAGAAAGACTAGATCAGAATTCTGCTAAAGTGGTGACTTAAAGATAAAATGATAGAGAAGTGAGAAGCCAATGTCTCAGTACGTTGAATGGTCTAGGAGTTGGAAAGCAGATGAAACTGGGAAATTCAGGAAATCAAGTCACAAATACGGTGCACGTGGAAGAATATTTGTTTTTATGCATTTAGAATGTAAACAGTTCCTTAAATGCCTTCAAAGGAAATACAACAGCCACAAGAGAAAAGTATGTTGTAACTTGATTATTTTCTATCAGTGGTGCTGGCGCTTAACCTCCCCCTGGTGGTAAACGGTGGCAGGAAAGGATGGTGCTCTCTGAATGGTAACAGAACATTAATGACTGTGCAGGAAAGGAAATGCTGAATGAATTCATAGACGGAACAGTTAGGCACTTAGTACTTTCATGATATCTGAAATAGGTGGACGTTTAAAATAGTATCGAATAGTTTCTTAAGGGAAGGATTCTAGTAAAATTCTAATAAGCAAGAGACAACTGTTTTCATCCATAGTCAACATTTAGCAGTTGTATCATGGCTTTGGTGAACAGAGAACAAGTATATTTCTATCTTGTTTTGCCTACATTAAAATTTTAAAGTATACCTTCAAACATTTTGTAATATTTATGGATTTATTTCCCTGAACTCGGTAAGTGCCTCCAAGCTGGAGTTGGAAGACATGCCTTTCTGGACATTTTTATTTTTGCAACGTATTTCTAATGTACAGTTATGGAGGCACCCTGTTTGAGAGTTGATAAATGTCTCTCAATACACATGACACTGCATACTTTTTTAAGACTCTCAATATTTTTTTTATTTTAAAATTATATTTTTACTCTGTATATTATACATTTTTATTTAAACATATTTACAACGTGCTTATAATGTGCTAGACATTTTTCTAAGGTGTTACAAATGCTAACACATATCATTCTTGTGAATTCCCTCTGAGGTGAGTACTTCTATTTCCCCTTGTTTTATAGGTGAGAAACTCAGGCACAGTGAGGTTACCTAATTTGTTTAAGATTACAGATGTAATTCTGTAAAACTTGCTTGAGTCCCAAGTACAGTGGTTCCAGGGTCCATGCTTTCAACTACATTACTATCCTGCCTCTAGACCCTTGACAATATGGTAGTTCTCAGTTTTAGCAAGCATTCACTAAAGAAGGTGGAAACTAACACATAAGATCTGTTCTTGACAACAGAATGCTTGTTACTAGTCTTGGAGGAAGATTTTACTTCTCACTCTCTTAAAGGTAGGCATGACCATACTAATTGCTCTGATCCTTAAAATGTGGACAGAAGTGGGAACTGTCACTTCTGAGCATAAATATTTAAGAGCTTGAATTCAATTCTATACTCTCCCTTTATTTTCCATGGTGATCTAGAAAGAATGTGTGGGTCAAAAATACCATAAGATCAAAGTCAGTCTGAGTCCCGAGCCACCACGTAGAGTACAATTGCCCTGGAAGGCTGCCCAGTAGGATTTATGTCAGCAAGAAATAAACATTTAGTATATTAAGCCACTGAGATTGTGGAGTTATTTCTCCTTGTGGAATAAGATAGCCCAGTAATTCTCAACCAGGAGTTATTTTGATGCCCAAAGAATATTTGACAATGTCTAGAGATAGTCTTGATTGCCACAACTGGGGAAAGCATTAATATTGGCATGTATTGTGTAAAGGCCAGAGATGCTGCCTGACATCCTATATTGAACAGTGTAGACCCCACCACAAAGAAATATCCATTCCAAAAATAGTGCTTGAGATTGAGAAACCTGATCTACCCTATTCTAGCACACATTATTGCCTCAAAGTAAGCATGAGAATGTGTGAAGCAACAGTAAAGATCCCTTATGATGACTGCTCACATCACAATGAAACTATACTTTAGGCTACACATACCATAGTCCCTTCTACTAACAGTAACCAAGTGCAGCTCACCCATGTAACTTCCCCAAATCTTATTTCATAGACAACCGTTCTTCATCTTTACTTCCTCATTTTACTCCCTGCCTATTTGCTTTCCATCAAAATCCTCTGAGTTTGTTTTTAGAAACAGTCTGGCTCCTATGAAACCTTACACAAATGCAAATCACCAGTCACCAACTTAACATACTAAGTAAAGTTAGCAGCCACAGGAAATACATTTTACTCCTGTGACTGATTCTTGTCAATTATAATTAGGAAGGTAAATTGTACTTGGGAAAAGATTTTTTTACAAAAGGGAAACCTATGCAGTGCTCTCTGGCACTGGGGATTTTTCTTATTTCCACTGTTTCTGAAGAGGCCGCCTAACGCTTGCATTGTAGAAGCCAATGGCTCCTTGAAAAATGGAAAGAATCTAGGCACTCTCTTTGGGACCAACCCAAAGGAAATGTTCTTGACTTAGCATCTGTTGAATTACACCCAGAAGATTGCCATAAAACTCTGCTTCTACAGCATAGAAAACCTATAGCTCCAGGATTTTCAGGTATCAAGAAGAGGTCTTGGCAAACTTTTTCTGCTAAGGACCAGGTAGTAAATATTTTAGATTTCGTAGGCTGTACAGTTTTTGCTGGAATTACTCAACTCTGCTGTTTAAGTGCAAAAGTGGCCAAAGAAAATCGATAAACTAATGGTGGTAGATATGGTCCAACACAACTTTATTTACAAAATGAGGTGGTAGGTTAGATTTGGCCTATGAGAGGTAGTTTGCTGACTCTTCCTTTAGAGGACACTATCATCATAGAGGTGACCTTCAGTCTAAACTTCTTGACAACTACCAAGTCTAAGCAGAAGATGTGAAAAGAAAGGAACAAATATTCACCTGATTTCTATTATGTATCAGGAACTGTGTCAGGAATGTTACTACATTGCACAGGACATCGTGCAGAGCACAGGAAAACCTTGTATAGCAGAGAATTATCTGGACAAAATGTCAGTATGGCTGACGATGAAATTCTACCCCTTGCTACAGAATGTTGTCCAAAGTTGAGCAGTAACAGTGCCAACTGAAAGTATGTTAGATATGAAAAATCTCCAACTCTCCACCAACCCTCCAGATTTGCATTTGAATAAGGCCCTCAGTGATGTCTCTGCACAATGCAGTTTGGTACATACTGGTCTAGCCTGGCATAAGTCACATTCTTAGGAAAATGAGCATCGGAAAGGTCAAAAACTTGCTCAAGTCCACCTAACTAGCAAAGGTTTGAGACAGGAACTTGAAGCCATCTTTCTGATGTCAGAGAATGCATTCTATATGTTGTGCCAAATTACCTCCATGACCTATATCTAAAAAACAAAACAAAATAAAACACTATCTTCGAATCATTGAAATTTCCACTAGAATTTAGATCGTATATACTTGACATTTCACATATAATTTTACATGAATATTTAATGATTTTACATACATTAATAAGCACTTATAGGTGCAATTACTTTTTCCAATAAAGAGACATGACAAGTCTTGCTTTCATGGGGAAAATCCCCCTAACCCTTCAAAAACCATTCATGATCATTTGTTTAACAACTGAATATAGAACCCCAAGTGCTATATGTCAACCAGAAATAGAAAGATCAAAGCTCATATTTTAACTTGGTGGCATTGACCAAATTACTTGACTGAGTTGGGACTACCCACCATGCAGTGTTATTGTTACAACACAATTAGATAATGGTGATTAGACATCACTTTCTGAATGTCTCGTGTGGGCTGAATTGTCCTCTCATGAAGGAAAATCGTGATTTGAAAGACTCACTCAGAGTAGTATAACAACTTCTCCCAGAAAGAATTTTATTTTAAAAGGTAACACTCTACCTGACTCCTCCCTGAACCTGTCCTTTCCAGTAGAAAATACAATGGCAATGCTTATATCTAATGAACAATTTTGTCATACAAGGACGATCTGTTTAAAGTCACCATCTAACAACAGGACTTGGAGTGCTGGGACATAGTTGACAACGTCACAAGATATTGTGTAGAAATCAGGTTTTATTGGGGAACATTATAAAGCCAGCATTAACAAAAAGAAAAGGGAAATATTCCTCCTATCCCTATATAGCTGGGGAGAGAAATTCTAGGACAAGAGTATCCTATTGGTCACGCAGAGAGTAAATCATCCCAGGAAGAAGAGAACCTCTTCTTTTATATTGCTTTCTCTTCTCTGGAACAAATGTGAAGGCAAATTTGCCTGTGAAGAAAAACACTGACCACGTGGGTCTCGGCAGTCTGTTTAGATGCCAGCTTTTTGTAAGAACTGTATGGTAAAGCCAGACTCCCCAATTTGGGAGACCTTTGGGCCTGAAGAATATGGAAGCTCCTTCAGTCCACGCATGTTATTGGTCCTGTGAGGGGTTCAGTTCAGAGACGGCCCCCTTCAGCCAGATGGGCAGGGGCATTCAGGTCCTTGGTACCTCGTTGTCCAGGATCCCAATTTAGAGAATTCTGTTTGTTGTATCACAGACATAATTTTAAGCACCAGATAGGTAACATCTGAATGAATATTGTTGGACAAGCTAACTTCCAAAATCTTTCACCACCACCCAACAGACAAGTATTTGCTTCACTGCCACACACTGTTCTTTAGGGTGTTTATGAATAAGCAGTCATAATCTGCACAAGGCTCACTTACGAACCTACTCCATTGCTACCATGCACTTCCTTTGCAAAATAAAATGGAGTAGTGTTTGTTCGCTTATTCATTCACTTATAGGTCAAGTATCTTCCCAAGTATTTGCAATGCCAGGCATAGTGGTATGCACTGGGGATACAATGATAGACAAAACAACATCTCTGACTACAAAATAAGAAATTTAGTATGCATAACTTGTAAATTTCTCAAGAGGTCAAAATGAACATGAATTAAGGTATTGTTTAGAAATTAATAGACCATTGGGGTGCCTGGGAAGCTCAGTCAGTTAAGCATCTGACTTTAGCTCAGGTCATGATCTCACAGTTTGTGAGTTCGAGCTCCACATCAGGCTCTCTTGCTTCAGATCTTCTGCCTCTCTTTCTCTCTGCCCCTCCCCTTCTCATGCTCTCTCTCTCTCTCTCTCTCTCTCTCTCTCTCAACAGTAAATAAATGTTAAAAAAAATCAATAGACCATAAACCCCATCAAAGAACATAGGCATAAGTATATATTAAGATTTTATTGCATATTTAGCTCTTTAAGTTTTGGGTGCATACAGTGGCCTTAAAAATAGGTAGAATAGGAGATACTTCATATTAGCTCTCTTTCCATTCACCTCTTCCAGGAATATATAATATGTATTATCTATATAGTAAATCAATCATGAATATGTTGACCGCTGAACATGCTGTCAGGAATACCATCCTTTTAATTAGTTTTCAGTGTAGGATTACAAAGGATTCTACTAATACATATGAGTTTCTGGAAGAATAAATTCTACTACTTTGTGAGTGTCAACCATTAATTCAATTTTTTAGCAAAGTACTACCAGTTGACTAGGTCTTTTTAGAGACCTATTTGAGAAGTCCCTCAGTGGTACTTTGAAGTTCCCACTCAGAGCAGCGTGGTGGCTGAGTGAGGCCATGTATTTGATCTGGGAAAAGAAAATAAACCTACCATGCTATTGAAACTGTGACCCATATAGTGCTGCTTAAGTTGAAAAAAAAAAGATTAAAACCTAAGTTTGAAAAATAATTTTTAAATGTTTAAAACAATGGTTTTTTTAAAAATAATTTTTAAGGTTATTTATTTATTTTTGAGAGAGAGAGAAAGAGAGAGAATTCTAAGCATGCTCTGCACTGTCAGCATAGAGCCCCACGTGGGGCTTGATCTCACAAACCATGAAATCATGACCTGAGCCAAAATCAAGAGGCAGGCACTTAACTGACTGAGCCACTCAGGTGCCCCCTAAAAATGTTTCTTAAGCACAGTGAAGGGCACGTGAAATCCTCATTTAAAAATCATATTCTTTTGGGGTGACTGGGTGGCTCAGTTAAGCATCCAGCTTTGGCTCAGGTCATGATCTTACTGTTTGTGGGTTTGAGACCCACATTTGGTTCTGTGCTGACAGCTCAGGGCCTGGAGCCTGGTTCGGATTCTGTGTCTCCCTCTCTCTCTGCCCCTTCCCTACTTGTGCTCTCTCTCTTTCTCTCAAAAATAAATAAACATTAAAAAATTGTTTAAATAATATTCTTTTTTGTATTTACTTCCTTCATTTGTGCAGCTTCCTGGTGCCTCTTCATGGTTTCCCCTCCCACCCCTGCCCCAAACTAACTAGACCTAGCCTTATCTTTCTATTGCTTCCTCTTTTTTCCTGCTACTTTATGATAATTTTATTTTGTTTCCTTAGTTTTTTAATGTTTTGTTCCCCTCGCCTTAAAAATTAAAGACATAGTGTGGTGATGATAGCTTCTGAATGGAAATAGAAGGATGGGAGTATGAAAAACAAAGGAAACAAAATTGAACCTAGTCTGGAGGTCAAAGAGGAAGAGACATTGGGGGCAATCATATGAATTTTAATGTTCCATAATAAAATGTGCATTTTTTAAGATCCTTGGAAATATTCTCATTTGAACAAAGATTTTGGAATAGCATGGGACAAATGTTTGGTAGCATTTAGAAATTACAAGTCTGGTTTAGTCACTAATAACATTATGCAACTCTCTTTTCCCAGTTCACTGACAATTAACTTAAATGTTTCCCAGTTCAGGGGCTCCTGGGTGGCTCAGTCATTTAGGTGTCCAACTTCGGCTCAGGTCATGATCCCGCAGTTAATGGGTTCAAGCCCCACATCAGGCTCTGTGCTGACAGCTCAGAGCCTGGAGCTTGCTTTGGATTCTGTGTGTCTCTCTCTCTGCCCCTCCCTTCCCCCCTCAAAGATAAATAAACATTAAAAAATTAATAAAAATTACTCCCAGCTCAAATTAAATGGTTTTTACTCTCTTTTGCTATCATAAGGCTTTGTACTATCCAAGCTGCAAGATACTTAGCCAATTCAAATGGCTAGACTTAATCACTCCTATGAGGAGAAAATAGTACTGGAAAATACAGCAAGGAATAGGTTTGTCCTGAAAGACTTTTAAAAAAAATAGCCAAATTATGGAAAGAGCCTAAATGTCCATCAACTGATGAATGGGTAAAGAAATTGTGGTTTATATATACAATAGAATACTACTTGGCAATGAGAAAGAATGAAATATGGTCTTTTGTAGCAATGTGGATGGAACTGGAGAGTGTTATGCTAAGTGAAATAAGTCATACAGAGAAAGACAGATACCATATGTTTTCACTCTTTTGTGGATCCTGAGAAACTTAACAGAAGACCATGGGGGAGGAGAAGGGGGGAAAAAAACATTAGGGAGGGAGCCAAACCAAAAGAGACTCTTGAAAACTGAGAATAAACTGGGGGTTGATGGGGGGTGGGAGGGAGGGGAAAGTGGGTGATGGGCATTGAGGAGGGCACCTGTTGGGATGAGCACTGGGTACGATAAATGTCATATTAAAAAAACTTTTTAATGTTTATTTATGTTTGAGAGGGACAGACAGACAGACAGACACAGTGTGAGCTGGGGAGGGGCAGAGAGAGAGGGAGACACAGAATCTAAAGTAGGCTCCAGGCTCTGAGCTGTCAGCACAGAGCCCAACACAGAACTTGTGAACTGTGAGATCATGACCTGAGCTGAAGTCAGATGCCTAACCGACTGAGCTACCCAGGCGCTCCTGTCCTGAAAGACTTTTAACTCTACTGTCAGGTGCAGAGGTGGTCTGACCACCCATAGAAGCTGGACTGAGTTGGCCTCAGATGGTCATTGTTCCTGAAACCTCGCAAACTGGCTGCCTACTATGATTTTTCTCCACTGGATAAAAGCATTTCAGTGGCTTAGGACTTCTGTGAATTTACTGACCAGGCAGTAATTTATCACTGGGTAATGTTTATCTTTAGCTATAAGATCTTCATGAAACCTTAGTACACAGCTTTTAGTACATACACACACACACACACACACACACACACACACACACACACACTTCCTGGGAGCAGGCTCACTCTCACACTCGATCAGGAGTGACTTCTTTTCCTCCCTATGCCTCCTGATATGTAGACTTGATAAATATCCTCCCTCTTCAAATCCAGAGTCTATGCTACCTTCTTGTGTCATGGTATATAACGCTTCTTGCTCAGGAAAACTACCATACTTCCAGTGTATGAAATAGCCTAGATACATACCTGTCACTCCTAAATGCTCAATATTAATTCATCTGCGAGTTCTTGAGGACTATCTCAATTCCTAGGACAACAGTAGGTACTCAATAAATATTGGCTGAACCGAGCAGAACTGAATTACAAAGAAGATGGCAGTCCGTGGAAATGCTTCAAAACTTGTTAGCTAATGAGAAAGAGACATCATTTTCTAGCATTCTTCCCCCAGCAGTTGGTAGCCTTTGTGGAGTAGTAGGCACAAATGCTAAGAACTATAATCAAAGTGGTAAGTACCCTAATATGGATTTAAATCTATAAACAAACAATGTTGACTGAGCACAGTAGGGAATGATTCATATTGGGAAGTAGACTAGACAAGAAGGTTTTGTAAAGAAGAGGACACTGGCAGTGGGTCTTGAAGTTGAAGCTGTCTTTTGTTACGTGAAAAGGGCTGGTGGTGGAAGTGTGGTGCATGAAAAAGCCTGTGTGGAGAGTAGAAGCAGTCTGAACAGGCATGATCACATTAATACATATACCGTCAGGAAATAGCAAACGCAAAGTGCTGCTGTCACACTGAACACACTTTACAGTAAATCAGAGCAGGAGCTTGGTAATTGTTGTTGTTTTTAAGTTTTATTTATTTATTTTGAGTGAGACAGAGACAGTGCAAGTGGGGGGAGGGACAGAGAGTGAGGGAGAAAGAGAATCCCAAGCAGACTCTGCGTTGCCAGCACAGAGCCAGAGGCGGGGATTGAACTCACAAAAATGAGATCATGACCTGAGCCCAAGCCGAGAGCTGAATGCTTAACCGACTGAGCCACCCAGGCGGCCCATGGAGCTTAGCAATTGTTGAATGAATCTGTGTTAAATGCCACTTTTGCCTCTTCTGTACCTCCTCCCCTTTCCTGGCTGTAAGCTCTCAATAGTAAATGAGGGACCAGTGAAGTTTTCCATATACCCGGCTTTTAAAAACCTGGCTTGAGTTGAATCCTGGTAAAACCAGCAAAGGTACAGCAGATCACAAAGTCTTCTCTTAAAGAACACCGGTTTTGAAGCATGTGATTGAATTGGAAGATAATAAATGGTCGAAAACCCGAGCACGGGAATAACTGGAGTTTCTCCAAAAAGAAAGGGATTCAGTCACATAACAAGCAAGAAAGAGATTCTAAAATAAGATTTGGAGGGGAAAGTTTTATTTAATATGTACACATTGACTCAAAGAAAAATGTAATTATATTTTTTTCAGGCTAGATGTTTAAGCTGCACTATTTAAATGCAGTTAATAATATGAGAACATTCATTTTATTTTTTAGCTTCTTAGCCGATGGACTTTAAGAGATACAGCATACTGATGCTTCGAGTCAAGAGACTCTAAATGTCTTGTTCAAATGTTTTATTATATGTTGTTCCTGTGTGCATTTTATTGAGATAATTAAGTATTCAGTAAGAAGAGAGTATAGTTATTTTAGACCCTTTAACATCAAAAATTATACATTAGAATGAGCAGATTATACAGCTGATATTATCTACTTAGCTTTCCTAATTTTGATGCCTTTGAAGGCCCAGAATACACACAGAAGTAGAGTTCATCTCTTTTTAGTCAGTTTACATTATTCCACTCAGTGTCCTTGGAAAATAAAGTGCCCTTTTTATGTGGATTTAAATGTGCACTCAGAATAGAAAATTGCATGTGTATTCTGTGGAAACAAATAGCATTTTGCAGTTAAATACATTTCTTTGTTACTATGCTCCCCACATAGGTACAAACACTCATTTTGTTTTAAAAATGTCCCTCCATAAATGGCATTTTTTTTACCTGTAGTGTAGTCACAGGCAAGAAACAGAGTGAAAAGCTTTCTACACAAAATGTTCTTTATTCAAAGGCAATAAGGTATATATGTAGTTATTTTTGCCAAACTGTTTTACGAGACTTCTGTTTTCATCATGCCTCCATGAACCTCACGGAAATACATTGCTTGGTGCAGAGAAAATTCCGATTTCATGCTTGGAAGAATTTTATCAAATATTTATGAACACAAAACAGTTGTTCCTGCTATACATGCGCATATCATTAATACACATACACAGGCACACACACACACACACACACACACACACACACACACACACACTTCCAATCCTCGCGTGCCCAGATCTAGATAAGCAGCCAAAAGCTATTTCACATGAATTATCCAAGAAGACATTTTCCGTACAATAGACATGACCTTGGCACTGGGCTCCTTTCAAAGCAAAGATGGACATTTAGTTTATAGGTACAGGCATCAGAGAAAATATAAAATAAGGAAAAATGGGTGCAGGGTGCCTGTCAAATATCTTCTCATTAGCCAACTGAATGTAGTCATCTGGCTAATAACTAGGTTAACGAGGGGGCAAAGCTTTCCAGGTTCACGCATGACTGAAATTCATACAAGTTCCATCATTGGTTCAATACATGGCTCAAAGCACGAGGAAACTGTGATATTTGGGTGAGAACAAGACCTCAAAAATATTCGAATATATGTGCGCATGGCTTATGCTATTATGCCTTGCTCATACCTGCCACCTCGGTGGTCCTTAAAATGCAGTCTGGAGACCCTCAGCCTCAGCATCAAGTAGGAATTTGAAAATGCAAGTCCTCATATTCCATTGCAAATCTACTGAATGTGAAGCTCTGGGTATGGAGATACCAGCGCTGTATCAAACACTTCATTTTGATGAGATGATCATTGCATTCTAAGCTAACTATTTGGATGTAAATTTAAAAAAATAAAATAAAATAAACACTTCAGGTAATGTTAGAGTACCCTAAATCTCGAGAACTATTGCTTCAGTCCTTCCCTAGAGGCCACTGAAGATAGTTTTTGTACAAGTCAATCCTTCAGAGGACTTCTTATGATTACCTCCTTAATAATTACTTGAAACTCAAATCCCTGCTTAGTGTGTGCTTTGGGGGTAATCCAAATTAAGAATGCATTTACATTGCGTCAACACACACACACACACACACTGTACTCCTAATAACAAACTGTCACGACAGAGTTATTGTTTGATTAAAATATATTTTCACATGTTTGCTTTTCTTACTCGAATGTGAGTGCTTTAAAGGCAAAGGATATCAGGTATAATTTATCTTTATATCTCCTGGGCCTAGGAAAGTGCCTGGAAAATAATAGCTGTTCAAAGAATGTTTGTGAAATTAATAAATCAATGGATAAAATGGATAGCTTTTTAAATATGTAATTAATATTGATGATTATAAGCATCTCAAAGGTTACAGCCTAATCAACAAACGCTTAGAGTTGCCAGCGTACAGCTGTTGGAACCCCAAGTCAGTCACAACCTAAGAAGAAATATATGATCATAATGCCACTGAAGAATATGTAAACGATTTCTGAGAATTGACAGTGAACTGTGTGTGTATAGGGACTCCTGTCTTCTGAGTTCAAGTTATGTATTGCTGTGTTTGACAGAAATGCTGTTTTGTATTCATACTGGAACATTTGTTGCTGAAAATGTAAGTGTTTGAAGTATTTATAAAGTTATTTTTCACATAGGAACTGAGATTTCAAGGTTAGAACCATTTATCCCCATGGAGAGAAGATATAAATGAAAATATTACCAAAACTCACAGGGTAGATGAAGGTCATGACGGCATTGTGGTGTCAAATAAAGAAAAAAAAGATAACTCGAAATTATTTTGTGTAAATGGGAAGGTCCCCATTGTAAAAAGCTAGTTATTTCTGCAGTACAGCCAGTGTGGCACAAATCTCCATTCACTAGCCACTAGTTTTTATTTTTATGATGCTTTAAATGGGTACAGTAATTTATAGCTGGTGCCCAGAATAACTCTCTTAGAAAGATATGTCTTAAGAAGAAAAGTATTATTATCTATATTTCTTTTCTTGCATTAATTTTCTTTTGGTTATTGCAAACATTAAAGGGGAATATATGGGCAGTATAATTATCATAGTTAATGCTTTCCAGAAATACTGTATATTGAATTTGAAATAGGCTAGGGAACTTATTAGGCGATTGCTAAAACTTGCAGAGCTTCACCACATCTATTTTTTCTAAAGTATATAAAATCAATTGAAACTGAATTCTTTCTAGTGAAACTTGAGATAGTGTAAATTTCATTTATGCCAAAGATAATATCCTAGGTTCTGATCTGGAGTTGTTTTGTGGAGAATGAACAGACAGAGGCTAGTGAGATTCCTTGTTTGGGGTGGATTATTTATTTATTTATTTATTTATTCATTCATTTGTTTTGAGGGAGAGAGAGACTGTGAGAGGATCAGAGAGAGAGAGAGAGAGAGAGAGCGAGAGAGAGAGAGAGAGAGAGAGAGAGAGAGAATCTCAAGCAGGCTCTGCTGCCATCACATAGCTCAACACGGGGCTCAATCTCACCAACCATGAGATCATGACCTGAGCTAAAATCAAGAGTTGAATGCTTAACAGACTGAACCACCCAGGCACAGCTGGGTTGGATTAAATTTAATTCCTCATTTTTTTTCTTCTGTGTCTTCAGTCCTTTGCATCACCCCTCATGCTTTTTTATTCATTTTTCTTGCATACCTGTTAGAATGCATCTCTCTCTGCTGTTTTGAGTATCCTTCTTGATTGTTCCACCTGCAGAGAGGTTTTCATTTTATCATAGATCCTGGAAGTGACCTTGCCCTTGTGATATACTCTTTTTTTTTTAAATTTAGTTTAATTTAATTTTAAATTCCAGTGAAGTTAACATACAGTGTTGTATTAGTTTCCGGTGTACAATATAGTGATTCAACACTTCCATACATCACCCAACACTTAAAAATATGGAAAACTTCATGAATTTTTGAGTCATCCTTGTGCCGGGGCCTTGCTAATCTTCTGTGTATCATTCCAAGTTTAGTATATGTGCTGCCCAAGTGAGCACTTACTCTTTTGTTTAAAAAGCCAAGCCTGGGTGGCTCAGTCTGTTGAGCGACCAACTCTTGATTTTGGCTCAGGTCATGATCCCAGGAAGGTGGGATGGAGTCCTGCGTTGGGTTCCATGCTGGACATGAAGCCTGCTTATGATTCTCTCTCTCTCTCTCTCTCTCTCTCTCTCTCTCTCTCTCTCTCTCTCCCTCCCTCCCTCCCTCTCCCTTCCCCTATCCCTATCCTTATATTCCTTCTCCACACTCTTGTGCTCTCTCTCTCAAATAAAATATAAATAAATAAAAAATAAAATAAAATAATAAAAAGCTATGGGCAAGTGGCAATGAGAACATAGTTTTAATCTTTTCCCCTTAAAAACAACAACAAAATGGTAATTACATGAGGTAAAGAATGTGTTAACTAAACTTACTGTGGCAAAAATTTCTCCATACATACACATATCAAATTATCACATCAACACCTTAAACTTACTAGTGTTTTACATCAATTATATCTCAAAGCTGAAAAAAAGTCAGACAAATAAACAAACAGCTATGGGATTTCAATCTCCCATTTCATTGGTGATTCTTCTAACCAAGATTATGGTATCTTGTTTACATGTATTTTCTCTAATAACCATAGCATGTCGTTCATTTTTCATAAATATTAAATAAAAATAAAATCTTCATAACTGAGAGGTAGGAAAGCTGGCTCACACAGGAATCTACATAAGCTCTTCCTTTCAGTAACAGAGTTCTACAGCAAAGAGTTTTGCAAAGAGGGAAAAGATAGCAATTTTTTCACTTCATACTTGATGGCCCAGTTTCTTTCTCATTGGGAAACATCTGGAATTCTTTTGTTTGTCAATCGGAAAATTGAATTTTTCCAATTTAGCATTTGCTGTAAAAGATCATATTTTGATCACAAAACTGAGCTGTGAATTGTGAGGTGATACACACTCTGGATTATTTTTCTTCCCTGACACAGAACCACGGAGGAAACTTACAGCAAAGAATTTCAGTTAAACAAAATGAAACTTGTCCTCCCCTGGAAAAGAAATGATGTGGGGAAAACACCTCCTCTTTGAAGGAGCTACTGCAAATTAAAAAGAAAGGTCTCAGTGTGAAGTTGCTGGTGTTCTGTTGCAAAAAGAAAAAAAAGACAAGAAAACTCTATCAGGTCTTTTGGATGAGTGAAAAAAAAATAGGACAATGAAATGTATGTAAAACTTACAAAGCACTTTTTGAAGCTGAAGACCAGAGATTTTACAGGTGAATAATGACATAGTAGAAAATAAATCTCAGTGGACTGGCGGGTGAGCTTAATGAAGTAACAGAGGATGAATCAATGTTTATCAACTTAATCATCAGTTAATGAACCTTCTGATTAAGAGTCACAGACCAGATGAAGTAATGGCAGGCAGATACATCAAATTCAGAGCAGTGGGAATATCAAGATCAGAATAAAAGTGTCTCTGTTATCTACTATAGAGAAACAAGGAGATGAAGCATTGTGAAAAGGCTTTGGACTCTATACAATGATTTTTATAAGAATCAGTTGACTGTGATATAATGTAATTATTGTTTTCTTTTGTTTCAGTCCTTCTTCTGGTAAAGACATAAGACATTGATAGAGTGCCAAGTGTTAATTTAAGATCTTTGCTAAGGACCAGGGTTTTTTGCTTGTTTGATGTTTTTTGTTTGTTTGGTTGGTTGGTTGGTGCTGTTGCTGTTTGGTGAGTGTGCCCAGTCTCTGGAGGAAGTATTCAGTTAGATCTCAAATAAAATCAATGAGATGGGGCGCCTAGGTGGCTCAGCCAGTCAAACATCTGACTTCAGCTCAGGTCATGATCTAATGGTTCATGAGTTCGAGCCCCGTGTTGGGCTCTGTGTTCAGCTCAGAGCTGGGAGCCTGCTTCAGATTCTGTGTCTCTCCCTCTCTCTCTCTGCCTCTCTCCCGCTCACACTCTGTCTCACTCTCAAAAATAAATAAATGTTAAAAAAAATTTTTAATAAAATCAATGAGAACTTCTGAATAATTTGTTAGGAAGTGACCAAATATTATTGTGCATGGTAAACTTACATAAACCTGTTCACAGAACTAGAAGGGGCAGCCTTTGTATGGTAAAATGTTAGATGACTTGAATAAGTCAAAGCAGTCTGAATAATCTAGAACTAAAAGTACACCTTTGCTTAATCTAAATTACTCACTATTTAATCATCCTTCACTGAAATTTCACTCATGTGAACAAGATAGTGTCTGTAGCATATAGGAAACCAACAGGATGGCAAGTGGTTGGAAGGATCTGGGTGACACAAAATTTGAACAAGATGCTTTAAGAGAATTTTAGAGACATTCCCACTATATAATACTTCCTTGGTTATGCTCACTCATGAATGAATCCCATGTTTAGAAAAATCTTGACTGCCCAACTGCATTGTTCAGGGAATACTTAATTTGTTTCTCCTTTTTATTAATAGAAGACAAATAACAAATATCTGAGCTAGCCAGTTTCCCCACAGGGAATAGGTACAATTCTACCCCCAAAGCAAAAGAACCCAATGTTTTAATTAGTCTGTACAGCCATCACTTGAATAGAGGTGCAGTTTTCATTAGTGTTTTGGACGTTTTCAAAAAATTTTAAAACCTTATATCCAATTACTCTTGCTCTAGGAAATTTAGGGTCTCAGATACCCCCAGCAGTATAGAGATCTTTGGACCCCAGAGAACAATTAATAAGTAACAATAGTTGCAACAACAGTGAAGCCCAGCCAAAATCCTTAATTAGGTTTTTATTGAACTCCAGAATACAATTTATTTTTCTAATAAACAGAGTACATTTTAATATGTTTGGCATTTTATTGTTCTACTTACCTTTCAGTTGTGCAATTTTATTTTATTAAGCTATGATATTTTTAGCCTCCAAAACAGTTACCTCCCTACCTAGGGTATATCCCCAGAAGCAATTACTTCTTTAATTAGCTTTGACTCATTAATCTCTGCCTCTAACACTTTGCTATCAAGCGGAGGGAGACTTCCCACCCACCTGTACAATATAATACAAACATCACAATGTTTCTCCCGATTTCTTAACCTTACTTAAATTTTTAAAAAACTAATAGAATTAATTTTTTAGGAAATTTAGTTTCATAGTAAATAGAGCACAGAGTATAGAGTTCTCCCATATAACCACTACTCACACACACACACACACACACACACACAAACACACACACACACATACACATAGCCTCCCCCATTATCAACATCCCTCACCAGAGTGCACATTTATTACAACTGATGAACCTACATTGTGGCATCAGTATCACTCAGAGTCCATAGTTTACATTAGAGTTCACTCTCGGTGTTATACATTCTACAGATTTGGACAAATGTATAATGACATGAATCCACCATTATAGCATCATACAGAGTAGTTTCATGATCCTAAAAATCCTCTATGCCTTACCTATTCATTCTTTTCTCCCCCATAACTCCTGGCAACTACTTATCTTTTTTATTGTCTCCATAGTTTTGTCTTTTCCAGAATGTCATATAGTTGGAATCATATAATATGGAGCCTTTTCAGATTGGTTTCCTTCAACTAGTAGTATGCATTTAAGTTTCCTCCCTAAAATTACATATCTTGATAGTTGATTTTCTTGTTGTTTTTTAATGCTGAATAGCATCCCATTGTCTGGATTTATCATGTTTTTTTTTAATTGCTTTAAATATTTTTATTTATTTTTGAGACAGAGAGAGATAGAGCATGAGCAGGGGAGGGGCAGAGAGAGAGGGAGACACAGAATCCGAAGCAGGCTCCAGGCTCTGAGCTGTCAGCACAGAGCCTGACGCGGGGCTCGAACTCACGGACTGTGAGATCATGACCTGAGCTGAAGTCAGACACTTAACCAACTGAGCCACTCAGGCATCCCTGGATTTATCATGGTTTTTTATTCATTCACCTAGTGAAGAACCTTTTGGTTTGGCAATTACGAATCAAGCTGCTATAAATACCTATGTATAGGCCATTCAGATGACCATGATATATGTCATTCATATATATATATATATATATATCCCACCATTCATCCACCATTCCCAGCTCACATCTCCCAAAACCCTTGAAATGTCCTGAGCCTATATGAGCAATGGGAGCATCTTTTGCTGTAATATTTAGTCTCTCTGTCCTCAGATCCTGAAAATGCTTCAAAGCCATTGAAATAGGTATCTTATTATGCGTATCAAGCACCTTTCAACCACAAATGAGTTTATGTTAATGAGATGACTTTTGGAAATGCCTTAAAGATGGGGCTTGTTGCCAGGGGAACCAGCCATTAAGAGAGGGTTAGAACTTTCAGTCCACCCCGATTTCTGAGAGGGGTTAAAGGCTGAGGTTAAATCAATCACCAATGGCCAATGATTTAATCAACCGTGCCTATGTAATAAAGCCTCCATAAAAACCCAAAAGGAGGGTGTTCAGAGAGCTTCAGGGTTGAGGAACCAGAAGGTTACACATGCCAGCATGCCAAGCCCCAAACTCTGCAAGACAGAAACTACTTTGTTCAGGACTTTTCCCTGTGTATTTCTTAGTCTGGATATAGATTTTTATCCTTTAATATAATTTGTAATAAGTTTGTAATCTAGTGGATATTCTGAGTTCTGTGGGCTGTTTTAGCAAATTAATTGAACCCAGGTGGGCAGTTGTGGAACGCCCCCCCCCCCCATCTGTAGCCCATTTGTTTGTTTGTTTGTTTTTAAATATATGAAATTTATTGTCAAATTGGTTTCCATACAACACCCAGTGCTCATCCCAACAGGTGCTCTCCTCAATACCCATCACCCACCCTCCCCTCCCTCCCACCCCCCATCAGCCCTCAGTTTGTTCTCAGTTTTTAAGAGTCTCTTATGCTTTGGCTCTCTCCCAATCTAACCTCTTTTTTTTTTTTTTTCCTTCCCCTCCCCCATGGGTTTCTGTTAAGTTTCTCAGGATCCACATAAGAGTGAAAACACATGGTATCTGTCTTTCTCTGTATGGCTTATTTTACTTAGCATCACACTCTCCAGTTCCATCCACGTTGCTACAAAGGGCCATATTTCATTCTTTCTCATTGCCACGTAGTACTCCATTGTGTATATAAACCACAATTTCTTTATCTATTCATCAGTTGATGGACATTTAGGCTCTTTCCATAATTTGGCTATTGTTGAGAGGGCTGCTATAAACATTGGGGTACAAGTGCCTCTATGCATCAGTACTCCTGTATCCCTTGGGTAAATTCCTAGCAGTGCTACTGCTGGGTCATAGGGTAGGTCTATTTTTAATTTTTTGAGGAACCTCCACACTGTTTTCCAGAGCGGCTGCACCAGTTTGCATTCCCACCAACAGTGCAAGAGGATTCCTGTTTCTCCACATCCTCTCCAGCATTTATAGTCTCCTGATTTGTTCATTTTTGTAGCCCACTTGTTTGAAACACAGGTAACAACCTGGTCTTGCAATTGGTAAGTGAAGTAGAGAGCAGTCTTGTAGGACTGAGCCCTTAACCAGTGGAATCTAATGCTAACTCCTGGTAGATAGTGTTAGAATTGAATTGAATTGTAGGACATCCCCCTGGTAAGGAAGAATTGCTTGTTGCAAACTAGCTCCATCCATCACACACAAACTTCGAAACTGGGGTTCAGAACACTTAGCTGCATCATGAGATAGTTCTTTTTTTAATTTTTTGAGTAATCTCCATACTCCATACTGTTTGTAAACATTTACATTCCTACCAATGGTGTTGAAGGGTTCCCTTTCACCACATCCTTGCCAAAAATTATCTCTTGCCTTTTTGATACTAGCCATTCTAACAGGTGCGGGTGATACTGTGGTTTTTGAGTTGCATTTCTCTGATGATCAATGATGTTGAGCATCTTTTCAAATCTGTGGGAAATTTATATAGGTACTTTGGAGGAAAGACTATTCAGTCCCCCTGATATTCTTAAATCAAATTGTTTTTATTTTCTTTTGAGTTGTATGAGTTCCTTATATATTTTTTTATATTAAACCCTTACGAGATACATGGTTTTCAAATATTTTTCTCCCATTCATAGTTTGTTTTTTTTTTTCATTTTGTTGGTTGTTTCTTTTGCTTTTTAGTTTTATGTAGTCTCATTTATTTATTTTAGCTTTAGTTGCCTTTGTTTTTTTTGTGTCATATCCAAAAAAAATCATTGCCAATACTAATGTCAAGACACTTTTACCCTTTTTTATTCTACAAGTTTTATAGTCTTATATTTAAGTATGTAATCCATTTCAAATTAATTTTGAGTGGTGTAATGTAAGAGTTCAATTTCATTTTTTTGCATGTGATTATCCAATTTTTCCTATGCCATTTATGGAAGAGATCATCCTTGCCATTGAGTATCCTTGCCTCTCCTGTCATATATTTGTTAGCTTTATATAAGAGGGTTTATTTTTGAGCTCTTCATTCTGTTCCATTAGTCTATGTGTCTGCTTTTATGCCAGTACCATAGTGCTTCAAAGCATAGAGTTTTGTAATATTGTTTGAAATGAGTAAGTGTGATGCCTCCAGCTTTTTCCCACTTTCAGGATTGCTTTGGCTATACATATAAATATTTAGATTTTTTTTCTCTTTCTGTGACAAATGTCATTGGAATTTTTGATAAGAATTGGATTGAATCTGGGGCACCTGGGTGGCTCAGTCTAATAAGCGCCTGACTTCAGCTCAGGTCATGATCTCACGGTTCATGGGTTCAAGCCCCGCATCGGGCTCTCTGCTGATGGCTCAGAGACTGGAGCCTGCTTTGGTTTCTGTGTCTCCCTCTCTCTCTGCCCCTCCTCCGCTCATGCTCTGTCTCTCACTCTCTCTCAAAAATAAATAAACGTTTAAAAAAAAAGAATTGCATTGAATCTATAGATAGCTTTTGGATATAGAGATATTTTAACAATATTAATTCTTCCAATCCATGAAAGCAGGAGATCTTTCCATTTATTTTTGTATTCTTCAGTTTTTTAATCAATGTCTTACAGTTTCAATGTATAGGTCTTTCATCTCCTTGGTTAAATTTTATTCCTAAGCATTTGTTAAAATGTCATAGTAATAGGGGCGCCTGGGTGGCTCAGTCGGTTGGGCAGCCGACTTCGGCTCGGGTCACGATCTCGCGGTCCGTGAGTTCGAGCCCCGCGTCGGGCTCTGAGCTGATGGCTCAGAGCCTGGAGCCTGCTTCCGATTCTGTGTCTCCCGCTCTCTCTGACCCTCCCCCATTCATGCTCTGTCTCTCTCTGTCTGAAAAATAAATAAACGTTAAAAAAAAATTTTAAATGTCATAGTAATAGAATTGTTTTCTGTTTTCTTTTTCAGATATTTTACTGTTAGTGTGTAGGAATGCAACTGATTTTTGTATGTTCATTTTGAATCCTACAGCTTTACTGAATATTAATTATACCAGGTTTTGGTGGTGTCTTTAGGATTTCTATGCATAAGATTATATCATCTGCACACAAAGAGAAGTTTACTTCTTCCCTTACAGTTGGTTGCCTTTCATTTCTTCTTCTTGCCTAATTAATTGTTGTGGCTAGGACTTCCAGTACTAAGTTGAATAGGAGAGGTGAGAGTGAGGACCCTTGCCATTTGCATGATCTTTGAGAAAATAATGTTCAAATTTTCACTGTTAAGCATGATGTTAGTTATGAAATTGCCATATATGGCCTTTATTATGCTGAAATAAATTCCTTCTCACCCCAATTTATTGAGAGTATTTTCATGCGAGTAGGTTGAATTTTGTCAAATGCACTGTCTGCATTGAGACAATCATATGATTTTTGTCTTTCATTCTATTAATGTGGTGTATTACATTTATTGGTTTGCATGTGTTAAGTGATCTTTGCATCCCAGAAATAAATCCTATTTGATCATAGTATGTGATCTTTTCATACTGTTGAATTTTTTTTAATGTTTATTTATTTTTGAGAGACAGAGAGACAGAGTGTGAGCGGGGGAGGGGCAGAGAGAGAAAGACACAGAATCTGAAGAGGCTCCAGGCTCTGAGCCATCAGCACAGAGCCCGACACGGGGCTCGAACTCACAAGCCACGAGATCATGACCTGAGTTGAACTCAGACGCTCAATCGACTGAGCCACCCAGGCACCCCTATACTGTTGAATTTAATTGGTTAATATTTTGTTGAAAATTTTTGTAACTATATTCATTAAGTATATTGGCCTATAGTTCTCTTTTCTTGTGGTGTCCTGATCTGACTTTGATATCAAGATAATGCTGCCTTCATTAATGAGTTTGGGAGTGTTCACTCTTCTTTAATTTTTTGGATAAGTTTGAGAATTGGTGTTAATTCATTAAATGTTCAGTAGGATTCACCAGTGAAGCCATCTGGTCCTGGTTCTTCATTAGGTTTTTGTTTGTTTGTTTGTTTTATTTTTATGATTCAATTTCCTTAGGCATTATTGGTCTGTTCAGGTTTGCTACTTTTCATGATTTGGTCTTGGTTGGGTTATGATTCTAGAAATTTATACATTTCTTCTGATTTATCCAATTTCCTGGCATATAATTGTTCTTAGTCTCTATGATTGTTGCATTTCTGTGGTATTGGTTGTAATTCTTCTTCTTCCATTTTTTATTTATTTGAGTTTTCTTTTTTCTTAGTTATTATAGCTAAAGGTTTGTTATTTTATCTTTTCAATAATACCAACTTTTAGTTTCACTGATTTTTAAAATTGTTTTTCTGGTCTTTATTTTTGTTGTGAGCTTTGTTATTTCTTCTAAATTGGGTTTAGTTTGTTCCGTCTTTTCTGTTTTTTTTTTTTTTTTTATGGTGAAAAGTTAGGTTCTTTATTTGAGATCTTTATTGTTTCTTGATGTAGACAAAGGGATAAAATTCCATTTGAGAACTGCTTTTGCTTCATTTTATAGGTTTTGTGATGTTGAACTTCCATTTTCATTTCTCTTAATATATTTTTTATTTTATATTTTTTATTTCCCTTTTTTTATTTTACACATTGGTTCTTCAGGTGTATGTCATTTAATTTTCACATACTTGGACTTTTCCAGGTTTCCTTATGTTATTGATTTCTAGTTTTATACAATTGTGGTTGGAAAAATCCTTAGTATGATTTCAGTCTTCTTAATTTGCTAAGACTTGTTTTGTGACCTATCATATAATTTATCCTGGAGAATGTCTTGTGCGTATTCAAGAAGAATGTGTATTCTGCTCTTGCTGAATGGAATGTTCTGTTCACATCTATTAGGTAAATTTAGTCTAAAGTGTAGTTTAAGCCAAACATTTTCCTATTGATTTTCTGTATAGATAAGTTAACCATTGTTTAAAATGAGGTATTTAAGTGGAAAAAATTACAGCCCAACAAGATCCCTCTTGGCCCCAAGTGTGCCACCTTGAAGGAGGATTGACGTAAGTAAAATCAAACTTTTCCTCTTCCCCTTTCCAGTGCATCCAAACTCAAACATTGCTGTTCCAACATTGTGCTGGAACTTTTTCATTGGAAACCTGGACTTCCACAATCACTCTCTTGTCCATAGGTGACTGTCTGAGACAGGGTTTCCAGGGGCCCCTGGACTGTAGCTGAGTGGGGCTAAAGCTAGTTCATAGGCCCTTCAGGGTCCATAGCCAGGATCAAGGTCTATATGCCTATTGCTAAACACATGAGTGGGTAAGAGTCCTCCTGTGTCCCTTCAAACATGTTGCTGAATCCCACAGCTCCCACAGAGGTACCATTATCTGTGAATAGATGCCAAATTGTTGTCACTGGAATGGAGACATGAATCAGGATGTCTTGTTCAATCATGTCTCTGATATTACCTCTATTTCCTTATTTCTTATTTCCTTTATTCATGAGGGTTGTATTGTTTTCTTCATACATAACTTGTACATATTTTGTTAGATTTATATCTAAATATTTTATTTTTGAGTGTGCTAATGTAAATGATACTGTGTTTCTAATTTCTAATTTCAATTCTTTGCTGTATATAGGAAAGCAGTTGGCTTTTGTATATTAACCTTGTATCCTGCAACCTTGCTATAAAACATTATTAGTTCTAGGATCTTGTTGTTGTTGTTGACTCTTACAGATTTTTTACACCAATAGTCAGTGTCATCTCTGAACAAGGAGTTTTATTTCTTCCTTCCCAACATGTATACTTTTAATTCTATTTTCTTATTATAACAGTGACTTCCAGTATAGTGTTGGAAAAGAGTGGTTATAGGGGACATTCTTATTTTGTTCCTGATCTTAGGCAAAAACTTTTGAGTTTCTCACCATTAAGTGTGATGTTAGCTGTTGGTTTTGTGTAGATATTAACTATTAACTTGAGGAGGTTGCTGTCTATTGTCTGTACTTTTAAAAATAATGTTTCCTTTGTCGAGATGTCCCAAGCATTCTATTCCTGGGATTTCTGGGCATGATAAGTAGAGTGCTCCTGCTAGAAAAAGAAAGAAAGAAAGAGAGAGACAGAGAGACACACAGAGAGAGAAAGACTTATGATCTCATTATATCTCAGGGGTGCTTGGTTCTTTCTTTTAACCCATTATTAATTACTACTCTGACACTTTATATGTTCCCCTTAAGGGATATGATACCTTTTTCAAAAATGTGTATGTATGTATGTATGTATGTATATATATTTCCTTTTTAAATAGATTTATTTATTTGTTTTAGAGAGGGGGGAGTGGCCGGGGTAAAAGGAAAGAGAGAACTTCCAGCAGGCTCCATGCCCAGCACAGAGCCCGATGTGGGGTTTGATCTTATGACTGTGAGATCATGACCTGAGCCACCAAACTCAAGGGTCAGATGCTTAACCGACTGAGCCAGTAAGGTGTCCATATAATCATTTTGTCTTCATTGTCTTTTACAGAGCTTTGCCACAGTTGATATGCAGTATGGTTGTTGAGGACTTCTTCCTGCCTAATAAGTGAGTGAAATGATAAAGTCTAGTAACAAAATATACAATAGAGAATTGATTGTATCACTGATGGTTGCATTAGGCTATTTTCCCAAGTACAATGGTTCTATATTTGCAGGAAAAATCTGATCATATATTGGCAGCCCTTAGTAACTTATTACTCCTGAAAATTGTGCACAGTGAACCAAATTATCTCAATAATAATCCCAATAGCTCCTATGTAGCTTGAGCTAGAGATTCAAATAATTCACTTATGCTCTTTGGAGTTGCCTTTTTATTTATACTGGTAGGACATTTACAAAAGAGAAAAGTCTGCTTTTGTGCAGTTTTACATGAGTTCACTTCAAGGTTCTCAACAAAGCACTAAGAGAAGCATCATTCTATTAATAGATTGTTGCTATATTTTTAGCCAATAAGAATGCTACTCAGAGACACCTGATCAATAATAAAACAAATGTTACACACCATTTGAGCTACAAAGGGCTGTAGCAATACTATCTCTCAATTTGTGAGTTGTAGAAACTTAAAAACAGAGAAGTTAGCTAGATGCCCCATAGTTTATTACTGAAGTAAGCAGTATAAACACAAAATGAGCCCAGTTCTTCCCTTCTTTTTGTCCAAGTGACAAGCATAGTGTCATAAACCTCTAAAAGACTTTCCTCCAAAATTTTATGGCAGCAGGACCTCATTAGAGAATTATGAAGTAGAATACTTAATCATTTTGGATAGTATCATGTTTTTACTTATACTGGTAGGAAATTTACATAATCACATACATAATAATTATTTCCAGGGTAAAAGCTACAATTTAGATAAGTATGGTCAGTGAAATCATGTTTACATTAAGTGCCCCCAAATCACCCAAGGTGTGAAGTGGAAAAAGAATTTTACAGTTAATCAACTGAAGTGTATAAGGCTAATTCTATCAGACTAATTACTTTCTAAACAATATCTACAAACTGTTTCTGTATCATCAACATGTCTCAGAAAATTAGGATTATCTCATGGAAGATTTTTGTAGTCTGTTAATTAGAAAACATCTGTGTGTGTGTGTGTGTGTGTGTGTGTGTGTGTGTGTTTCTTTAAATCAATGAGGCAGAACAGAATAGTATAATGATTTAAAAAAAATAGTATGATGTGGAGACAAAACTTGTTTTACATCCTGACATATGCTTTCTGCATGACCTTTGGCAAGTTCCTTAATTTATCTGAATCAATTGCATAGTCTAAATGGGTTTCACATAGTTTTTAACTCACAGGATTATTGTGAAAATTCAATAAATTAATACTATTAAACTGCTCAACACAATGCCTGGTACATCATCAACATGCAGCAATTGTTAACTGGAATCATTACTACAAAAATCACAATGCCAACAACATCAGAATTACCTAGTGATAAACTTAAGAAATACAGAGCTCACCTTACATCACAAACTCAACTAAAGGACATGAAGGAAAATGTTAAGACATGAAGAGAGGAACCATATTCCTACAAGGAGAGTCACAATAGTATACGACTATCCCCCTAATAGTAGATTATTCCCAAACTCATTTAAAATCTATCAACTGTATTTCTTTTTATAGATATCAAAATTCACTTAAATTTTATTAAAAATGAGCTCTCTTCTATAAAATCACCCACGATAATCATTAGAAACTGTCAACTCATTTGGGCTGCCATAACAGAATAATACCATGGACTGAGTGTATTATAAACAATAGAAAATCATTTCTCATAGTTGTGGAGGCTGGGAAGTCCAAGATCAAGAGCTGGCAGATCTGGTATCTGGTGAGGACGGACAGCTTCCCGGATGGCTGTTTTTTCACAGCGCCCTCCCATGGTGGAAGGAGCAAGGGAGTTTCTTGAGCCTCTTTTATTAGGATACTAGATAATTATAATAATCTAAGAATCACATGAATGAGGGTTCTACCTTCAGCACCTTAATCAGCTCCCTAAAACCCTACCTCCTAATACTATCACCATAGGAGTTAGGATTTCAACATATGAATTTCAAGAGGACACAAACATTCAGACCATAGTAGAAATGTAATAAAAATGTTGTGCCACTGGTGGATTAAATAAGAACTTTGTGTCAGAGTACACAGCTGAAGGGAAGAGTGACCCCAGGGATTGCAAGAGGTATAGGACTTACTCCCTGGCAGAGGGCCCAACCCTGGTCATTCACATTTATAACTCTCACATCCCCATTGCAAACACTCTGAATTCAATGGATAAAAGTCCCCTAAACTTCTACCGGCTCATGCTTCCTCCTACAGCCCTAGACCCATAAACCTTTCATGAACTCTTCTCCATTTTTCTGCCCCTTTCCAAGATTGAAGAAATTCTTTCATTAGTCTGAATAGTGGTGGGAGAGGTTTAGTACAGGTTTGTGGAAAGGCCTTTTGCCCCTCTCATGTTTTCCCCACGCAGCTGTGGAGTCCCTGGCCTCTAAATATTTAAACATTTCAAAGTTAAAATTTAAAGCTTACTGGGTTTTTTATGATTCATGTTATTACATTCCTTTTCCAAGATAAGGAGTACAGAACAGATCATCTTCTGAAAAGGGAGTAGAAATAAAGGAGGGAGGAGGACTCAGAAAATAATGACTAATAATATACATAATATTCAACCACAAAAATATGGTATTAACAGCTATCTTTGCATTAACTAAAGGAAAGTACGTAGTAACTGTTCTAAAGCATTCAAAGGTCCACAGCTGCAGAAGTTTCCTTGCTGAACCTGGACACCAGGCAGCTGTGTGTGCCTCAGATAGCCAGGAATCATTCTTTTCTTGTTCCTCCTCGTTTCCTTTTTTCCCTCTCCACTTCCCTGCTTTCTCTGGTATCCTCTCCCTTGGGGGCACTATGCAACACAGTGATTTAAAACAAAACAAAACAAAAAGGTAGAAATTCCAACAACAACAACAACAACAACAACCACAACAACAACAACAAACTATAGAATTCTTTAGGAAAAATAAAACAGGGGTGCCTGGGTGGTTCAGTTGGTTAAACATCCGACTTTGGCTCAGGTCATGATCTCACAGTTCATAGGTTCAAGCCCTGCATAGGGCTCTGTGCTGACGGCTCAGAGCCCGGAGCCTGTTTCAGATTCTGTGTCTCGCTCACGCTCTGTCCCCCTCTTTCTCAAGAATAAATAAACATTTAAAAATTTATATAAAAAATAAGTTGGGAACTTTTAAGCCAGCCATTCACCTGTTAAGTGACATGATTGGCCTTCCTATGTAGACCTTTCTGTCCTCAAATCCCACACTTAGGAGGCAATGATGTGCTTCCGTTCACTAAAACTCACCATTTCATAGGTTTGTTTAACCTTTCCTGCCTCCAGAAACACTTTGACATTGTCTCCGGGTCTACAGCTCTCAAGTCTAATAGCCAGGATAAAGTCTCCTGACAGCTTCTGGAACAGCTGCATTCCACAGTGCAGGCAACCTGTCATACATAGTGGTTTCCACATCTCTGTTCTGGTTTCTTCCTTTAAGGCAGTTGGATCACATATCCTATTCCAGAGTGTGTGTGGGTACACACGTGTGTGGGCGAATGCACACGTGGATTCAGAAATCAGTTGGCAAACAGAGAAAAGATATTGATTGGTGGATAATCGAGATCAATAACTGAAAGCAGATCATCTGACATCAAACAAATCTCACCTGCAATGTCTCTCTTTTACATCCCTGCTGTAGCTACTTGTGCCTTCTTATACTGTTTTGGCATTCTGCTGATTTCCTTATGTCATTTTGCTCTAAATTAAGATGTATGGGGAAAAATGGGAAGCTATTATATTACAAGTTCAATTGCTGATATTTTCTTCCTTTGACAAATCTCGATTTGCCTTCCAACTCTGTCACATATGTTCTAGTTTATTTTATCTGCCCATTTTCTCAGTTTAAAATGAGCTATAGTCTTTTTTCCATCAGAGTATTGATTTTGCTTTTAAAAAGAACTTTCTGTTCCATTATCCCTCCTGATCAATTCAGACCATTTTGCATGAGAATTTTGTCCTTTTTCTTACCACACAAAATGCCTTTGTTTTTATTTCACTTTCCTCTATATGTCATTTGTGGAGCATTTAATTATATCCCCAGAGTTTATTTTGAAAGGTGTTGGTTTGCTTTAAAAAAAAAAAAAAGTCAGGCCAGTTGACAATTTCAATTTCTTTTTTTGATGTGAGATTGTGCTCATGTATTGGACACATATTTGTTTTACCAGACATCACAGGCAATTCTGAGGTTAAAATAATAATTATTAATTGAAGTGAAATAAAAATAATGAATATTAGTACAGGTAACATATATTGTCATCAATGCCAAGCAGTACACAAAAGGGCTTTATGATTTTTAACGTAATAAAATAGACATTTATTGTTTATGCCCTAGGGAATTTCCATGTGGTTTGTACAAGTATCATATATCATTTGCAGAAACACCCTATGATGTAGGTACTGCAATTATTTCCATTTTCAGACGAGATGCTAAGGCAAAGAAGAAACTAAATGACATGATCACAGCTGGTAAATGACAGAGCCAGGATTCCAAGCCTCTTAACCACTATGCTTTTCTGTAGGTATTGTTATTATTGCCATGGTATATTTTTTGCTTTACTAGCTAAAAAGTAAATAAGAGATCAAAATCCACTGAACGGAAACACTTAAGTTCCCATTTACCTACAGAGTTTATTGAAGAAGTTCAAATCCTTCTTCCCACAGAACCTACTTGACTAGTTATGACCAAGAAAAAAATTTTTTTAAAGCCTCAAGGACATTAATTTGTTCCTGCTTTGCTTCACTTCATAGCTATTTTAAGACCTCACAGCCACAATTTTTTGGACAAGCCGCTGTACAGAAGGACTCAAAGAGGATGTAAGAGGCTTGGTTTTTACCCATTTCCCCCACTAATTTTGCCTTATGGTGGTATCTTTATTACTCTTTAATAGTGCTTGGTTTTACAAGTTATTCCTGCCTTATACCTCACACTATGCTTGGTACAAGGACCACTATAATGATTATGACTTTGTAACCTGTCCTAGCTAATATTTAAAAAAAAATTAAATTGCCTTTGAAATAGTTCTCTCTGGAGTCTTTCAGTCTATTAGACAAGTTACTTGATGATACGGAATCTTCCTTTGTCTCTCACCAATATCCTTCAGTGTCTTTTTCCGAGTAGGAACTTAGTACACGTTTGTTGAAATTAATTAAAAGAAATTGACCTCCCATAATAGTTAATGGCCCACAAAAATTACTATCATACGTTCCTTAAAGTGTACTTTAGTGCAGAGGTTTGAGGGTCTGGGCAGGTGGTTGAGAAATGTAGCCCTATATAGATTCATTCAAGGTTCTTATCATGTCTTCCTACCCTTTTTTTAAAAAAAAAAATATTACCAATACTTTCTCAGTGAATTTACATATCTAAAAGTGCACATTTAAAGTGCAGAGTTCGGGGCGCCTGGGTGGCTCAGTCGGTTGGGCGTCCGACTTTGGCTCAGGTCACGATCTCGCGGTCCGTGAGTTCGAGCCCCGCGTCGGGCTCTGGGCTGATGGCTCAGAGCCTGGAGCCTGCTTCCGATTCTGTGTCTCCCTCTCTCTCTGCCCCTTCCCCGTTCATGCTCTGTCTCTCTCTGTCTCAAAAATAAATAAAACGTTAAAAAAAATTAAAAAAAAAATAAAGTGCAGAGTTCATTAAGCTTTTACTAATGCATATACCTGTCAAAATGCGTATCACCTCAGTCATGATTTACAATGCTTCCACAATCCTAGAAACTTCATCTTTGCTCCTTTAGTCAGTCTGCGCCCCTGACCAGAAGCATTCATTGATCTGATTTCTATGTCATGGATTAATTTTGCCTGTTGTAAAGTCCACATAAATGCAATTATACAACATGTACTCTTTTGAATAAGACTTTCTAACTCTCACCACTGCAATTTTGAAATTTATTAGTGGTGCCTGCCATATGTTTCAATAGTTTGTTCCTCTCATTGCTAAGTAGTATTACATTGTGTTATGTCACATTGAACTGTAATGTGTTTATTAATTCCCTGTGTTTATGAACATTCCAGTTGTTTCCAGGTTTTCTCATGATGTATATATCTCTTCTGACTTTCCTAATATAAATCTTTAAGGGGACATACATTATCATCTTTCCTGGGTAAATGCATGGGAATAGAATTGCTGAATCATGATAAAGGTACATGTTTCATTTTAAAGAAAAAAATAAAACTTCCAAATAGCTTTTCAAAGGGTTATAATATTTTACACTTTCATTAATGATGGATGAGAGTTCTAGTTATTACACATTCCCTCTAACATTTGATATTGTCAGGTTGTTTTAAGTTTATTTATTTATTTTGAGGGGGGTGGAGGGTTAGAAAGAGAGGGTGAGAGAATCCCAAGCAGGCTCTGTGCTATCAGCATAGAGTCTGAAGCAGGGCTTGAACCCAGGAACCGTGAGATCATGACCTGAGTTGAAGTCAAGAGTTGGACACTTAACTGACTGAACCACCCAGGTGCCCCTATAGTCAGTTTTTTAAATCATTCTTGTGGATCTGATGTAGTATCTTTTGGAGGTTTTGCTCCGTTGTTTCACTAATGACTAATAATTATCTATATCATTTTATATTATTTTGGTTCTTCCCATATCTTATTTTGTACAGTATCTATTCCATTTTTATCCTTGGTGTTTGTCTCTATTATTGATTTGTAGGAGTCTTCATATATTCTCCCTATATATTATTTGCCAGATATATGTATTGCATTTTTTTTTTCTCCCAGTCTTTGGCTTGCCTTTTCATTTTCCAAATATTCTTTTGAAGAACAGAAGTTTGTTATCCTGATGAATTAGTTTTTCTTTTTACACAATATATACATCATATCAAAGCAACTGACAAATTATGGGAAAATTGAAAACGAGATAATTAAAAACAAAACCAAGGACAAGGCTTGTAGCTACCTGATGCCATGATACCTGTATATGATGTTAGACTTAGGACACACATTTAACTTTAAGTTTCCTATAAATCAAAGCAAAGATAAGATATTAAACAGCTAACTACTGAAGCACCTGGGTGGCTCAGTTGGTTGAGTGTCCTAGTTCAGCTCAGGTCATGATCTCATGGTCCATGGGTTCGGGGCCACGCGTCTGGCTCTGTCATGAAAAATAGTCTATACAGTGTCTTCTTGTAATGTCCTTCCATGTAGGGTAAAAACAGAATGCCAAGGGTAATTCATCAATAAAAATTCTGCAATGTTGTGCATGAATCTCTGGTAGTTTCCGTTAATCCATGGATTAAATTTACACTATCTCTAAAAAAATGTATCAACTTCTGTTTTTCACAATGAAATACAAATATTCTCGGATATACAAAGCAATACACCAGAGGCTCAGAAACCATAGGACAATAAAACTTTATGCCCAGACACTGTTTTCTCTCAAGTGTATGTTTTTTAAAAATTTTTCTATTTTGTCGCATATATGTAGAAATAGAATCTATCTGTACATTTTTCATGTTGGCACAACACTGGGCTTTTCTTTTCGTGTTGGTTTTTGTTGTTATACTTCTTAGAGGGTTACTGGAAATCTTTGTGGATTTATGTTATCTGGAACCTGATTATCATTTTGATGATAAACATTCAGGATTTGAGCCTCCCATAGCCAACAGAGAGAAATGAGTAATTTCTTGGGAGGTCTAATAAGACTTAGAAGAGGCAAATGTTCTGAAAATTCAACCATTTGAATATTAAAATATTATTCATATGAGATGTATATATTATTTATTAGAGTGATGTCTTCGATCTGATTCAGTGTAACTACTGACCTGTAGTTAAATGTGGCATTTTGATCATTAATTGCCTCTACCTGCTGACTCATTCATGATACCATTTCCCATGGAAATCAGTCCTTTGGCCCCACTTGGGACTGGAAATCTTGATAATAGTGTGACAACACTTTTTTTATGAATCTTCTTGGGGAAATTGTTAGTTTTCTTGTGTTTAATTTTTTTTCTCTACATTTTTGTCCTTTTCTCCCTTAAATGACTTTCTCATGACTAAGAATAATACAAATGAATATCTATCATAAAATATTGGTGTATCATTGCCAACCTCTTTTAGTACTTGTTTTAGTTTTCTAGCACAGCAGTAACAAAGCACCACAAACTGAGTGGCTTAAATAATACGAATTTATTGTTTTGCAGTTCTGGTGGCTAGAAGTCTGAGATTGAAGTGTTAGCAGGGCTATGATCCCTCTGAAGGCACTAGGGAAGGATGTTTCCAGGTGTCTTTCCTTGGCTGTGACAGTATAAGTACAACCTTCACAGAGTGTTCTTATGTGTGTGTCTAGGTCCACATTTCCTCGTTTCATAAGGACAACAGTCTTATAATTAGGGGCCCACCCTACTCCACTATGATCTTAAGTAATTATATTTGCAACAACCCTATTTCCAAATAAGCTCACAGTTTGAATTACTGGGAGTTAAGACTTCAGTATATGAATTTTGGGAGAACACAATTCAAGCCAAAACAGTAGTATACTAATTAAAATAATTTTCTTCATGCCATCTGTTCAGATGCCTCCTGTGCACTATTAAAATGTTATTTGTATTTCATTTGTATTTGTTAGTTTTGAATGATTACATTGTGATTCCTTTTTTTTTTAAATCAATGTTCCATAAATAGAAATATAATTTTAATGGGAAGATAACTTAGAATTGTTTAAATATTTGATAATACTATGTTTTCAAAAATATATGACTAGAAATATAGATATCAGGTTTTGGGTCCATAAAATAGTCAGCTTCAATTTGCTGCAAGAAGCAATTAGCTATATCACGTGCATTGTTTATATACAAGGTGAATCAATTTCTACTATCTTAAGTTCCTACTGAAGAGTAATTTGAAGCTATGGGACCATCCAGTAAACTCTTTTAAGCCATTAGGTTGCTAGAAATAATTTAATAATTCAGCACACTAAATGGCATCCGCCTGGTTTGAAAGAGTGTCTGATATCATCCCTAAGGTGTTAGCTATATTCTTTTTGTAAACTACCAAGGATTTATCTGTCTTTGAAAAAATTTTGAGCATAAATTTAAAAACACAATTCCATGATCCCTTTGATTGTACTATTATAAAATTCATGGTGATATAAGCCTTCCTGGGAAAAATAAAGAGAAAAAGTGCAAGTTAGTTCATTACAATCACTTCCCTTTTGATTTCTTGTAATGAGTTAGCTGAAGCAATGGTTGCATTGTTGTTGTTTTACAAATGCATATTAAAAGAATGGTCACTTATTGCCTTTGTTTTAGAAAAATGATAAATGCTCATTTAAAAAGCATTCCAGCAATACAGAAGTGCATTAAAAAAATAAAGAAAAAAAAAAAGAAGAAAAAATGATAAAAGGAAGGAAGGAGATACATAAATAAGTAAATGAAACTTATGTAACACTGTATGTTAACTACACTGGAATTAAAATTAAAAAAATAAATAAGATACTATGGCAAAGAAACCATTATACTTAGTAACTGATCAGATAACATTACCATTAAAAATGAAGAAAAAAAAAAAGAAAGAAAGAAAAGCAACAGCCAGTACTAAACCCTAGATTGACATCATTCCTTTCTGTTTTGGAGAGGTCAGTAATGTGTCATCATAGCGATAGAGCCGTACTCTACCTCCCCTGCTTGCAGCAAATCTGCAGGCATTATCATTTGTGAATTTGAAGAATGCATTATTCATTGACCTCCAATATGCTGATCACCAGATCATTCACTTTATAGCAAAGGAAGAGGAGCAAAGATTCATTCTCATAGAAATCACTGATAATCCCATATACCTCATTACCTAGAAAAGGTGAGCTTGATAGAATGGTAAAATGGCATACTAAAAGATTGACTAGGGTGCCATCTTGGAGGCAACACTCTATGAGGTTAGGATGCCATACCACAATGGGATATAGACTTCCAATTTTCAATCAACAGTGTTAGAAAGCAACTTCTAAACCTGAATTCTTAGTCCAGGAATCAAAACATATAGGTGATATTGACATCATCATCACTATACCTACAATCCACTTAAGTACTTTTTGCTTTCTATACCAATGAAGTTGTCCTGTCTCATGGCACAAATGCTTCTACTTCACAGTACAGTTTTATTAACTTATTAGCTAAGACCTGGCCTTTTGGATTCTTTCCTGGCCATTTTGGACTGTTCAAACAACAGAGATGTAGAAGATGGGTGATTTATTTGAGTACCTTAGAAATTTTAGGTTGTTGTTAAACAAGAAGAGCAAAGAAGACTAAGGTTGGAACCCTAAGGAAACACTGGATTATCTGTTACTCTCTTGCCCACTAGTTTTGGATAGTGGAAAATTACAACAATCTAGATTCCAAGGATGGAACTGTGGCCTAGACTCCACAGTTGTAAGGTCTAAATATCTGTGTCCCCCCAAAAATTGTATGTTGAAACCTAATTCCCAATATGATGACATTTGGAGGTGGGACCTTTTATGAAGTAATTAAGTCATAAGGGCAGAACTTCATGGATGGAATGGATACTTTATAAAAGAGACCCCAGAGAGATTCTATGTCCCTTCTACTATGTGAAGACACAGTGAGAAGATACCCACCGTGGACCAGGAAGGAGGCCCTCAGCAGACACGGTATCTGCTGGCACCCTGATCTGGAATGTGCCAGACTCCAGAACTGTGAGAGATAAATTTCTGTTGTTAGTAAGACACCCTAGTCTTTTGGTATTTTATTATAATAGCCTAAACAGAGTAAGACAACAGTATTGAAAGTTTGGTCAAGAATCCCTCTAACAGAGATGCTGTCAGGAAGTTAGGGAAGACATGGAATGGGTGATTTGAGAAGGAAGGCTGATTACTAAATTAACCCTGGGAACCAATAATAGAACAGATATAGAAGTTGGGACTGTAATAGCTATATTTTAGGTTAATATGTTTGCTTCCTTCTTTGCCTTTCCTCTTTGTTCAATTCTTTAAAAGGCACTAATAATGAAAAGAGTTTTTAATTTCCATCAATAGTATGAAAGAATTGACACCATTCTGTAATGATAAGGTAACTGATGAGATTTTGGTTACCCTCATCTGGACAAAAGACCAGAGTCGATGTTAAGGTCAAACAGGTGGACTGTTATATACATTTTCTGTTTACCTCTCCAGACTCCATCTTCTCCACTCTGCTCGGTCCTGAAACACTCATTTGTCTGGACAGTATCAACAAGCTTCCTTTCCTCTGCTTCCATGTTGGGTTCAGCCAATGAAAGACCACGGCAGAATCTCAAGGAAGGTAGAAGATCAAGGACAGGACCTACACTCCCTTGCTTCCTTTTTGGTAAATGTTGGCTGTGTCTACCTTCTGAAAGCCACACTCTCATCAGGCAGCCATCCTTTGCAGTAATCCCTCCCTCTTCTTGCCCCGTTAGGTCATGGAGGACATGATCTTCCCCTTTTCTTCTCCTCCCCATGGCTAGCCCTAATTCTTGTTGGCCTTTCCCAACTCTGCTCATATCTTTGCAAATAATGTCTTTCATTCAACTCTTCTCAATTACCTCCATTCTACTATGCTTTGTTTCGTTCCAGGATCCCCCACAGATCCAATATGTTAGCTATCAAAGACCTGGAATTTCATCTTTCCTGTCTGTTCTCTTTGCATTTAGTTTCTAACATAATCTGCCTAGAAAGAAGGGTTTGTGCATTTGTCTTATGTTTACATGGCAAACAGAATATTTATGCCCCATTCATATTTGAAAGTGCTTGCCCTCTATATAATTTTGTAAATACAAATAAGAAATAAGGGGGTGGTTTTCAGAATAAAGCCCATTGGCTGATATTTATCAGGTGTGAACACACAGGTGTATTGTGCTAGGATGCTATTCAATATGCAGGAACAATAGGAGTCGCTGTCAGAATTCTTGGGTTCAAATCATAAGGTTGCTCATAAGGGTTTTTTTGTTTGTTTTGTTTGTTTTGTTTTTTGTTTTTTGTTTTTTAGCAGAAGAAACCAGAGGCTGCCCTTGGCAAAAGCATTGAAAATAATGTTCTGGCATTGTGGCAGGAAGGAAATCAACGTCCAATTCACATGTTTTATTCTGAGCCCAACCAGTTGTTTTCTTATAGTTCTGAAGGGTTTGCAAAACCACAACAACTCTTTCCCCTTTTCTTTGCAAAGATAGCTCCTGGTTCCCATACTGCTTATATATGTGTCTCCAATGAAAACTCGACACTGTGCTAAATACAGTTTAGCCTGTTTTTATTTTTATATACATTTCTTGAATAGTGTTAAAAGATAAACTGAGGCATATTTAAATTTTTAAGCGAAAATTGATTCAGATCAGGCAACATCTAATCTAGCAAGTAGAAAAGATGTCCAAGGAGCTGTACAAAATAAAAGTTGGTTATAGGCAGAAGGAAGTGGGAACAAGGCCTTTATACTCAGCAAAAAGTGGGTTGCTTATTGCTAGGTTACTTCCCTTTAAGGGATGGTAGGGATCTTGTTTGACAGATTACCTAAGTAGGGCCAATCAGGTGATTGCTGATTGGTTTAAGATTCCATTTCTGGGAGAGATGTCACTGTGATTAAGTCTGTTTGGTGATATAGGGCTTAGTATAAGTCATTCCATTTTAGGCCTGTTCTCTTATTTTTAGCAACTCTCCCTTCTTGATCAGGCTGTCAGCCTGAGAGGTATGACAAAAAACTTAAGCTGCTACTGCTCTGGAGTTCTCACCATTTTTTGCTGAATCTCTGCAGGGCATTAATGGGTCATGAGGTCAGGTTCACATTCTTTAAGCTGGTCATTCTCTTTTTCCCTTTTCTGATGTTCTACTCTTAGGGAAATCATTTGCTTGGTCGTTGGGGTACAAACATGATTTTCTTTTTCCAAACATGCATTGAAACCTTTTGAGCAAGTAACAGTATGCCAGGAGACTATTATGATTATTGTAAGCAGGATAATTCCCAATGTCTGGAGTGCACTTTGGAGAGACAGTCCCCAAGACTCAAACCAATGAGAATCAAATAAGTCAAAAGAAGACACCTCTGAAGGAGTCACTCTTAAGCCAGCTGACTTGTTTGGTGATCTTACGTACCAGAAGTGTCAATCCAAGTGCAGCAAGTGGTGATGGCCATAGCACACACATCTCCTTGTACAGATTTAAAAAAAATAATCAAGGGCTATAGTATTATCAAGAACAACTTCAGACAGAAAGTCTAGGGGTTTTTCTTGGGTAGCTATTGCTTTAGCAGCAGATTCTGAAATCTCTTTAAGAGTTAAAGGGAGATTCCTAATCATAGCCTCTTTGCACATACTCCTGGCTAGGGAAGGAAGCATCTGCCAAAAAGAAGCACATTTTGAGTCATGAATGCCTCCTGGCAATTGCCATTTGAGTCTATGGCTTGGAAATAAAAAGGTGACAGCCATGGAGACCAGTAAAACATAAGGGTCTATAGACTGCACAGAAAGTTTTATTCTGTGCTCTTGCCTTATGTCCCCTTCTTATTATAGAGGCTGAATGCAAGATTGCCCAAGTTTGGGGTTGTTAGCCTAAGAGATGGACCCCAGGGTGAAACTGTCTGACATGACAGAGAGAAGGCTGAGTTTGTTCCAGAGAAACTGAGACATTGGAAATCCAGGAGAAGTTTGTGATGGGCAGAACTACAAGATCACCAGCATCATGGCAGGTCCCGAAATCATTTGGAGGTAGATTCCCACCCTCCACCACATCTTGCAATGGCCTGAGATATGTGCCAGCTCAGAGCAAGGCAAAAGGTGGACCCAAGAATCATAAAAACATTTCCTCGTGTAAGCACTAAGCAAAGGATGGTCAGAGAAGGAAGGAAGAATGGAAAGAAATGTTTTTGATCTGATATCTTGGGAAGAAGCAATCTACCTCAGTGTGAGCTACTTCTCTTCCTAGCCAATTTGATTTTGAGTCTCCGGCATTGCTTGGCACGGGACCAGATGTCAAGTGGAGCCTTCTTCAGTTGTGAAATATCCATCCATGTTTTGACACTTCGTAATTTGACAGTAGTGTTGGTATAATGTTGTGATTCCAGTTATTGTCTTAAAATGTTATGTGTCAGAGAAATACCAAATTTGCTTGTCAATTCCATTGAGAGTTCCATAATGAACTCTCATCAAATCTTTAATCATGAGCCTTTTAAAGTCTTCTGTTATCTACAGACAGTAACTGTTTGACTCTGATGCTTTTGCAAAACTAAGAACCATGGAAAGGACCTTACCAAGTACTATTGACACTGACATGGCTGGTGTGGATGTTACCCAATTTGAATCAGTTTTTGCTCAAATAAACTCTTACCATTTTGATGTCCCTCAGTTTATCTTTTATAATCTGGTGAGATTTTTCCACCCAGTTTTTTTTTTTTAATTTTTAATGTTTATTTATATTTTGAAGCGGGGGGCAGAGAGAGATGGAAACAGAATGTGAAGTAGGCTCCAGGCTCTGAGCTGTCAGCACAGAGCCCAACACGGTGCTCGAACTTTTGAGCTGTGAGATCATGACCTGAGCCAAAGTCGGACGCTTAAAGGACTGAGCCACCCAGGCACCCCTCCCTCGGTTTATCTTTTAACACTGTTAATCTAATATATATGAATACAAAAATAGGCTAAACTGTATTTAGCACAGTATTGATATTTTATTGGAGACGCATGAATCATATAAGCAGGATGGGAGCCATGAGCTTTATTAGGTCTTTGCTTACTTAAGAAAACCTGGTCTTCTCAATATTAAAAGAGCTACATTTTGTTCACACCTATGTAACCTTCTGTATTTGCCTTTAATATCTTCTGTTGTCACTTTCACTGAACAGATGATTATTATTTCATAATGATCAGTGATCCTATTTATTCAAATATTCAAACATTTTAATGTTCTGACAACTTCCCCAAATCAGATTATTTTTCTAAATGTTTACTTATTATTTTTGAGAGAGAGATAGAGAGCAAGCAGGGGAGGGGCAGGGAGAGAGAGAGGGAGACAGAATCCCAAGCAGGCTCTATGTATTGTCACCACAGAGCCCAATGTGGGGCTCGAACCCACGAACCATGAGATGATGACCTGGGCTAAAATCAAGACTAGAACGCTTAACTGAGCAAGCCACCCAGGCGCCCCTCAAAATCAGATGCTGAGTGGAGTCTGATGGGAGATGTCACAATATGTATCTTCTTGTCTGACTAATTTCACTTGGCATAATGTGATCAAGGTCCATTCTCACTGTTGCAAATTGTAATATTTCCTTATTTTTTTATTAAATTTTTTTTAATGTTTATTTATTTTTGAGAGAGAGAGACTGAGTATGAGTAGGGGAGGGACAGAGAGAGGGTGACACAGAATCCAAAGCAGGCTCCAGGCTCCAAGCTGTCAGCAAAGAGCCAGACGTAGGGCTTGAACTCACGAACCATGAGACCACGACCTGGGCTGAAGTCAGATGCTTAACTGACTGAGCCACCCAGGCACCCCCTCCTTGTTTTTTTATGAGTGAGTATTTCATTGCATGAACAATATTTTGATATATATTTCATGTATACCACACACACACACACACACACACACACACACACACATCCCTCCGTTATCCACTCATCCATCAATGGATATGTAGCTTATTTCCATGTTTTGTCCATTGTAAATAGTGCTGCTATGAACATGAGGTTACAGATATGTTTTTGAGTTAGTATTTTCATTTCTTTTAGGTATATTACCAGAAGTGGAATTGCTGGATCATATGGTAGTTCTGTTTTTAATTTTTTGAGGAGCCTCCATGTTGTTTTCCACAACGACTGTACCACTTTGCAATTCTACCAACAGTTCTCCAACAATAAACAAGCATTTCCTTTTCTCTACATCTATGCCAGCATTTGTTATCTCTTGTCTCTTTCATGAAGGCCAAACAGGTGTGAGGTGATAGCTCATTGAGGTTTTAATTTGCATTTCCCTAATGATGTGTGATATTGAACATCTTTAAATGTACCTGTTGGCCTTTCATATAACTTCTTTTTTTAAGTTTATTCATTTATTTTGAAAGAGAGAGAGAGGGGCGCCTGGGTGGCGCAGTCGGTTAAGCGTCCGACTTCAGCCAGGTCACGATCTCACGGTCCGTGAGTTCGAGCCCCGCGTCAGGCTCTGGGCTGACGGCTCGGAGCCTGGAGCCTCTTTCCGATTCTGTGTCTCCCTCTCTTTCTGCCCCTCCCCCGTTCATGCTCTGTCTCTCTCTGTCCCAAAAATAAAAATAAAAAAAAAATTAAAAAAAAAAAAAAGATATAAAGAAAGAGAGAGAGAGAGAGCAAGTGGGGAAGGGGCAGAAAGAGAGAAAGAGGGCGAGAGAGAATTTCAAGCAGGCTCCACGCTGTTTGCACAGAGCCTGATGTGGGGCTTGACCTCATGATCCATAAGATCATAACCTGAGCCAAACAAAGATGGATGCTTAACCAACTGAGTCACCAGGTGCCCCTCTTTCATACATCTCCTTTGGAGAAATATCTTTTTGGGTCCTTTGCTGATTTTGTTTTGAATTATTTGTATTTTTTTTTTTTGCTATTGAGTTCTATGAGTTCTTTATATATTTTGGATATTAACCCTTATTAGATATATGGTTTGCAATTTGTTCCTCCATTCCATAGCTTGTCTTTTCATTTTGTTGATGGCTCCTTTTGCTGTGCAGAAGCTTTTTAGCTTGATGTGGTACCACTTGTTTCTTTTTGCTTTTGTTGCACATGCTTTAGGTGTTCCTTTAAAAAACTTTTAAATGTTTATTTATTTTTGACGGAGAGAGAGAAAGAAGGGGAGGGGAAGAGACAGAGAGAGATGCAGAATCTGAAACAGGCTCCAGGCTCTGAGCTGTCAGCACAGAGCTTTATGTGGGGCGTGAACTCACAAACCACGAGATCATGACCTGATTTGAAGTTGGACGCTTAACCAACTGAGCCACCAAGGTGCCCTCGTACATGCTTAGGTGTTCTATGTTTCTGAGAGTACACTTGATTTATATAAATGTTTAATTTTCTTTAAGCCAATTAAATAGAACTATTTATATAATAATTGTGGCAATATCATCCAGAAGTAGAAAAAACTGCATATTTATACAACATACATAGCTAAACATATGTGAACATACAGATAGATACAGAGACTTTATAGTTCCTATTTAAAAATTTTAGCCACCAGGGGCACCTGGGTGGCTCAGCTGATTAAGCATCTGATTCATGATCTCACAGTTTAGAAGATCGAGCCCTGCACTGGGCTCTGTGCTGACAGCGTGGAGACTGCTTGGGATTCTCTCGCTCTGTCCCTCTGCCTCTCACTCTCTAAATAAATAAATAAATAAATAGATAGATAGATAAATAAATAAATAATTTTAAAACGTGAGCCACCAGACAGGTACAGTAATGGAAAACTCACTGGTTTATGAAAGAACAGTGGGATCCAAATTGCTTCTGGAAGATGCAAGTAAGATTTCAATTTACCTGCTCAGATGGATTTAAAAAAAATTAACTAATTTTGCAGAAGAGACTTTAAAGATTTTTAATAGGTCTAGTTTTCAAATTAGCCTTCTCTCTTTTTTCTTTTCCTTCTGATAAGAATACCCTTGGTTCCTGGAGAAGACAATGGTAGAATGCTTACATCTCAAAAGGCACAGAGAAAGAATACAAGTTCCATCAGGAAGGACTTTGGTTCCCTAAATCCAGATATTTTACAATATCTGCAAGTTTTCTGAGATGAATAGAGGAGGTTTGGGGATTGGTTAAAAAAAAGAAGATAGGTGGGCTTTGAATTATTTCTAGAGTCACATTTCTGCTCTTGTAAAAGACTAGATTTGTAAGACAAGTACACTTGTTTTTAATTCCTCAAAGAATTGGGTTGCAACCTGCAGGATATCAAATGACTGCCTCACCCATCCAACTACATTATCCTCAGTTTGCTTTTTTATATCAGGAAGAAGATCTTCAATAAAGATGGAAATCAAAAAAATTCGTGTTTTAGATTTAGTGCTGTGTGTCCTTGGAATGTTTTAGCAAATCCTTCCACAAAGGTTTCAGAATGTTTTACTTTCTCTCTGAGTACATAGTTTCATTTTAGATTGGGGGGGAAAAGTTCCTATCAAACTGACTATCAGCTTCCAATTTAGCCAACTTTTGACCACAGAACAGTTCAAAAATAAATCCTTTCAAATATCTTGTCAGGTTTCAGCCAGGACAAACAATAAATATTCCTGACAATATCAAACAACCCCACAAATGCATGAAGCAAAAGATACTACCTTCCCAAGACCTTCCCACTTTCAAAGATAAACCAGAAGAAAGCCTTAGGCAATTCCCCTGAGAGCCAGCAACACTCTGTAGGACCCCAGCCAGCAAGAGTATAATCTACATTTCTGTCCAGCCATATTTAGCCACAAATGGGGTGCAACCCACATTTCTGTCTGGTCGTCTTTTTGTGGCTCCCAATCTGACTGTTACCAAGACAAGTTGTCAGGTCACAAAGTGAGACAAACAAGAAGGCAATGGTTGTCCCCGGGGGAGAGAAAGGTTGGATAATCAGTTGGTACCTCAAAGCAAATTGAGTCATAATTCAAAGATCTAAGTCTTATCAATGTTTTTTGCCTGCCAATCAGACTTTGGAAAGAAAGGGAAATGTGAAATCTTACCTTCTTTCCTTTTTTTAAAAAAAGTATGTATTTATTTTTGAGAGAAGTGGGAGTGGCAGAGGGGTAGAGAGAGACAGGGAGCCAGAGGACCCGATGCAGGCTCTTTGCTGACAGTGAAGAGCCTGACATGGAGCTCGAACTCATGAACTGAACTGTGAGATCATGACCTGATCCCAATTTGGGACACTTAACCAACCGAACCATCCAGGTGCTCCATTGTCTTCCTTTCTTGAGGAGGCATTACAGATAGAAAGATAGAAATGGGAGAGCTGACACTGGTAAGAATCCTCACCTTTTGCAGGCTTCTGCCAGTTTTCTCAGGATCATGTCTGCAGGCTCAGGAGTGAGTGGGGTGTCCCAGTGGGCCTCATCCTGGCCACCAGAAACTATAAAAGAGGAAAAATGATTCTTCCTTTATTCTTTATGGTGAGTGCTTGGCTGAGACCCCTTTTTCTCTAGGGCACCTTGTAAATGGAGAAGTTTATCTAGGTTAAAAGTTCTTTGCAGCAGCCACAGTAATTCAAGATTATCTTTGGTAAGGCTAGCCTGCTTGTTCAGGCTTAAAACAAAATTTAACCAGGGCTCCTGGGTGGGTCAGTGTGTTAAACATCCAACTTCAGCTCAGGTCATGATGTCATGGTTGATTTGTTTGAGCCCCGCACCGGCTGTCCCCTCTCCACTCTCAGCACAGAGACTGCTTCAGATCCTCTGTTTCCTCTCTCTGCCCCTCCCCATCTCTCTCTCTCTCTCTCTCTCTAAAAGTAAATAAATATTTAAAAAAGCAAAAAACAAAAGAAAAAAAGCCCACAAAATTTTATTCGCTGGAGATGTCACACTGGCCCCAAGTCCCCCTTAAGTCAGACCCAATCCAGCCAGGATCCAATCCAGTTTCTAAGTTAGACCTAGCCTGACCTAGTAATCCTTCCTGGATTCTTTTTTTTTTTTTTTTTTTTTTTTTTTTTTTTTTTTACTTTTTACTTTTTTTTTAATGTCTTATTCTTTTATTTTATTTATTTATTTATTTATTTATTTATTTATTTATTGAGAGAGAGAGAGAGAGACAGGGAGACAGAGAATCCCAAGCAGGTTCCAGGTTCTGAGCCATCAGCACAGAGCGTGAGGCGGGGCTCGAACCCACAAAGCTGAGACCATGGCCTGAGCCGAAGTCCCGAGCTTAACCCACCGAGTCACTCAGATGCCCCTCCTTCCTGGTTTCTAAGTGCATCCATTCTGACAAAGGACTCCTTCCGGTTTCTAAGTCGGACCCGGTCCGTCCCGCATCAGGTGGGGTTTCTAACCCGGTCCCGTGTCTGAGTCGAACAGAGGCTCTTCCGGTTTCTGGGTCAGCTGCCATTCGACCTCGGACTCCCTCGGTTTCGCGGGTGCACCCAGTCTGACCCCAGACCCAGCCCAGGAAAGGAAATGCCTGCTGTCTGAAAGCGCCTCACAGAGCAGCTGCAGAGCTTGGCTCCAGGAGGGACTTACCGCCTCCAGAGCCTGCGAGAAAGCGGCAAGCTCAGGGGAGCTCAACAGGTAGGTGAGCCTGGTGGCTCCTTGGTCCTGGGGGCTGCTGGGGTCTCCTTTTGTTTCCTCTTGTGACACCCAGACTCTTAAAAGATGAACTGAGGCATAGTAAACTTTTAAGAGTTTGAGCAGAATTTGAATCGGGCAGCGTCCCATCTAGCAGATAGAAAAGATGTTCAAGGAGCTGAGCAAAATGAGAGTTGTTTATAGGCACAAGGGAGCAGAAACACGAAGGGAAGAGAGCCTGTTGGTTATTGCAAGGTGGCTTTGCTTTGGGAGATGGCAGGGGTGTATCAAGCTGATTCCCTAACTAGTGCTGATCAGGCGACTCCTGAGTGACGGCTTCAAGACTTCATTTCTGGAGAGCAGTAACTCTAAGTAAGTCTTGGTGCCTTTGGGGACTTAGGACTTAACCTAAGCAGCTTCATCTGGGGACTGTTGTCTTGTGTTTTTCATATACAGGAAGGTATAGAATTCCTGACTTTATGTATAGCATTGTTTTGTTTTGTTTTCTGGATTTAATCCACATTCAAGTTTAACTAGTAAAAATACACTATTGACATGCTTCCACAAGCAAAGCCTCTCTGCATCGTTAATGCCTGCTACAATCCTTGGTAAAGAGTAGGGACTCTGTAAATGTTTGTTGAACTTCAGGGTTACGTGCGCCTGTTTTGTTTGTTTCTTGAAGATGGCCCATATATGCCCTTATGGTAAAAGTCCTCTTTATTTTAAATAAATCTGAAATTTGATAAGATATATCAAGCGGCAAGCAACAAGTCTAAGCCATCAAAATGGGGCATCATTGCATAAGCTTTCAGAATCAGAATGTAAGACTGTCAAGGAATGACTTTGTAAAATGTGTAAATCTCAAAACTAAGAAGAGCTGTATTCAGATATCCTCCCCTCTGTTGGTGTATAGCTATGAGTTCTGCCCTTGAAGCCAGACAACTGATACTCTGATTGCTTTTCAAATTGAAAGCCTCACCTACTGTTTGCAAACGTGTTCTCTTCTCTTTTGCCCTGTTATTGAACAAACAGGCATTGATTTCTCTCTCTCTCTCTTTTTTTTTTAAGCAACAGGCTCCCACAGCTATTAGATACAACTGTGCCTGTTTAGTGGAGGGTTTAACTGAGAGTCATGTTAAAAAAAGAAAGACAGACAGACAAGTAAGGACTCTAATTCCTGCACAGTCTGTTGGTTGATTGCTGTTACGAAAATAATGAATCTGATGTGACAGATGGAACAGATGTAACTCACTAATTATTAATACACAGCTTCGTAGGGAGAAAAGTGTGTTGGAAGGTATTTATGGCCATATTACAGCTGAAAGCAGTCGGACAAACAGACATTTCAAAGGTGGCTGATGATACCCACACTTAGTAAGCAAAACTGAACTCTTCTTTTGGATGAAGATCAGCACTTCCATAGGAAATGTGTAAAAGGAAGGGGAAAGGAACTGTACATCACTGTTAAAAATAATCGAGCATGCTGATCCTGTTCAGGGTGCTGGGCACTGAGTGAGCCACATGCTAAGTGGTATGTTACTAATGTCTATTTCAAAACATGTGTTTCACTTGAATTGTTAGTGCATTATACATGTTCATTTATTTTAAAATACCCTTTACATATGATTTTGAAAATAAGTGCATGGAGAGAGATTAAAAGTTGAGAGAGAGATTGAAAGAGAGAGAGATTGATTTATGATGACAGGAAAGACACTATCTCAAAATTCTCTGAATTTATTAAATATTTCTTGATTCATTCGTCAACTCACTGATACTTTAAATCAGTGACATTTATTGATTTATACCTTGTGCTGTTCCTTCAGTACTATGTTTCTAGTCTTTCTGGTTAAGAAGCTCTGATGAGTCTGTAAGTATACACGTATCAATAGATCATTACAGAGGTATATTTATTCAGGACTCATATCGGTGTGCAAGGAAATTATATATCCATTGTTAAACAAAAAAATGCAACCTACAAATTAGTAGACAAAACTTGATTTTATTCCAATACTCTTGCCAGCAGAAAGGGAGAGAGCATAGACCAAGGCTGAATACCCAGGAGTACCCAACTCCATAGGGGATTATAGACCACCTAATGTTTGCTACTTGGCTTTATCCAGAGGAAAAGTAAATGTTCTCATTTTTCTCATATCTTCACGATCAGAGGTGGTGACAACGTGGAACAAGTCACTCTACCTCTCTACAGAAACTCAGAAATAGGAGCGCTGTCTTCATGGGTGATTACATTTCAAAGAAATAGTACCCAGGTCCTTGAGAAAGGCATTCCTGGGTTGTAAAACTGGCAAGAAACTTTCTTAAAAGACTTCTATTTCAAAAGAACAGAGAAAGGAGTTATAATCACAAGTTTGTAAAGTAAGCACTCCAGGAAAAGGAAGGTCAGAGGCTTGGAGTCAGGAAGAAGTCAAACTGAGGGACACTTCAAGGCTCTCTTGGTCACGATAGGGTACACCCAGCTTTGATGCCCAAACCCCAGGTGTTCTATTTGATGCAAAATGCAACATGAGGCATGGTTTGAGTGTAACTCCGAATCTGCACTGACCAAATCAACTGGTTGCTTTGGAATGTAGCAGCACAGCCACTGACGAACACATAGTCTCTTGCAAAAACAAGGAAAATGAGAAAGAAGCAGAAAGGAATAGCATTTGCTGAGTTTTTTCCTGTTCCAGGCCTTGTACCCTGGAAGTGTGCATGCCTTTAACAGCAACCCTGGTGAGTTGGTGATCATGTGTATTTAACAGACTGGGGGGAGGAGGTTCTGATTTGATTTGCTTGATGTGTCAAAGTGGAATAGTTGTCAGAGCTGGTATTGGGTTTAATGTTAATGTGGTCTGGTTTCCAAAGACCACGATCAAAGCATTTAATGATTCTACCTTCTAAAAGCGTAGAGTTATGGACTGAAAAATGAACGATTTCGGTTGAGTAGAAATTGAGAGGATCTTGGGAGTAAGGATGAGAGAAGGGAGCTTTATTCTCTAGCTCTTGTGAATGGTAGAGATAGCTGGCAATTCTATTCTACCTGACATTAAGTTCTTCTAGGAAATTAGACCATCCTTGTTTCTACTGGATCTGATTAATCAGAGAGATAGACATTTTTAAAAGAAAAATAAGTCCATGGTATTGTATTCCAGAAACCTGGACCAAAGGAGTTTACATTAATGGATTGTGCTCAATGAGATTTCTTTAAATTTTTTTTAATGTTTATTTATTTTTGAGAGAGACAGAGTGTGAGTGGGGGAGGAGCAGAGAGAGAGGGAGAAACAGAATCCAAAGCAGGCTCCAGGCTCTGAGCTGTCAGCACAGAGCCTGACGCGGGGCTCAAATTCATGAGCCATGAGATCGTGACCTGAGCCGAAGTCTGACACTCAACTGACAAAGCCACCCACACACCCCTGCTCAAGGAGATGTCTAAACAATTGTCCATATGCTGTGATCCTCAACAAGGAAGATAGGTCACTGAGGAGTCTTTGGGGAAATGGACATAAAGGCAGACTGTGCAACTTTCTGGAAATAGTATGGTTTCAATGCCCCAGGGATCTGTTTTTCAGGGTCTGCCTTCCTATTATGTTCTTTCCTTCCTTCCTACCTGGCAACAGTGTATACAGTCATGAATTCTCTGCTTTCTTATTTGCCATTAGTGAATGTTGTGGCTTCACATGACCAAAACCCTGTGGAAGAAGCAGAAGGTTTCTGACTGAGGTCAGTCCAGTATTATAAAATCCTGGATTTTCAGGATATATCCTGATTATTTATTTATTTTATTTATTGTGTTTGTTTTTATCTAAGAGTTTGGTATTGTAGTTTGGTATTATCTGAGAGAGAGAGAGAGAGAGAGAGAGAGAGAGAGAGAGAGAGTTCAGAGATATACTTATGTAAGTACTCCTGACAAAAATCTTGAAAATACCATGGAAAGAATAAATAAACTTCTACCACACCAGAGAATATGGTAAAATTTTTTTCCTTAAAATAAATGTCTTAAAAATCCAATTATTGAAATATAAAACCAGTAGAGAAAATCTTGCAAGTCATAAGTATACAGACCAATAAGCTGTCATGAAATCAGTAACTCATGGAACTACTACTCAGGCCAAGAACTAAAGTGTTTACAGCACCCCAGATGCCCCACTGTGCTAGCTTCCAATCAGAACCCCTGCCAGTGGGACACTAACAACCTGTGATCTCCTGTATCCACTGTGAGCTTTGGTTCCTACAAAGGCCAGTCCAGTTTTGGTGTGTCTTTACTGCTGGTGTGTAAATTTTTGGGTTTTAACCCGATATCCTGGGGGACTGGGTCTGAGCTTGTTTTCATCCATCATGGTCTGTCTAGAACCCCACTCAACTTCTCAGCTGTTTAGCTGCCTCTTCTAGAATGTGCAGATGCCCTAGAGGAAAAGTAGTAGCTCCAAATATTGAGGTTTTTTCTCTAGGATTCCTGGTCTCTAGCATCTTGCTCCTGTCATTCCTCATTGTGTTATTATCACTCTAAATTCAAATTTTCTGTTTGTTTTCAGTGTGAAGGTGAGCGTAAGACACTTATTTTACCATTACCAGCAGCAGAGCTCTGTGTCCCAGGCATTTATGCCACCCTCATAACACTGTTTGACATCGGAATAGGATGTGTGTGCATGCACACACACACACACACACACACACACACACACACACACACGTGTGCCAACAAGGAAATAGGTTTAGAAAGGTTAAGCGATTCTCCCAACATTATATTCCTAGTAAATAGAAGTCTTAGTCTGTTGCTCTATACATGACTTTAATTTGCCTCTGAGAAGGGCATTCAGGAGTTTGTGTTATGCCCAGAATTCGTGATCCCCAAAGACCACTAGGGAGCCGAGTCCGATGCAAAAGCAAAAGAGCCTTTATTCGAGCTAGCTCGAGCTCAATCCCCTACCTGCACCGACGCAGCGGTGAGATACCAGGGAGAGAGCGAGTTTCAAAAGCACAAAGGTTTTATAGGGGTCTAGGGGCAGTTGGTGAGGTAATGGCTGTGGCCTCAGCCGATTGGCTGGGGAAGGGTCGGAGTCCTGTTACGCAGGTCGCTGGGCGTGTTTTGATCAGAAAGTTTGAACGGGTGAGCGGGAGGTTACTCAAGGGGAGGAGGCGCAGTCTGAGGTTTCTGTGATTTTCCCGGAAAAGGGGTCATGTCGGGGACATAGTCACTCAAGGTGGAGAACACAGAACAAGATGGAGTCAGCCGGCGTAGGCCCGCCCTTTCATTCCCCCCTTGTCATGTAACTTACGGACCCAATCATGGGACCGGCTGCATTTATGGTGACAAGGGGAACAGAGTTTGGAGGTTTACGCTAAGTTCTGGGAAGCATGTGTCCCTGGGGTGGCTCTGGGAGGTCTAATTAAGTATTGTCCCTGAGCTGGTATCTATGATCTGCCAGGTGATGTTTTGGGGGGTGTGGGGACTCCCGGTAGCATGAGCAATGACAAGCAGAGTTAACAGAGTTACCAATATTAGGTGGGTCGAATGCGCTGTAGCTTGAGCTTGAGCTTGAGCGGGTTGTGTTGGTCCTGACTGATGGCCCATCGCGTGACGAAGTCCTTCCGGATTGAGGAGGGGTCCGCTGGCCGAACGTGGGTGTGATGGACCCAGGTCGCGATGCCGTCTACTTTGAGAGCGGTGGGGGTTGTCAGCACTACAATGTAGGGTCCCTTCCAGCGCGGCTCGAGAGTCTCTCGGTGGTGCCTCTTGACATAGACCCAGTCTCCCGGCTTGTACTGATGAGGTGTCAGGGTCGGGCCAGCCTCGTAGATGGCACAGAGGCTCGTGCGCCCTCTGGAGCCCTCTCAAGGAAAGAAAAAGTTCTTGATCTTTAAACTCTGCAAGAAGTTCAGCTCGAAGGCTGGGAATAACAGGGGGTGGCCTGCCAAACATGATCTCGTAGGGAGTAAAACCCAGAGTGTAAGGAGTGTTTCTAACCCGGTAAAGGGCGTACGGTAGGAGAGTCACCCAGTCCCCGCCAGTCTCCATGGTTAATTTGGTAAGGGTCTCTTTTAGGGTTCTATTCATTCTTTCTACCTGTCCTGAGCTCTGGGGCCTATAAGCACAATGTAATTTCCAGTTTGCCCCCACCGCCTTGGCTACTGCTTGTGTTACCTGAGAGATAAAAGCTGGTCCATTGTCTGATCCTACCATACCTGGGTAAGATGTCTTCTAGTAGCTTCTTAGCCACCGTCTGAGCCGTTTCATGCTTGGTTGGGTATGCCTCCACCCAGCCAGAGAAGGTGTCTGTAAATACTAAAAGATATTTATAACCATACTTTCCTGGTTTGACTTCAGTGAAGTCGACTTCCCATTGGGCTCCCGGTCTGGTGCCTCTGAGCCTGGTTCCTTTTTTATTTGATGTGGCTTTCGCGTTGGTGAGTTGGCAGGTCTTGCAGGCAGATGCAACTTGCCCTATTTTGGTGTCCTGTTGGTGAATCTTGATTCCGGCATGTCGGATTAAGTCTTTTAATTTTCGGGCCCCCATGTGAGTAGACCGATGCATGTGCTCTAATATTGAGACTCCGAGCCGGTCTGGCAGCACGAGCTCCTTGTTAGGTGTATACCACCATCCCTTTATCTCCTGGGCCATGGGGAGTTTCTTGATCCGCTGTAACTCCTCCTGGGAGTATTTGGGCTGGTCTGGTAAAACTGGGTCTCCCGGGTCCGGTAGTTGTATGGTCATGGTGGGGACTGGAGTAAGGGCTACTGCCTTGGCTGCCTGGTCAGCCTTTCGATTACCTCTAGCTACTGGGTTATCAGCTTTTTGGTGCCCTTGGCAGTGGATAATGGCTAGCTTGTCAGGAAGCCATAAGGCCGTAAGCAGGTTAAGTATCTCCTGCTTATTTTTTATAGTCCGTCCTTCTGCCATCAGTAACCCCCTCTCCTGATAAATTGCCCCATGAATATGAGCTGTGGCAAATGCATAACGGCTGTCTGTGTAGATGTTAAGCCGTTTTCCAGCTCCCAGCATCAGCGCCTTGGTGAGGGCTATGAGCTCCGCTCGCTGGGCTGACGTTCCGGAGGGTAGAGCCTCCGCCCATACGGTGTCCGTTTCGGTGACCACCGCTGCACCCGCATACCTGTGTCCATCTCGCACAAAGCTGCTGCCATCAGTGAAGCAAGTAGCCTCGGCATCAGGGAGGGGCTGGTCGGTCAGGTCCATCCGGAATCCATGTACTTGTTCCAGGATTCCCGCACAGTCATGTAGTGGAGCACCTAGGTCAGGGTCGGGCAGCAGGGTTGCAGGATTGAGGGCTGCACTGGGGTGGAACCGCACTCGTGGAGGGTTGAGTAGGAGGCTCTGGTAATGAGTCATACGTGTATTGCTCATCCATCTATCAGGAGGCTGTTTCAGGACCCCTTCAATGGCGTGTGGGGTCGTGATCCAGATCTCCTGTCCTAGGGTCAGTTTGTCTGCATCCTTGACTAGGAGTGCTGTCGCCGCAATAATTCTTAGGCATGGCGGCCAGCCGGCAGCCACTGGGTCTAGTTTCTTAGACAGGTAAGCCACTGGGCAGTTCCAGGGGCCTAAGGCTTGAGTTAGAACCCCTTTTGCTATTCCCTTATGTTCGTCTACAAAGAGGTGGAAGGGTTTCATAATGTCTGGTAGGCCCAGGGCTGGGGCACTTAGGAGGGCCTTTTTTAACCGATTAAAGGCAATTTCTTCTTTTTCAGTCCATTTAAATGTTTTCCCCTCTTTGGTAGCTTCATATAGGGGCCTGGCGATCTCAGCAAAACCTGGAACCCAGAGGCGGCAGTAGCCGGCTGATCCTAGGAAGAATTCCCTCACTTCTCTTCGGGAGGTGGGAGTAGGGATCTTTAGGACAGTTTCTTTTCTGGCATCTGATAACCGCCGCTGTCCGCCCTCTAGGATATATCCCAGGTAACTTACCCTCTCCCTGCATATCTGAGCCTTCTTCGTGGATGCCCGGTACCCTAAGGCCCCCAGGGTAGCCAGCAGGTCCTGGGTCCCTCGCTCACAGTCTTTGGCCGTGTCGGCAGCAATCAGGATGTCATCTACGTACTGTAGGAGGGTGAGGCCAGGGTGCTCCCTTCTGTACTCACCCAGGTCCTCGTGTAGTGCCTCGTCGAAGATGGTGGGTGAATTTTTGAATCCCTGAGGTAGCCGTGTCCAGGTGAGTTGCCCACTGTAGCCCTCCTCCGGATCATGCCACTCGAAGGCGAACAAGGGTTGGCTCTGGGGTGCCAGCGGCAGACTGAAGAAGGCGTCCTTTAAATCTAGTACAGTATACCAGACCCTGGAGGGCGCCAAGGAGCTCAAGAGAGTATATGGGTTGGGAACAGTTGGGTGTATGTCCGCGACCCTCTTATTTACTTCCCGGAGGTCTTGTACCGATCGGTAGTCATTTGTGTGAGGCTTTTTGACCGGCAGTAAGGGAGTGTTCCAGGCAGACTGGCAAGGAACTAGTACCCCTAGGCTTCGTAGTCTCCGGATGTGTGGCTGGATCCCCTTCCGGGCCTCCTGAGACATGGGGTATTGTTTGATCCTTACCGGACTCTCTCCTGGCTTGAGCTCTACCAGGACTGGGGTCCTATGAGCGGCTAGTCCCATCCCCCCCCCAGTCTCTGCCCAAACCGAGGGGAATTCTTGTAGCCATCTGTCTATATTATCCTCTCTCAGGAGCGCCTCCTGGTGGAGGAGGTATTCATCCTCCAGTTTCATGGTCAGTACCTGGATGGGGTGGCCCTTGCCATCGGTGACCTGAGGCCCCCCTTGTCTGAAAGTTATCTGAGCTCCAATCTTGGTCAGTAAGTCCCGTCCTAACAGCGGGTAGGGGCATTCTGGTATTACCATAAAGGAGTGGGATACCCGGCCTGTTCCCAAATCTACTGTTCTTCGGGTAGTCCATGAATACTGGCTCATAGCAGTTGCCCCTTGTACCCAGGACTTCTTGCTGGCTAGTTTTCCTTGTGGGGTGCAGAGGACCGAATGTTGTGCTCCGGTGTCGACAAGGAAGTCAACAGGGGTCCCCTCCACTTTAAGAGTTACCCTGGGTTCGGAGAGAGGGTCCGAACCCCAACTCCCCTAATCACTTAGTTCATCTAGCTCTAGGACTTTTACTCGATCAGTCTTGCTTCCTTTCCCGCCGGCCCTTTTCAGACAATCTCGGGCCCAATGCCCTATCTCCTTGCAGTATGCGCACTGATCCTTCTGCAGCCTCTGCTTCCCCCCCTTGGTGGTTCTTTTACCTTTTCTTGCGTCGTCTGCCAGCTGCTGGAGACGGCGGTCTCGTTCCTCAGGGGAGTCAGCAGTGGTAGCTAGTAGTATTCTGGCCAGGTCTCGAGTCTGCTTACTGCTGGCAGCCGCCATGGCGCGAGCCTGCTTGTCCTCAGGAAGCTCCCGGTTATTATATACCTTTTCGGCTACCACCAGTAAGTCCTGTAGACTTTTTTCTCCTAGTCTATCTATTTTCTGTAATTTTCTCCTAATGTCTATGGCCGATTGGTTTACAAAGGCCATGATAACAGCTGCCTTGCTTTCTGGAGCCTCTGGATCCATGGGGGTATAGGTACGGAATGCCTCCATGATCCGTTCTAAAAAGGCAGCCGGAGATTCATCTTTTCCCTGTTGTACATTTCCTACCTTGGCCAAATTGGTTGGCTTTCTAGCAGCCATTCGGAGACCCCCCCCATTAGAGTCTGGCGGTAGACCCGGAGCCTCTCCTTACCTTCTGCCGTGTTGAAATCCCACTGGGGCCGAGTTAAGGGGAAGGAGGCATCTATCTGAGCCTGGTTGGTGGTGGGATTCCCGTCTGTGCCCGGAACTAGTTTTCGGGCCTCGTTGACGATTCTTTCTCTTTTTTCAGTCGTGAACAGGACCTGCAAAAGCTGCTGGCAATCGTCCCACGTGGGCTGATGGGTAAAAAGAACAGAGTCTAATAAATCAATAAGCCCTGCCGGTTTCTCGGAAAACTTAGGATTCTGAACTTTCCAATTGTAGAGGTCACTAGTGGCGAAAGGGCAATAGTGATGGGGCTGGTTCCCCTCCGCGTCTGGGGGTCCGGTGGCTCGCAGGGGCAGAATAGTGGAGTCAGCGGCGGAGGCAGATTGCTCCCTCTGAGCCCTTTGTCTGGTGAAGGGCGGGCTTCCCACTGGAGCGTTTCCGCCTCCCGCTCTCGGAACAGCGTCTGCCTCCCCCGGAGGGGGAGGATGGTGTTCTTCCAGCATCCTAGAGGGGTTATACGAGGGAGGAAAAATTAATTCTTCTTCAGTACCCCACTATAAGACAGGGTAGAGGGGTGCTGAAGGCTGGATAAGACTTTTCTTCTTCTTTGTCCCCTGCAAAGCAAGAATGGGTTTTGGCTCCGGAGGGAGCGGGGCTAGGAAGGGCTTAAGCCAAGAGGGTGGGTCTTCTACAAGGTCCTGCCAAGTGATAATGTAAGGGAGCTGATCAAGATGGCCCGTCTTAGGCTGAGAGATGATACTCCTGACTCGGTGGATGGTAGGGAGGTCGAAGGTCCCCTCTGGTGGCCATCCGACATTGAAAGTTGGCCACTCGCTAGAACAAAAAAACTGCCACCGACCCTTTCGGACTTCCACACTGAGGTTGTTAGCTCTTCCCCTCACATCCTTAAAGTGATCAATCATAATACTTAGAGGAGTAGTCTGAGTCTGTCCCATAATGTCCGTCCAGTAAGTCCACAGAACAAAACAGAGAAACACAAAAACAGACAAACAGAGGGCCCCTAGAAAATCTTCCAACTCCATGGAAGCAAAACTGAAAGCTAGCTTAGACATTTGAGGGGATTCCACGTCCCTCCAAAACCGATGAGGGGATTCCACGTCCCTCCAAAACCGATGAGGGGATTCCACGTCCCTCCAAAGACGACGGCCTCACGCCGACCAGCGGGAGCGACCCGCCTCGTCTCAGACCTTTGAGGGGATTCCACGTCCCTCCAGAAGGGAGAATCGGAACGTCTTCCGAAACTCCCGGCCCGTGGTCCTCCAGTGCGTCCACTTAGACCGCGTCGGGCACTACCAGAACTCCAGAAGTGAGCTCACACAGAAAAGACAGAACAAACAGACAGACACTAACCGTGGCCAGTCAGGCTCTCCGGGTCGGGGGTCCCTCGGGGGTCTTGGGGATCCCGGACGAGCCCCCAAATGTTATGCCCAGAATTCGTGATCCCCAAAGACCACTAGGGAGCCGAGTCCGATGCAAAAGCAAAAGAGCCTTTATTCGAGCTAGCTCGAGCTCAATCCCCTACCTGCACCGACGCAGCGGTGAGATACCAGGGAGAGAGCGAGTTTCAAAAGCACAAAGGTTTTATAGGGGTCTAGGGGCAGTTGGTGAGGTAATGGCTGTGGCCTCAGCCGATTGGCTGGGGAAGGGTCGGAGTCCTGTTACGCAGGTCGCTGGGCGTGTTTTGATCAGAAAGTTTGAACGGGTGAGCGGGAGGTTACTCAAGGGGAGGAGGCGCAGTCTGAGGTTTCTGTGATTTTCCTGGAAAAGGGGTCATGTCGGGGACATAGTCACTCAAGGTGGAGAACACAGAACAAGATGGAGTCAGCCGGCGTAGGCCCGCCCTTTCATTTGAAAATACAATGGTGCCTACTCGTTCTCACAGGGCAATCCATACCTTAACATAGCTCTTTGGCATTTTATAAATAAAATGGAATCTGACCAGGATATAATCATTCATTGCTAACTTTTGTCTCTGTGACATTGATTTAGTGTCAGCAAAGTCTTTTGATTACAGTTGATTTTCAAGCATCCTTTAATTTAATTGGGGGTATGGCATCCTAGAGCTAATAGGGCATTTTTCTTTTTGATTCTTATCCTCAGAAAGACTCAGATCAGCTTGTTGTTTCAAATTGTGAGCTCTTGAGCTGGAATGCCTGGATTCAGTCTTGACTCTGTTACTTACCCTGTGATTTTGCACAAGTTAATATCACTTGTGTGAGGCTCAGTGTCCTCAGTAGCACATTACGACCGGCGAGAGTTCCTGTCACATAGAAGCCTGGTGAGATTAAGTGTCTGGCCCTGAAAACATTGGCAGTGCGCTTAAGTACGTATTTGCGATTGTTTTAATTTTATGGTACCTCGAAGTCAGTGTTTATTTTATTATTTTGGTATCTCGACTATCATATTGTGGTATCTTACTGCATTTTCAGTTGTTTTGTAAGGCTTTGATCAAGGGTCAAGCCCTTTTCTGAACCACGATGTACCAAAATCTATTCTTTATACTGGCTCTCATCAATTTTAAAATATCAGAATCTAAGCAGGATTTCAGGTTGCTTTCATTGTACTCACATGGCTACTTGAGTTCTCCTGGAAAAATAAAGAATGCCCAGAAACTTAAAAGATTCCTGTGTGACTCAACTACCCATGATACAAGGTGAGAGTGTCATGTAACCACTTCTCATGAATAATTTTTTTAACAATGTGTGATAATGCTCAATTATTAATAGTAAACTATGGCAAGAATTAATCCTAGATCAGTGTAAGTTTGTGTTTATATGCGTCTGGGCCAGACCAACTTGGCTGGGGTTGTGGTGTGAGGATGAAATCTTTAAGAAGTTAGCATTATCAAAATTACATGTATTCAATGCATGAAGTAAAAAACCTACCACCGGTAACTTTTCTCTTCAAATAGGCTCTTGGTCTGTTGAAGTCCTTGGGCGAAAATTGTAGGCCATAACCCAATCCCCTTATATATCCAACCACAAAGAGACAGGCCTTTCCCCTCATTATTTATTTTATCACAAAACATCCACTGGGCATGAGGAGAAAATTCTGCTTTTGGGGAATTGTTCATGATTTTTCTGCTTTGTGATAGATGCCGCTGCAACCAGTGCAGGAAGGTGAATGGTCTGTTCTTAAAGAGTATTGGAAAATGACAGAGGAGATTGTCTAAATATTATCAGTTAATTCAACATTTTCAAATCATCTCTAGTACCCTTGGCATCCATCAGCTTCCTGCCTTTAAAACACACGTGGCCGTCTGAACTCTCAGACAACCCTCTGGCTGACTGGCTGAGTAGGCAGATTGGTCCATCTGGATTACATCTTCCATTCCCCCAGTGTAAGTACCCAAGATGCTTTTATAGAAGAAGCTCTGCTTCTGCTTTGTTGACATGCTTATCATGGCTGGACCAAAAGGGAAAATCTCTTTTTTTGTTCTGGAAGTATATGAAGTGGGCAAGGTCACCTCTACGTCCTCTCCTCTGTACACAGACCTCTATGTCTTGGGCATTCCCCCAAGTAAACAACATGAAGAAACAAAGACTGGAAAACTCAGGAACTTGTCTAGCCAACCCCTTCAACTCCATGCCCCCTCTTTCCCCCCTTCCTAACAGACAAAGGAACCCCAGTGCTCTGGGAAATGGGATGCACTTTCCTGTGTCTTTCTCAAGGCCAGTAGCAGTACTCATTCACTATCATCCGCTTTACCTACCTTATTGCTTCTCAGTGTCCACATACCCATTCGGTTATTAATAGCAATCTATATGAGCTCCTTTGTTAAACCCTGATAAACAGTGGCAGTGGCACAGCCTACTGGATGAGGTTGAAGAATGCATAGTCAAAGGCTGGTTAAGATCTCCCTCCACCCTTCGCTAGCTCTGTGACCTTGAGGATATTAATTTCCTTCTCTTGGCCTCAGGTTTATCTTCTAGAAAATAATGGGAAGTAATTGTAATCACACTACAGAGTTTATGTGAACATTAAATGAGATAATGCACATAAAACACTTAGTGTAGAGTATGGAAACATAAATTTTCAACAAAGGGCAAGTGTAATTAGAAGTCCCAGCCTGGTATATCAGAAGGAGATGAAGATTTCGCTATTTGAGCCCTAGTCATATTATTTCCTTCATTTTCCACATCTGTTAAATTAGAAAGATTCAGCCCACACCTTGGGACTCCTCATATGTGAAATATTTAGTCTGACACTCAATCATAAGATTCATAGGGTTAGGAATGAAAAGGCTATGACATAATCTTAAGTATTTTTCTTGGACCATAACTTAATAAACTGAACTTACATTATCCTTCCAAAAATATAATTAATTTTATCTTGTGGTACCCCTGGAATTAAAGTCCCCTAGTAAAGCTATTCTTCCATAATCAATAGCTAAATTTGCAGATTGGAATTCTTTGGATTGCAGGACCACTGTGAATTACTAATTAGGTCCCAACCAGAGGAATGTATGTAACAAAGACTTGCACAGGGGACAGAGGCAGTTGATGAAACTTCTTCATGTGTTCTTCTCAACAGAGCTGGCTGTTTAATTGATTCCAAAATCAATTTTCAATTAGTGGTGCTTTGGCATTTAATATTAGCTGTTAAAATTGTGGGGAACAGTAAAGAGAAAAGCATGTGACTTAGTGATTGCTTTTGCCTGCACAATGGAAACTAAAAAGTTGGAGACACTGTTGCAATATGATGCATTTCAAAAAGGATGCAATGCTTTGGAAACACACAAGGCACTGTGGTAGATTCACTTGCTGATGGCTAGGAAGTCAGCTAGTGGCCCTGATAGTTACTGATTTTTTCCTTACGTTTATTATCTTCAGTTCTTCAGCATTTGAATCCACAACATAGTCTCCTGTTTCTACCCCAACAAACTTTGACAAAGAGGAAGGGAAAGATTTAAAAAAAGAAAAATGAGAACAAAATGAGGCAGGTCTAGGTTTGTAAGCTTTCAAAATCTCCTTCCCGCTCTGGGCCTTTGTATCACAAAACACATGACCTAGCACATGCCTCTAAAGCAGAGTAAGGAGCCACCTCTCTTTCAGAGAGAGAGATACCTTTGTTCATGTATTCATGCACTATATTGTTTCCAATCTTAGAAATTCTGCAAACCTCACAGTGTTATGGTTTGTGGGTTAGGTCTGAATCAAACAGATGTCCTCCAAACCAGAGGGAGCACCTGGAATTTGCAGGAATTCCTTAGCAGCAGTAACTAGAGCCCAGATCAGGAAGACAGTTCCTTATGGCATCTTTATTCATATGTATATTGGCTCAGTCCTGATTGGCTGATGGAAACTACAGGAAAACTTTACTAATATGAATATTTAGGATAAATATGACATATGAATATCCTAAATATTCATATTAGTAAGGTTTTCCTGTACTTTATATATGTACTGTACTTCACATATATGAAGTTCATAATATATATGTATTTGATGTATATATAAAGTCATCATTTTATATATCCCTTAATGGAGGAATTGTAGGAAATTGCTTCTTATATTCTTTTTTAAACTGCCTTTCTTATTTTTCTTTTCTGCCTATCCAAGCAGGGGAAATTGTGATGGGGTAAACAGAAAACCATCTCAAAAAACATTCGGGGCCATCAGGCACAAACTTAAGTAAACAAAGGCACAGTTGTCACTTTGGAAGGATAGACAATTCCTTATATTACATCACCAGGAAAGCCTGATACAGTGTTTGGCACTGAGGTGCTAATTGCTGTTAATGAATGAATACATGAATGGATGAATGAAAGTGATCTTTAGAGAATGATTGGATCCAGGTTTCCGTCTCATTCCTCTGCACCATAAGCATATAAACACATTTTCTTTCCCACCTCCAGGGGAGAGCACTGCTGTGCAAGGCTCCATATCAGGTTTCATGGGCTAGTTGGCTGTCAGTTTGATGCACATTCTAACTGCAAGCAGGGCAGACCGAGCATTTCAATAAGGTCATCTCAAGCAGGCTCATACTCGTGAACATCACAAAGAGAAAAGTGTTTCATGGCTATGGTCTAGCAGTGGTTTTATCCTTCTGCAGACTCTGCTGACCACTCAGCCCACACTGGCCAGTACATGGAATGTGTAAGAGCCATGTGTGTTTTGTTTCGTTGAAGTGTAATGTCAGTGTATTCCTTCAAGTGTTCAGTGTATTGTGATCTTGAGAACCAAACAGGATTAAATAGGCATATTTATTTATTTATTTTGCCTGACAAGTTCATCGTCATATTTTTAGAATCTGATTTTCCATCACAAAACTAACACCATGTAAACAAAAAGTTATTGAGTTAAATAAGAGAAAATCAGTGCAACGGAAATATCAATCAAAGATTTTGCCTGGGGTAATGCCTTTGTATGCCATTCTAAAATTTGTTTAGCAAGCATATTTAGGAATGTCTAATCTAAACTACTAATGTAATGGCTAATGGAGAAAACTCTCAGGAGATATATTGAACTGTAAAGTAAAATCACTCTCATTTTACCACCATATACAAATGGCTTTAAAGTCATAGGACTCTCTCTCTGTAGGGCACAAGAGGAAAATAGCCTCACAAATTTATACACATGTATTTAGTACATAGCTGGACCCCTGGAACTTACTGTGTCGTTGCTGCAAACAAAGCATGGTTTTGTATAAACTCAAGTTCTCTGAAAGATATGATGATGATAAGACCCACTGTAATAAAAGATAACGGGAAGCCTGATGCTTTCAACATTGTGGCTTTCATCTTCACAAAATTATGCAAATTAAGAATCTGTATGCTCATGTGTTTTCGGATGAGAAAACTGAGGTGCAGAGAGTTCCATTAGCTTGCCTGCTGTGGCACAGTGGCTCATCAGCATGGCCAGCCATCATGGATTTTCATGAATGTTTCTTTAAAAATTTCTTCTTTCCTATGCCATACAGATCTTGACAGTGGGAAGAAACTCTGTTGTTTCCTTTAGGGAACCATAGAATGATTATTCATACTATTTGGATTCCAATTGTAAAAGTGTTGCACTGCGTCTTTGGATGGGAACCTAGAGACCTAACAGCAGAATTTCCAAAATAAGCCTTTCTGCCCAGTAGCGATCCATGTTCAGTGCTCTCATTCTGTTTACTGAGGGAAGGCATTTCTCTGTGTATTTGCTGACTGCTCTAAGTAAAGACACTTAACAAGGAAATAATGGCCCCATGGGTGAAAATCATAAAATGGAAAACCCCAAGGCATGTATATTTTATTACATTAAATTAAAGACACACCATCTACTATATCCCACCCAGTAAACAAAGGAGAAGCAAGAATGCTAAGCAAATATTTTTATTAAGAGAATAGCTTTTATTGGTTCTATAATATTCATTAAATTAATACATGTTTATTGTAGAAATTTGTATAATAAAAAACAACAAAATTGCACAAAACTCACCAAAAACACTAGCTAAAAATAAGCATTGAAAACATGTTTCTGATTTCTTCAAATAACTTTATAAAAACCTGTGATTAGACTCTGTATTCTGTTTGGTAGTTTGGTCTTTAATTAATAATATATATTTAGAATGTTTTTCTTTTATTACATATTTCTATAAAGAATTCTAACATTTGCCTATTAATGTGTCATGTATAATGTAACCAATTCCTTATTATTACCCATTTTGATGACTAATATTTCATGAACTTAACAGTTTGATAAACAATTTTCTTTTTTTTAATGTTTATTTTTTTATTTTTAATTTTTATTTTTGAGAGAGAGAGAGAGACAAAACGCGAGAAGGGGAGGGGCAGAGAGAGAGGGAGACCCAGAATCCAAAGCAGTCTCCAGGCTCTGAGCTGTCAGCACAGAGCCCCAGGCGGGGCTCCAACTCACAAACTGTGAGATCATGACCTCAGTTGAAGTCGGAGGCTTAACTGACTGAGCCATCCAGGCGCCCTGATAAACAATTTTCTATATAAATGTTAGAAAAGAAATTCTTTGTCAAAAAGAACTAAGTACTTTTTTTTAATTAAAAAAATTTTAAAACGTTTTATTATTGGGGCGCCTGGGTGGCTCAGTTGGTTGAACGTCTGACTTCAGCTCAGGTCATGATCTTGCAGTCCGTGGGTTTGAGCCCTGCGTCCGGCTCTGTGCTGACAGCTCAGAGTCTGGAGCCTGTTTCAGATTCGGTGTCTCCCTCTCTCTGACCCTCCCCCATTCATGTTCTCTCTCTGTCTCAAAAATAAATAAATGTTAAAAAAAAATTAAAAAAACAACAGCGTTTTATTATTTATTTTTGACAGAGAGACAGAGAGAGAGCACGCGCACTCAAGAGAGAGTGCAAGAGCCCGGAGGAGGGGCAGAGAGCAGGAGACAGAATCAGAAGCAGGCAGGCTCCAGGCTCTGAGCTGTCAGTACAGAGATGGATGTGGGGCTTGAACTCATGAGCCACTGTGAGATCATGACCCTAGCCGATGTCAGATGCTTAACCGACTGAGACACCTAGGTGTCTTAGGACTAAGTAGTTTTTTAAGGAGTTGTGACACATGTTATCAGTCAGATACATAAAGCCCTTCTAGACCCACTAAACCAATGTGTGATGCATGTGTAGGTGTGTTAACCTACAGCTTTTCCAGCATTAGATATTTGCATTAAAACTAGTTCTGGGAAGGAGACCGCTGAAAATTCTACCTGATGCCTTAATGCTTTATATCTACTTGACATTTATCTTGATTATTACATGTATTTGTGTATATATACATGCTTTTTTATTGGCTATTTTTTACTTTTATTTTTGGAAAAAAAATTGTTTCCTAATAGGATTATGTATCTTTCCATATTGATTCCAAGAATTATTTATATACTAGGACTAATACTCCTCAGGTTGTCATTATATTGCATATATGTTCTCTAGCTTTTTTTTCCCCATTTTATTTGTCTTTTTATGCACTAATATATGCTTTTCTCTCATGTCATACACGGACAGCTTATATGTGGTAGATAAAAGAAATTCTTTCGAAAGTCTTTTTTTTTTTTTTTTAATTTTTTTTTTCAACATTTATTTATTTCTGGGACAGAGAGAGACAGAGCATGAACGGGGGAGGGGCAGAGAGAGAGGGAGACACAGAATCGGAAACAGGCTCCAGGCTCTGAGCCATCAGCCCAGAGCCTGACGCGGGGCTCGAACTCACGGACCGCGAGATCGTGACCTGGCTGAAGTCGGACGCCCAACCGACTGCGCCACCCAGGCGCCCCTCGAAAGTCTTAAAATATAGTCTCCTTTCTATAGATGCTGGAGAGGATGTGGAGAAACGGAAACCCTCTTGCACTGTTGGTGGGAATGCAAACTGGTGCAGCCACTCTGGAAAACATTGTGGAGGTTCCTCAAAAAATTAAAAATAGATCTACCCTATGACCCAGTAATAGCACTGCTAGGAATTTACCCAAGGGATACAGGAGTGCTGATGCATAGGGGCACTTGTACCCCAGTGTTTATAGCAGCACTTTCAACAATAGCCAAATTATGGAAAGAGCCTATATGTCCATCAACTGATGAATGGATAAAGATGTAGTTTGTATATACAATGGAATACTACTTGGCAATGAGAAAGAATGAAATCTTGCCATTTGCAGCAACGTGGATGGAACTGGAGGGTATTATACTGAGTGAAATAAGTCAAGCAGAGAAAGATACCATATGTTTTCACTCCTATGTGGATCCTGAGAAACTTAACAGATGACCATGGGGGAGGGGAAGGAAAAAAAAAAGTTAGGGAGGGAGCCAAACCATAAAAAACTTAAAAACTGAGAATAAACTGAGGGTTGATGGGGGGTTGAGGGGGGAGGGGAGGGTGGGTGATGGGTATTGAGGAGGGCATTTGTTGGGATGAGCACTGGGTGTTGTATGGAAACCAATTTGACAATAAATTTCATATTAAAAAAAATAAAAAAATATAGTCTCCTTGATACATACACATATGAATACACATATATTCAGGGAGGTGGAAAAATACTGCAATATGATAGTATTCATATTATTAAGCCTAAAGTTGTCCACAGCATTCCCTAATTATCCTTTTATTATCTGTAAAATCTGTAGTGATGTCACTTCTCTTATTCCTGTAATTGATAACGTGTATTCTGTATCTTTTGTTTTTGCCTGTTCAGTCTGGCTTTGGGCTTTCATCAATTTTATTGTTCTTGTCAAAGAGTTAGCTTTGGTTTTAAAAGCGAGCACTAGAACAAATATTCATGGATAAATAGTGTATGTTATATTATGCTCGAAAAAGAGCCAATTGCACCATATACAAAATAGTAACAGTTCTATTAAAACTCCTCAGGCTGTTTTTAGAAGAAATAATTGATCAACACTGCCAAAATTGTTAAATATTAGTATATATGGTGCTTTTGTTTTGCTTTTTTTTTTTTTTTTTTTAAAGCAACTCTGCTAAGTGGGGAAGCATGGGAGAAGAGTTTAGGATAAGAATATTTGAAGAATTCAGGATAAGGACATTTGAGCTATAAAGCTACTTTTTATTTAACATTGTGTGGATCAGTCAGGTGTAGTAATAATTTCAAAAGACATTCACAGAAAGCTATCACTGCTCTTTGAATAAAAAATTATTAAATCAGTGTTACCTCTAAAAATATTAAAGAAATTCTATAGAAAAGTTTAGATTATGTTTCCTTTGAAAAAATAATAATAACAAAAGAAAATGTCAACAGATTGTGAAAGTGTAAATTAGGACAATTCCTTTGAAATAAACATTTTGGCAGTATGTGATTCAAACCAGTAGTAAATACTTTGATCTGGCAATTCTCAGTCTGGGAATCTTTCCTGAGGAAATAAACTGAAATGAAGAAAAATCTTTATGCCAAAAAATATGTTTATTGTAGTAACATTGTTATTTTAATTGTGAAAATTCAAAGACAACTCTTTGCCCCAAGATATGGCAATAGGTAAATTAATTGGCTCATCCAGTCTTTTGAGTATAATATTATCATTGAAATGTTTACAAGAAACCATATAATAACTTTGAAAAAGCTTGTAAAATAATGTTAAGTAAGTTAAGAAGGATTATGCACAGTCAATTATAATTCTTAATAAGTAAATGCAGATAAGAAGGACTCAAGTCAACATTTTACTGGTATCCATTTGGAAGGAGGATGAAATGGCAGAAAACAGAACAATAACTATAGACACTGAAATTGAAATTAGTCAGCATGTCTTCTTTGTGACTTATTATGTTATATATAACTTGAGTAAGGTACATGATGTGTCTTTTCCTGAGTTTCCTCAATTTTGTAAATTGAGGGATCGTATCAGTGTTATATCATAAGAGTAATGGTTTTATGAAATTGTTTTATTAAATGCATTAACACATATCAAGTATTTAGAACAGAGCCTGAACCAAAACAAACTCTCTGCAAATACTAGCTATAACCTGGATGCTGGATGGTGTATATTTCTGTATTGTATTTTATATATATATATATATTTTTTTTTTTAAAATGCTTATTTATTTATTTCTGAGAGACAGAGACTGAGCACGAACAGGGGAGGAGCAGAGAGAGAGGAAGACACAGAATCTGAAACAGGCTTCAGGCTCCGAGCTGTCAGCACAGAGCCCAATGTGGGGCTCGAACTCACGGACTGTGAGATCATGACCTGAGCCGAAGCCGGACGCTCAACCAGCTGAGCCACCCAGGTGCCCCCCCCCCACTTTTTCTAAATATATTTTTAATTAGTAATATTTTTATAACGAAATGGCAGAAAATAGCAGAAACTCACTTATCTAACGTTCCTGCATTTTATTTTCTATTTTCAAATCATTGGGTCTGAGGGAAAAGCTAGAGAATTTTATTTTCCACATTTAGCTCTGACGGCAAGGGGATTTACAAATTTTATGCTCAACTGGACAGTACTGCTGTGTGCGTCCTTCTCTGCCTCTGTGCTGCTCTTACTTTCTCCACCAGCACAGCCAGGCCAAACATAATCAAACTTTCATAGATTGGCTTATGTCGATCATTGATTTTCCTGGTTTATAAACATCAAAACAATCTCGAAAAAAGCCAGAAAATCAAATTTAAATTGCTTGGGTTCAGTATTTTTGACACTACGATTTGTGATATATTTAATCACTCTAAGAGCAACTTTTCTTGTGGAGTAAAATGCACTATCATCCAAAAATGTCTCTTGCCCACAAATCCTAAAACAAAATGCATATTTTTAATGGACAGGCCAGAAGATTATGCAACTTAAAAATAGTCATACATGGACAGCTTATATGTGGTAGATAAAAGAAATTCTTTCAAAAGCCTTAAAATATGGTGCCCATTTAACTGGAATGAACTTTTTACTGATTTATCAGTCCCTTCCACTTAACGTTTCTGCTGTTGCCATTACTTAATATTTTTCCCTAACAACCATCAGCCATATTCACATAAAAACCCACAACTTTTAAGGAAGATCTTTCTAAGAACCATTTTAATTTTAAGAAGGAAAAGAAGCAACTCAAACTAACTTAGAAAAGGAATTTATCAGCTTAGGTAGTTTAAAACTACAGAATTAGTTTTGATTTCAGGCACAACTAAGTCCAGGATCTCAAATAATCCATCAGTTACCAAATAATTTTTCTTTTGACAGTTTTTGCTATACATGTCTAAGTTTTTATGACATTCATAGGCATGCTACCTTCACTAGGTCACAAGCTACCTTTTAACAGCTCCAGGATGATACTGTGTGTATTTCTTTTTTTTTTTTTTTAATTTTTTTTTTTTTAACGTTTATTTATTTTTGAGACAGAGAGAGACAGAGCATGAACGGGGGAGGGTCAGAGAGAGGGAGACACAGAATTCGAAACAGGCTCCAGGCTCTGAGCCCTCAGCACAGAGCCCGACGCGGGGCTCAAACCCACGGACAGTGAGATCGTGACCTGAGCCGAAGTCGGACGCTTAGCTGACTGAGCCACCCAGGCGCCCTGATACTGTGTGTATTTCAAGTACAGAGAACAAAAGCTTATTTTTCTAAATTTTTAGAACTTGACCTTACTGGCTATGATTGGTCTTGTTTGGATCACATACTTATTGCCAAACAGTCACTATGGACAAGATTACAGGGAATATACTGAATTGGACAAAATTAGGACACTGTCCAACCCTGGAGTTGGAAGATGTCCAACCCATGCAAGCTATAAAGACAGAGTAGATAAAGGGGTGCTTCTCCATGTCATTTGGGGTGCTGTTACAAAGAAACAGTAAAGGGGCACATTGAAATATTAAAAGTGCACTATGGTAAGATAATAATTTATATGTTCACAGTGTGTGTGTGTGTGTGTGTGTGTGTGTGTGTGTGTGTGTATGTGTGTGTGTCTGCATGTGTATGCATGGATAAAAAAGATAAATCTCTATTTAGATAGATGGGTAGGTAGATAAATGATACAGATATTTGTACATGCATTGATAGGACTGAACATGTTAGTATGTTATGATACAACTTAATTTTTTTTTCCTACCACTGCCCTCAAACATGCACTGTTGAATCTTTTCTTCTGTCTCTCAACATTTTGAGGGGATCTCATATCTGTCTAGTCCCTTTTGAATGTAAGAATAGTCTCATTTTTTAGGTTTTAACATCCAGCCTAAATAAAATAAGTATTTAAATAAGTAAATAAAAATGAAAATACATACAAATAAATAAACAAAAATAAAATAAAATAAGATAAAATAAAATAAAATCCAGTCTAAATTACATTGAATCACCACTTCCATTTTTCACCCAATTCAGTGATCTTTACACCCCCTCATCTCAGGCCTGATTGCTGGCCTGGGTGTCTGCAGACAGAAAGTGAGTGGAGGTTTGTTCTTCTCTCTTACTCCACTTCTCTCTACATCCTGTTTCAGGTTCCAGCAGAGTTGGAAAGAGGGGGCAATGGAAGCAAGAGAATCAGAAATACTTTCCAGTTGGCATTCTCCACTTTGCTCTCGTGCCTTCTGTTAATATCATGGTTGACTCTTCCAGAGGGTCTCAGAGGATTCTTCAGTGACGTCATTCCCGTTCATACTTTATCCTCTTCCATGACCTGCCACCCTTTGTTCTTACACACTGGGGACTGTCTCCAGCTTCTCTCTGTGGGAGTTTCCTCCCCCTGTCAAGCAGTCCTTTTGCAGGGATCACTTTTAAGAGATCTCACACAGTTATTTCATTAGTCTCTTCTGACCCTGTGGAAAACATTGTATACCTCTGCCTTGCCAAAAGCTCTTGGCACCTTGTTCCTACAGCCCTTCCCCTCTCCGTGTCTACTCCAACCAGCCTCCAGGATTCAGTCTTCTCTAGGTGAGAAGCAGCCACCTCATGTACCTCTCTGTCTCAGAATGTCCCCAGATCTGGGAGACATAGGCTTCTTTGTCCCGGGATCTCACTCACCAAGCTGTGCTTTACCCCCTCAGTGTCAGGAGAGCACACAAAGGTCCAGTTGTGGAATAAGATAGTGGTCTCTGTTTCTTGCAACCAGTCTCATGAGAATGAATGTTTCTTTGGGAGCCTAGTCACTTGGCTAGGGCTGGTAGCAGGGAGTACCTTTATCCCCATGAGTAAGGGAAAGGAAAATGACACAGACTGTCACCTCCTATACATTCTCCCACTTGAATGGATTCCTCTTCAAATATATCACTTTATTCTTTTACAGTCTGGATAAATCATATGACCAGTGATTGAGGGCTGCTTTTATTCTCTTCCAGTAAATCTCTCTTGGATGTGTCCAGCACATTTATTTAGAAACGCGAAGGTTGCATTTATCTTTCTTTGTTTTCAGCTTGGGAGCTTCAGAGGAAATTCTGCAATCACAGGAAAAGTACATTTTTGCATCTAGGTAGTTATATGATACCTTGCGCATTCATTAACATGAGAAAAATACAAAAGAGTTTCTTGTATGGACTCCTCACTCACGATAGCACTTTGAGGCAGGCACCGTTCATCCTTCCTTTAGATGAGAAAATGAACCACAGGCAGGAAGACCTTTCTCCAGCTCTCTCAGTGGAACCAGGGCCACAGCCTTGGATTTCCCCATTTCCAACCTGTGTTTTCCTCATCCAAAACTTTGAATATCTTTTATATATAGACTTGACGGTAGACTATGAGTAATGTAGATTCCATATTGTGTCTGTTTTAACAACCTATACTTTAACTGATTTTGTGTCTGCTTGTGTGTGTGTGTGTGGTTGTGCAGTTAATTTGCTATTCTACTCTTTGGATGACTTTTGGTCGTAGTGTGCTTAATATATGTGTAATAGGGGTTCTGTAGGAAATCACTCATTTTATAACCAAAATTTAAATGTAGTTCTTAATGGCTCTTAAGATTTTTTAAATAAGAATTTATTCACGAATAACGATGGTAAATGAAGAACCCCATGGCAAAAAGAGACATGCCTTGTTCATCTCGAGTCTGGTTAGAGCTAAGGCAGAAGACTATTGCCTGTATCGTATGGGGTGTGTTTTTCTATTTGGGAGAAAGAGCAGCTGGAAACTACCCTGCCCAACGTACTACAGAGCAGAACCCTATTTTAACCCTCCCGTCGGAAACCTGTACACAATGCCCCTAAGTCAGCAGAGGGCAGGCCGCCTAGGCAAGTCAGCGCTCTGGCAGGCTGCAGTGTCAGAGTGCCAAGGGTTGACAAGATGTCCCAGGGGATGTCCTTTGTTTGAAGGGGTGGTGGCAGCAGTGTTGTCACAGCAAGGACCTGTCAGTCACGGGCATAGCCACACACCACAGCTTGCATTCCCATCCGCTTGGAATGTCAGATATTGCTGTGTATCCACACCTTCCATATCTGTTTGCACTATACCTGCTAATGGAGCAGTTGCCAAACAGAAGCGAGAGATTCTAAAATTCCTCTTCTTTTCTCTGAAGCACTCATTAAGTACAAGCTAAGAAATCCATTCCTGATTGCCTTTTACCACTGACTTGATAGTGGGGGCATGTACTACAATTCTTATTATTCTGTTTCTCTGGCTGATTCTTTTTCCCAGCAACCTTTGTAACTGTCCTATACGTGGGTCATTGTCTTCTCTGCTGGAAGGTGATATGGCTCTGTGGGAAACACTGGAAAATGCTGGACGTCGACTGTGTCTTCTGAGCTATGGACACACATAAATAATACTTTAAGTATATGGATAATAATTAGAATAAGAGGGCGTTCAATGTAAGGAAGGGAGGAAGCAGAGAAGGAGCGGTCGCATGTGTAAGTACAGACTGCAGATAAGGAAAGGAAATAAAAGTATTATGTGACAAGTCTTACAGCTATGTTCCTAAGTCAGTGATAGAGAAAAAGCTGAATTGAGTGAGTGTGGGATGGAGCAGAAGGAAATAAGAGATAGTTTGAGATTGCTGAGGCCTGCCAGAGTAACATGATGCCACGTGATGAGAAGTTATCATGGTTACCAGTAAACTGATACCCATATATGGCAAAATATATTGGGATGGGAGTCTGAAAAATGACACTGGAGTGCATATAGGATTTTGTCCTGAACTGCATAGTGCTGAGCCAGTAAAACTGCTGAGCCAGTGAAATATCTCCAAGTCTTTGTAAAATAACACATAAAACTCTAGGATAGTCAATGTTTTTGTGACTATGGTTGCTACTTGGTGGTGAAATTCAGTATCCACAGCAGTGAGCTCAAAGCCTTTTGAAGATATACTATTTTGAAATGATGACATATTATTAAGTTGTTTTGAGCATATGCATGCATATATTTATATATATGCATATGTTTATAACTTACACATATGTGCAATTAAACTATGTTAGAATATTATGGAATACACAAGTTATACGTGGTAAAGAAGGAAATATTTGTGAACGTGTATATATTTTTCTAATTTACATCATCCCTCTCCATTTTGAAGACCACTGGAAATTTCCCTTCAGTCAAAATCACTTTCAGACCCATTATCTTTGATGTTCACAGGGGTAAGTAAGGCCATTAACATGATTTCTCTTACATGCAGGACAGCAGAGATGTGGGCAGTTTAAAAGTAGCCTATTCCAGTTTCCACAAATAGATGTAGCTTGCCCATTCAGACTGGGACTAAGAATTTATAAAATTCCACCATAATAGTCAGCATGCCAAATCTGGGATTTCTGCAGGACATCTCACCTCTGCTTGTTAGTCTGTACTTCCTTGGTTTCTCTAAGAACCGCTCCTTCCACAATTAGCTCTGAAGACTGAAGACACATGCACATTGTCCTTGCTATTCAGGCTGACTTCAGTGCTCTGTTCCCTGCTTTCCCACACTGTATCAAAAGGTTGCTGGCTTTTGGCCTCTGTGAAAATGAGTAAGTAAATTGGACACCTCTTCTATTCCCCATTATGCAGAAAGGGACACCTGCAAAATAGGCTTGCCCAGGATTTCAATTTCACATATCAGTGCAACCCTTTGCAGCTGTTTGGGGATATGTTGAAGTTGTATGTAGCTTAGTATTATAGAGTTTTTCATACTTTGCCCCAAATGAGTATTGTCTCTGATCATGGCACCTCAAGGCTGGTCAATCTGTTTTTGTTTTTCCTAAACCTTCTTGTATCGTACACTGTTTCTTTCTCTGACACTAAATTTCAGTATGAACATCGAGCAACTCTTTTTCCTTCTTGCTTTATTACTATTTCAGTTTGGGGTGCTGTAGAGCAAATTATTAGGTACCCAGCCACACTTCAATTTTATTTTACTGTGAGATACTCAGTTACATTTTTAGAAAGTTTTGGTCCTGGTATGACTAACTGGGCTTTAAGAAAGGATGCCACCATTTACTGAATTATTACATGCTGGAAATTACAATGGATTATTTTGTTGTTGTTGTTTTCTCATTTAGTCTTAACAACAGCAGTATGAGACTCACTTTAAGATGCATATTTTATTTTTTTTTATTGTTTTTTTGAGAGAGGGAAAGAATGCGCGTGCGCACACACATGCACACACATGCACACACACACACACACACACACACACACACACACACACACAGACTCAAGTACACAAGGGAGGGGCAGAGGGAGAGGGAGAGAGAGAAGCTTAAGCAGGCTCCATGCCCAGTGGGGAGCCTGCTGCGGGTCTCAGTCCCACAACTGTGGGATCATGGCCTGAGCCAAAATCAAGAGTTGGACCTTTAACCAACTGAGTCATCCAGGTGCCCCAAGATCTACATTTTAAATCTGTGGACACTAAACGTTATAGAATTGTCTTACTTGCCCAATGTCAGAGTAAGGTAGTAGGGAGAGGGAGAGGTTTTGGTTTGATATTCAAACCCAGATCATGCTGACTTAGTTGCTCATTATTTTCATCCTTTGCTCTACTGCCTCTGGACTGTTTTACTAATTTTTTCTTATATTCTACTCTGCTATATATTGCTGGGTATAGTTCAAGTATAATCCTATTGAAATTATCCCAGAAATCTTACGTAAGAGTCAATCAGTATAACCTAGATTTAGATGTATATTTAGATATTAGTATTGTCTTGCATTATGGTAATCAACTAGTATCTTAGTACTAGGAAGCACCTTGAAAATGTGTCACCTCCTTAATTTAGCTTGCTACTTTATAATATATATTTTTGTAGGTAACCTAATGAGTCCAAAAGTAGAAGTGACTATGTTCATTGGCCGCAAAGTTTCTGTAATTAGTAGAGAGAGAACATCCATAGAGTTATTTCAAAAGTCATCAAACGATAGTGCCTTCTTAATTGGAATATAGTTGAATATTTGTCAGAGGCAGTGAAAAATGGATCAATAAATTTACTGAGAATTCAGAAGTTGTAAAGAATGTAGTCTTTGTGTAATTATTTGTATAATTGACAAATGAGATTGTATATATTTGAAGTATATGGCATGATAACTTGATACACACATACATTGTGAAATTATTATCACAATTAACATATCCATCACTTCACATAGCTACTGTTTTGTATATATGTGTACAGTGAGAATACTTGTAAGTTCTGTTTTTAAAACATCAAAGCTAAAAAGCATTTTAACTTTCATTTTCTGAATTTTTCCGAGGCAGTGTGCTACATTCATGTATGATCGATAGCATGTTCTCTAGCTTACCATCTTGTTTCATCTTCAATACTCCAGTTATCAGTCTGGCAGGTTATTCTCCACGTGGTGCATTTGACATATATCTTGTTTCTCTAGTACTGTCCTCACTTGCCTACAGGCAATGGAAAACTTGTCTCCTTCTTTGTATTCCTAGTGACTGGCACAGAGCTTTGCATGAAGTAAGTTGTTATCAAATGTCCATTGAATTGCTAAAATGAATTCCAGTAGTATTTTTGGAAGGTTGAGTGCACACAGTTTTCAGAGCATGCTGCCAATAACTACTTATGAGATCACAGAGAAATCATCATCTCTTTGAGGCTGAATTTTATTTGTAAAATTCATGTGTTACACAAAATACTTTGAAAGGATGCATTTAGGTAGACTGACCATATAATATACTGCCCAAACTGAGGTGTTTTTTAAGAGTAAAAGTGGGGACCATTAGAAATTACACCAGGACATCAGGCCAAAATCCAGTTCTATCATATGCAAACTAGGCATTTGATCATACTATATCTAGGTCATAAATTCTGAAGTCTTGTAATTTTCCATTTTGTTCATTTTTAGTTTCTAATATGAGGAATGAAGAATATAGAATTTGCCTTTCTCTGCCTGGCTTATTTCATTTAGCGTAATGTTCTCAAATGTTGTATGATTTTACTCATATGTGGAATCTAAAAAAATAAGCCCCCCCCCAAAAAAAAAAATAAAAAAAAAATAAAACCCATAGAAACAGAGAGTAGAATGATGGTTGCCAGGGACTGGTACTGAGGAGATACTGGTCAAACAGTACAAACTTTCATTTTTAAGATTAATAAATTCTGAGAATCTAATGTGCAGACTAATAACTATAGTTAATAATCTTGTGTAGCTGAAATTTGCTGAGAAATTAGATCTTGAGCATTCTCTGAACACACACAGAAACAACTTGGTAACTGTTTGAGGTGATGGATGTGTTAACTTGATTGTGGCAATAATTTCACAGTGTATGTTTATATGAAATCATCATGCTGTGCACTTTAAATATATGCAATTTTATTTGTTAGTTATACTCAATAAAGCTGGGGGGGGGGGAAGAATATAGAATTTGCAATCCGAAAGTTCTGAGCAGCTTACAGACACCATGATCTTGGGCAAATGTTTTTATTTTCCTTGAGTCTATTTCTTACACTCCTAAGAAAAATAATACTATTGTGTTGTTTCACATGATTATAACAAGAAAACAATAAAATCAGATATATAAAAAGATTTAAGGGGCACCTGGGTGGCTAGTCGGTTGAGTGTCCGACTTCAGCTCAGGTCATGGTCTCGTGGCTTATGAGTTTGAGCCCTGTGTTGGGCTCTGTGCTGACAGCTCAGAGTCTGGAGCCTGCTTTGGATTCTGTGTCTCCCTCTCTCTCTCTACCCCTCCCCTGCTCATGCTCTGTCTCTCTCTCTCTCTCAAAAATAAAAGTAAACATTCAAAAAAAATATTTAAACGAATGGCAAGAGTTATTACTTTACTATTACTATTATTATTCAAATTACTATGATAATTGTTAAAATTACTATTTTTCTTTTTTGGACAACCAGTGTTACCGGTCTTTACTTTTCATCATTGGTTAAACAACATATTACTTAATTTGACCTGTATATTACCAATTCATATATTGATTTCAACCAGTGCCAATTGTTGGGCAAAATGGGCTACTTACTCCAATTTAAAGATAATTTATTGAATTTCTTATTGTCTATACAATCATACATTGTAACGTTGGCATATGGTGGCCACTGTTGTCATGATCAGCTTTGAAAAAATGTCTCCCTTCGAAGCACACTTCCTTTTGCACTTATTTCCAAGTTCCTTTGTGAAAGGACTCCACCAATCCATTGGACAAAGGCAACTGTAAACCCTGTGGGTCACAGCTGAGGAGTGAATGATTACATAGTCTGGATTAAAGCAGTCACAAGGAAATACAAATCTAGTGAATCAAATGCCTCAGCGTATATCAAAAAGGCAACTTCTGGGAATGAGCCTTTGTGTGAAACCGTCTTCAAAAAGAATTGTGTGAGATAGGACTTAATAAAAGAAGAATACCCCAAACACTGATTGTGCAGAAGCGATGTATGTTTCTTGTAAAATTTTCTAGTGCATTAACTTTGTTCTTTACTATTACTTTGAGAATGCTAAACTCCTGAATGTTGGTGCTATAAATCTTCAATAGCAAGAAGCAATATCAGTCAATAAATACTTAACAACAGTATAAATTATGTATGATGGAATAAGTGAGTATTGCAGGGAAACCTATAGGCTAATGGGCCCTGCTTACAGAATTCCATAAAGGCTAAACATCCTGAATTTGTATGAGGGTGGCTACATTACCCGAGAGAAATAATCTTTACGAAATCAACATTTCACATTTTGGAAATGATTTTTGAAAAGCCGATAGGTGATATGTGTGAAAATCACTTGGTAACTGTAATCAAAATGTCTTTAAGTATACACCTCTTCAATCAGAATTTGGTTGGATAAACTGTCCAAGAGTTTTAGTCAGAGTTTCTGTCTTCCTATTTGAAGTATCTTCACTGAGTTTTACTACTGAAATTATGCTATAATTGATTCATTTGTCTTCAAATGCTTAGATATAATTTATTAAACAAAGGTTACTCATTGTTTCTTAGAACCATTATTTTTACTGGTTTGTTTGAATAACCAAAACAGATAGGTAAAATTATGCTGCAATAATGAAGGATTTCAAAGGAAGTATTTCTGTAGTGTCCAGTTATACCTATATCGTATGGCTTTATGTTTTCTCTATATTTACTTCAGAGATCTGACAAACTATGGAGTCTAAATAGAAATGTTGGGCGTATCTATTTGCTTTCCTAATGTGGAAAATTCCCACGGAGTATTCCAAAACCATTTAATTGTAGTAGTTTATTAGTGCATAGTAAAAAAGCTCCAGAAAGAAATAGCCGTGGAAAAGAAAAGAAACTAAAAACCAAAATGACATATTGTCTTTCAATTGAAGTCCCCCCATCCCTTCCATAATCCATTTTAAATGGTCAAAAGATAACTCGCTTTTGAAGAAAATGTACTTGGCAAACCTGATTTAGTTGTGGATGCATGCATGGCTCTTACTTGACAAATGATTATTCACCTTCCACTTAATTATAGGTGCTTAAAGGAAGGCATTTTGTGTAACTGAAGGCATAGCATAAGACAGACAACATACTGTTAATTTCTCTATGCCATCTCTTTCCTATATAATGACAGACTATAAATCCAGCAAGTTGAAGTAAGTTCTCAAGAATCCTGTTAGCAAGGAGATTGACAGAAGATTTTGGCACACATGAGCAAGTTGAACGAACTCAGGTTCTTTATAAGTCCCCAAGTTAGCACTGTTTGTGAGTTCATTTTCATTAGCTACCTTACTCAAGTTTATGCCCATACCTAATTTTGACCCAACACTTGATAGAAAACTAATAATACGTCACCATTATGTCAGGAATTAGCCAACTACTGGCCGAGGGCCTAATCCAGCCTATAGCCTGTTTTTGTAAGTAAAATATTATCAGGGCACAGCCATGCCCATTCGTTGATGTATTACCCATGTATCATTCTACAATTTTGGAGTTGAGTAGTTGCCACAGAAACCTAGGAACTTGACAAAAAAAAAAATGTTTCTGACCTTTGATGCAAAATAACCAAATCACACATTATTAAAGGTAAGAATAATTTCTTCATTTGATCGAAGAGAAAATGGAGACGGAAGAAAACGATAATTTGCTTTGTGATAACAAAACTAATCAGATGCAGGCCCCTGCTCTTGTGGTTCAGGCTCTTGATTTTGGCTGAGGTCATAATTTCATGGTTTGTGAGTCTGAGTCCTGTGTCCTATTTCATGATGACAGTGCAGAGCCTTCTTGGGACTCTGTCTCTCTCCCTCTCTCTCTGCCCCTCCCTCGTTCATGCTCTCTCTTTCTCTCAAAATAAATAAACTTAAAAAACAAAACAAAAAACTAATCAGTACAATAGCTTGGCCTATGAGCCTAGTTTCTACACCTGATCCATTACTCCTTGTGATCTAATTTACGCAGAGGAGAATAAACCAAGCTTCTCGCATAACTGGTCATAGGGGGTTTTGACAGTATGCTTAGCAGTCACATGAATACTTTTAGAAACAAACGTTCTTACAATGTATTACACTCAGCATGGCAATGGAGCATTTAATTTTTAATTATAGTGATTATATCAGCCCTTCTTAAACTTTTTCACTCCTTCCTCTATATAGTTGCTCCCTTTTACCTCTGCTCTAGAGTGTGTATATGTTTTATTATAAAATTTCTAATGCATCTCTTTTGGAGGAATGTTATGAGGCAGGTATTATAAGGTACAATAAGCGTCAGCATAGATCAAATAATGAAGCATGGTTTCTAAGGGATTCAGAGACTGTGAACACCAATTTTTTGCTGCCAACCCCAGAAATATTTTAATGAAGAACTCTCTTCAAATTACTGTTGGAAAAGAACTATAGCTAAGTGCCTGGTGATTTAATAGCTACAGTTTTGCCTTTTCAAACGTTGACTCCCAGAGTAAGTCTCAGTAATTTCATTGTAAAGCATTGTGAAAATCATCACTGACTTATGCAGCTGTTACCTCTGTGGCTCCAACAGGTTTCAGGATTTGTTTTGAAAACTGTATATACTCTTAGATAATCTCCAGGGTGAATTAGATATTTGTTATAAGCTGATTTAACAGGTGGAGAAAAAGTGGGATAGCTTGGTTCATTTCACTTTGCAATGGTCAGAACAGCAAATGTGTGGCAGAACTGTAAGAAAAGTTTATGCCTCCTTGGTCAGAATTTACACTTCTCCATTACAGCTATTATAAGGTCCAAGAAAACCACTGTGTTCACACATTCTTAAATTGTTCTTTACATTTGGTTATCTTGTAAACATTATGAAAATGTGTAATAGGTGATAATAAACTTCTTGAAACTAATAACATTAATGACAAGAGAAAGCTATAACTCTGTCTTTATTTCTCATAAAGTAATTGCAGTTAACTAATTTTATTTTACAGTTTTTATTCATTTAGCTACTTTGTACAAATAACACAAGTATAGAGAAATACGCACACGCATGCACGCATACTAATATGCACAGTTCAATTCAAGGGTTTATCACAAAGTCTGCCATCATATGGTTCAAGAAATAGAATGTTTCTGGGGAGTCAGGAGTCTCTGTCACCCCTTCATTTCTCCAGAGGCAGCCCGACACTTACCTGTACGTGGGGTCATTTTTGTGCACTAGTTTGGTTATACCACATGCGAAGCACTATGATTTGGCCCATTTTCTAAATTTTATATAAATAAAATCATGCAACTCTTTTTGTGTGAAATTAATGTACTTTGTTCATTTGCATTGCTGTATAGCATTGAGTTATATAAAAATAGCACAATTTCTATACACTCTGGAAGGATGCAAGTTATTTCCCTTATATGGGGATATTATGAATAATGCTCCAATGAATATCTGTCCATTTATTTTGTGCATATATGTATGCTTTCACATTAGGTACATAAAGAGTAATGGAACAATGGGTCTGGGGTATGACTTTATTCAGTTTTGGTAGGTAATATAAAATTATTTTCCAAAGGAACTGCATACCCAGCCTCACTGACAACTGCTCTTTTCTTATTTTTAGTCATTCTGAGGGGGTGTGTAGTGTGATACTTCATTATGCTTTTAACTTCCAATTCTTACTTTTCTAGGGAGATTGAGCACTTACACTTATTGACCATTTTTATACCCTCTTCTGTGAAAGATACTCAAATGTTCAATCTATTTTACTGTGAGATGGTTTGTCTTTTTCTTGTTATACAGGTGATATTTTTATATTCTGGAAGCAATTCTTTTGTGGATGTATAGCACACATATCTTCTATCCCTCTGTGAATCACTATGTCTGTGTGATCACTATGTCTCTTAAGGCGATTTTTTAAAAAAATCAAGAGCACTTAAGAATTTAATATGGTTAAGTGGACCAATATTTTATTTTTCATTGGGTGTTATTGTTGTTCTGTTTACTAGGTTTTTTCCCTACTCTAAGACATTAAAATATTCTATGTTAACCTCTAGATGCTTAATTTTTCTTTTACAATTTGCTCTGCTATAATCCACAATTAAAATTTGTGTAGAGTGTGAGATAGAGGTCAGTTTTCTAATTTTGTTTTATCATGTACTATTGTCTCAGTACAGTTTTTTTTTTTTTTAAACTGACATTCCCAACTCTTTTTTCCCAATTGTTTTGCCATACCACTTTTATCATATATCAATTGGCTGTATATGCATGGGGCTATTCTGGGCCTTTACTCTGTTCTTTTGATTGGTTTGTTTATTCCTGAAAAATGCCTCACTATTCTAGTTCCTACAGTTTTATAATAAGCCTTGATGTTTGGTACAGCACATTTTTCCACCTTGTTGTCTTTCTTCAAATGTGTTTTGGCTGCCTTTACCCCTTTGGGTTTCTACAGATTTTAGAATCATATTGTCAGATTTCAAAACCAAAAATTTATGGGCTTTTATATTAAATTTTCATAGAGGTGTGACATATGTAAAAAAAATATGAACAGAATGTCCAGTTAGATTGACATTTAATTAAGTATATCAGTTTAATAACTACCCCAATTAAAAAAGTAGATTGTTAACAGTATACCAGAAGCTCCCCTTATGCCCTAGATAGTCAATATCATTCCATAAAAGAAACTGCTCTTTTGATTTCATCGCTGCATTACTAATGTCTCTTATAGTTTGGACTTTCTATTTGCTTGTGAGCAGATAATGCTGTACCTAGGTGTTTTTGTTTTGTTTGTTTGTTTGCATTTAGCCTGGTTACTATTTGCTGACTTTTTAGATCTCTGGGCCTGTGTCTATAATCATAGTTGAAAATTATCTGCCAGTATTGTTTCTAATTATTTTACCTGTTCCATTTTCTTTCTCCTTTCTGTGTGAGGCCCCAGCTCCACATGTATGTCTCTGCCCTATCTTGATAGGTTTTTCCTCTGTTTTCTTTCCTATGTTCCAATCTCTGCTTTCTCTCCTGTCCTACCTTTTAATTCAGTAATCTACTTCTTGTTGTGGCTAAGGCAGTTTTTAAAATGAGTTATTGCAGATATTTCATGTTTTTCCTTTTAAATCTTTTCTTTCTCATGTTCTGTAATAAAATTATTCATGTTTTCTCTGTTTTCTTCAATATTTTGTAGTTTCTTTATGCTTTTAAAGTTTATTTTTTTATTTATTTTGGGAGGGGTGCAGAGAGAGAGAGAGAGAGAGAGAGAGTGAGAGATTGAGACTATCCCAAGCAGGCTCCTTGCTGCCAGTACAGAGCCTGGCGGGGGCCCAGTCTCATGAATTGTGAGATCGTGACCTATGCTGAAACCAAGAGTCAGATGCTTAACCAGCTGAGCCATCCAGGTACCCCGGTATTTTGTAGTCTAAAGAAATATTCCTCTGTGATTAATACCAGGATCACTTATTGGTTCTTTATTCTATGTAATTTGGGGAGAGAGGAGATTGCCTTTTCATTCTTTCTTGGCATGCCTGGCAATATTTATTGAACGCCAACCATTGAGTATGGGTAATTTTAGAGGGTTAGGATAATAATTATATTTTTCTTCAGAGAGGGATTACAAATAAATTCCTGGAAGGAAGGTATTGTGGGGATAGAGTATGGCAGATGGTTTCCTCTTAAATAAGCCTTATCCTAGTGTTTAACTTTTGAGTTTCCACCAAAAGCCTGGAGCTATTATCAAGTTTCTTCCACCCTTTTGGTTCTGGATCTCCACCTTTGTTTCCCAAACATGATGAGCTTCCTAAAATTTCTGCTCAGCTTTTTAGCTACCCAGTTAGTTCTGTCTTCTTGGTCAAGCACCTGGAAGGGAACACATTGGGCATTTTTCTCTACTCTGGGATCTTGGCTTAATACCTCTGAGCTCTAACTTCTGTATCTTGAGTCCAGTGAGGCTACTGTAAGGCCTAAGCTCTGAATTTTGCTTCTACTCTATTTCTTGTGCTGGGAACCAGAAAATGCCCACCTTGGCCCTCTCCAATCCTGGCTCTTTTGAATCCTCTTTTAAGTCTTCAAATATTTTCTTGTTTGTTTTCAGCTTTCAAGTCTGTTCTGAGTTGAAGAGAGTCAGTATGGTAGAAACTTGTTTGTTAAGACCAGAAGTTGAAGCTTCTTACCTATAATCTAGGTCATATCATTTCTGCTATCTCAACCAATTCACTGACTTTAAAAATTAATCCTTTTACTTTCCATACTTTTTTAAAAAATTTCTTTAACATTTATTTATTTTTGAGAGAGACAGAACATGAGTGGGGGAGGGCAGTGGGAGAGGGAGACAAAGAATCCGAAGCAGACTCCAGGCTCTGAGCTGTCAGCACAGAGCCCCATGCAGGGCTCAAACCCACAAACCGTAAGATCACGACCTGAGCTGCAGTCAGACGCTTAACCAACTGAGCCACCCAGGTGCCCCTACTTTCCATACGTTTGAGTCCTCCCCATCTATATACTTCTTCTCATAAACACTTAGGCAAGTCCAAAGCTCTCCAGTTTTAAATATCTATCTGTTAAACCCTCCGGTAAGAGTCATTACCCTTTTGATTCTCTGCTTCCCATTTCTTCACCTTCCCTGTGTTCCTCAAAATGATTCATTCTGGCTTCCAGTTCCCTGACTCTGTCGAATGTACCCTAGTTGGGTAAATGATGCCGATTAATTTAATCATTTTCTGGTTTATTTTTCCGGCGGCCTTACCGGGTTTTGACAGTCCACTACTCTTTCATCTCAAAGTATTGCTGTCCTTTGGGCACTGCTGCCCCAGCATTGTTGTCCAGCTCTTCGTGTTCCTTCTCTGGTAGCAGGTCTTTCAGTTTTTTTTTTTGTGTGTGTGTGTGTGTGTGTGTGTGTGTGTGTGTGTGAGTTCTAACTAATCTTCCCATCACATTTTGAGAATCTGCTCTTATTTTCTAATACTTCATCCGTATAAAATAATGTGTTCTCTGTATATTTCCCTCTCCCAACAAAGCTAACTATCATTCTGGTATTTGTGACTCTTGCTCTGTTTTTCATTACCGTTTTTCTATATATGTATATATGTATCAAACTACAGCAGTTTTACATGCTTTCAGTTTTGTATTGATGGCAGCATACTGTATGTATTCTTCTTTCTTTTTCCCTACTCAATGTAACATAAGATTCATTTATCTTGAAACTGTAATTCATTTTCACTCTTATATGTTACTGAAATTCTGTGCATTAATAATTTTCTCATCGATGAGCCCTTGGATTTTTTCATGTTTTTCTTTTATAAACAATACTGACATAAGTGTTCTTATACGTGCCATCTGATACATATGCATAAATATTTAGGTATATACTTATAATAGCAATTGTTAAATTATGTCACATGAATACTTGCAACTTTACAAAAGAATTCCAAATTGAAGTTTTAAATTTTTTTAAAATTTATTTTGAGATGGGGGAGGGGCAGAGAGAGGGAGAGAGAGAATCCCAAGCAGGCTCTGTGCTATCAGTGTGGAGCCCTTGCAGGGCTGGATCTCACGAACCATGAGATCATGACATGACTGAAATCAAGAGTTGGGCGCCTAACCAACTGAGCCACCCAGGCATCCCTGAATTTTTATTTTGTTTTATTTTATTTTATTTTATTTTACTATTTATTTATTTTTTGAGAGACAGACAGAGTGCAAGCGGGGGAGGGGCAGAGAAAGAGAGAGGGAGACACAGAATCCAAAGCAAGCTCCAGGCTCTGAGCTGTCATCACAGAGCCCGATGTGGGGCTTGAACTCAACGAACTGCAAGATCATGACTTGGGCTGAAATCAGACGTTTAACCGACTGAGCCACCAAGGCACCTCTATGAATTTTTAAATAAATGTATCAGTTTTCTCTTTTATTTTATTATGTAGGAGTTCCTATTGTCCTGTTGTTCTACATCCTGACCAACACTTGGTATTCTTTTAACTTTAATCTTTTGGAATCCATCATTGTTCTTCCCTTGTCTTCAATGCTGGTATTTCTACTTGTAACTTCTTAAAGTCACTCTAACATCATTCACAGGTGATGTAATCTTTTTCCATTGCTATACTTACCACTTAAATTTTATGGCTAATAAATGCATATTTTCTGCTCAGACTTTCTTGCTCTAAGTTTTATATCCATTTCTAATTTTTGACACCTTCTCTTGCATATCTCACAAACAATGAAATTTCAATGTGTCCAGTAGGGAAATCATGTATCTGATAAGAATTGTTCTTCTTCTTATGATATCTAGCTCAGTTATACCACCAAACATCAAGTCATCCAGGTCAAAAATCTGGATATAATCTCATATTTCTTCTTTCCTTGTTCAAATGTATTCAGTTAATCACCAAGTCCTCTCTCTCTCTCTCTTTTTTTTTTCAATCTGTAACTGTCTCTTTAATCCATTTACTTCTCAACACTCTACTGAAGATACTCTACTTGTGACAATAAATAACTCCCAGACATTAGTCAGTTATGATAATGACAGTGCAAGGGGACAACCTGGTAGGGGATGTGCTCTACCCACATCCTAGTGGAAAAAATCATGTATTATTACTCTTATAAGCTGAAACAACTGAGAAAAAGTATAGAAAATCAGATACATAAATAAACTTACATTTAGATTTATTAACGTGATATTTCAAAAGGCACAAAGATTCTTAAAGATAACAAAATTATGTAAAGAACAATGCTCACTATCTTGGTGTAAAATGCATGGCGATGGTATTTTAATCACAGCTCTACCCAGCTACTTTCCTGCCTTCTTGCCCTCACTGTCTTTGTACACAGTCTTACAAACTTAAGTGTATATGTTCCTTACCCTCCTTTGATAGTTCAGTATTTTGGCTGTCTTTATTTTTTTATCCCCCCAAATACGATTAATTAAACTGATCACAAACCAAAAGCCTCTTTCCTTGAATCTTTCTGGCAGGCCCTCAGTAATTATGCCTTCCTAACAGCCTGCAACCTCTGGTGTCTATCCCCCTGAGCTCTTTCATTCTCTCTCATTCTTATTCCATTCTCTCCAAAGAAGCATCTGAACACAATTTATCTTCCCACATATGTTTATTTTCATGGGGAAAAATGCACTAATCATACAAGAATATTCTTGTCTTCCTATCAATGAATAATTTATAGTGGATTCTCCCAATACATTATTCATTGATATTCGATTTATACATTTGTCTTGTTGATATATATGTATCTATATAATATATAACTATATAACAAAAACACTTGCAGATATAAACACACACGTGCACACATATACTCTTGAGAGAAAGATGTGTTCTCTCATCACTCATATACTCTTGTTATATTACCTATGTTATCCGGGGCATATAATACTAGCTATTTTAACAAAGAGGTCCGCAAATCTTAGTGATTAGTGATTTAACCCAACCGAAGTTCATTTCTTGGTTACGTAAAATCCAACAGGGTGAGCTTCTATATAAACCTTTAAGACGTGGCAGGCCAGTCAGAGATGTACTCGTTTTCCTGCTGCCCTAGACAAACTTCATATGTAACTTCCCTTGCTTACTAAACCTGCCACCTACCAAAAAGGAAAAAAAAAAAAAAAAAAGTCCAGGAGGGTACTCAGCATAGGGCACAGCTGCCTCCTAGTTGGTGGTTCTGCTATCACCAAGTGCTCTGGTGACTTCCATTGCACTGGATTCATTTGGGAGATAAGGGGTAGGAGAGTTTTGATTTTAATTTTTAATGGGCCAAGAACAGAAACAACGCGCATCAACTCCACTGCAGTTAACTTGGTAAAACTGCAGGAGAGGCTGGCAAATGTTACCAGGTTTGTACCAAGGCAGAAAGGGGAATGAGTTTGGGGGACAATGAGCTAGTCTTTGCCACAAAGGAAAATTGGCAGGCTGGACTCTTAATTGTGTTAAGTCATCTACCCCGTTCATCCTATACTGTCTTGCATCATAATTTCCATTTCAAGTGTTTCATATCATGAGTGTTTATATATCATGTTTCATATCATGATAAGTGTTTCATATCATGTTATATTTTCTTGGCCTCAGAGTAGTCACTTAATTGCTTACTAAGTTACATTCTAAAGATTGCCTTTTGAAATGTATTATTTTCCATGAGTTATTCAGAAAGTATATGTAGATATTTGTATCCATATGGTGATGCCAAGCTAGAAAAGCAGAATAAGATTAATAATTCAAGACTTAAAAAAAAAGGAATAGGAAAACACCATCGTAGAAGACTGAATTGTTCAGCTTGGTTTTGACAATGATCAGATTCACAGGATTTGCTATTTCATTTGCCTTTGTTGACTTGTCTAACCCCTTCACCAATTGTAGCTCATCAAATATTCACATATGTATAGAAAAAAAACTTTATCAGAATTTAAACTAATTGAGATAATTGTGGGGAGGTGATTATTATTATAGTAGCTACCTAGTCTGAGTCTATTCTGAGAATAACACCTGGATTCAATAAATCACGAAACAAACTTCAGTGTGCTATAAATAAATTTTTGACTTTTAGTGTTTTGTAAGGTTTATTTCTCTCCCCAAACTACTTTCTTTTTTTTTTAATTTTTTTTTTAACATTTATTTATTTTTGAGACAGAGAGAGACAGAGCATGAACGGGGGAGGGTCAGAGAGAGAGGGAGACACAGAATCGGAAGCAGGCTCCAGACTCTGAGCCATCAGCCCAGAGCCCGACGCGGGGCTCGAACTCACGGACCGCGAGATCGTGACCTGAGCCGAAGTCGGACGCTCAACCGACTGAGCCACCCAGGCGCCCCCCCCCCCCCAAACTACTTTCTTAAACATATGTACCTTCCAGAGTGTCCTGCATACTGTCCCCAGAGTGATCTACCTGATATAGAAATTTGATTATATTATTTCTCTTCACAGAATCTTTCAGTGGCGCCGTATGATTACAAAATGATGGGAAACCTCTCTAATTCTGTCTCCTGATAATCTGTGCTTTGCATGTCCTAATCTAATAGTATTGGATTACTTACAGTCAAAACAGGCTGTTGTGTTGAATCTTCCTGCTGTTCATGCTGTTCTCTTCATTTCAAATTTCTTTTCCCCTCAACTGACCTCCTAATTCCTTCTAATCATTCACAGCATAGGTCCCACCTTCCCAAAGAAGCTTTCGCTTATCCTCCTCTTCTCCTCCTGCTCACATAGACTGAGTAATGTTTTCCTTCATGTATGTTCCCTGTGTAATGTATCATTTTGTTTTGGAATTATTTTCTAACGTGTCTCACCGTCTTTCTAGACTATAAAGTCTTACAGGGTAAGAGAGGATCATTAATTTATCACATCTTATCCACAGTGATATTCCTAATACACAGCAGGTGCCAATTAATATTATTTATTGAATTGAGCTAATAGAAACATCATATATCACAGGACATGGAAATACTGTCCAGTGTTACAAATATTTTTAAAATCTATATTTGATACCTAAATAATGCAGAGATCTATTTACCTGTTACTTCAAAGACATCAATATTCATAATTTGGATTCTGATTTCCAAAATCAACAGCAGTTCTTTGGCAGAATAATTGTTGTATCAGGTGCCCTGGGACAAATTTGCTTCTGGTTTGAAACTATAATAGTTAAAATTCCTTCTCTCTAATTTGTATTACAAATAACATTATGATTGATCCAGTGTTTTATTTTAGAATGTCAGGAAGAAAAATCAGGTATCTGTTAGGGACAAGACTCATTGCATAAGAGACGCAGAAAGGTAGATGCCTGCAATCTCTTACTCTTTGGAAAGAGGCATACAGTATTTATGTATACATATGAACAGAGGAATACATTGGGGATATGTTTGTTTTAAAAGGTATCCGGCTATCATATGCCAGTTGCTACTGCCTTAGCCATGAGGCAGTAGTGTAGGTTGTATTGTGCTAACAAATTAACTCCTGGACATCAGTGACTTCACACAATGTTTACTTTTTATTCATGCTAATCATCTGCAGAGTGCTTGCCCCACACAGTCCCTCAGGGACCCAGGCTAATGGATATTCCACCAGGGTGGATATTCTGCCTGCCGAGGCAAGGAAGATGATGTACGGGGTTCTTAACGTTGCTTTCGTATTCTTTGACATAAAAGTGACATACATCGCATACACTCACAGCCATTGCCCGGCGCTAGTGAGATCGAGCTAGGGAATCCAGGGAAATATGAAATAAATTGGAAAATAAATACATTAAAGCTTCCACAGCTATCGAATGAGATCTCTGAAGCAGTGAGCTGTATTTTAGAAAGCTTCGTTAGGCAGCAGGGGCTACTTACTGTATCCTGTTCTTGTACTATAAATAATCAATGCTCATGTCTAAAGAGAATGAATACAATAAAGGAATCACTAGACTTGGGGTTCACAGCTTTGTGAATAAAAAATTAATTCATTTAAAAAATGTTTCACAAGTTCCATGAAATGTGGAAGGAGAAAGAATTTACTACCCAGGCAGACTTGCACTTAAACATGGATGGCCCATGTCAAGTAAGTGACTTGAGACAAGTTGTTTGACTTCTGGAGGCCTCAGCATTGTCATTAGTAGAATGTGGTTACTTTTACTTACTTCTCAGAATTAAAGGAGTGAACATGATGTGCCTAGAATAACATTGTAGAAATGCAACAAATAAAAATTCCACTGACTATTCCCATATACATCTTTGCTCTTGTCCCCCTTCTCCTCAACAGTATCATCAACCAAATGTGATGGTGTCCTTCAGTGAGCACACAGACACATGCAATGCTTTGCCCAACTGATTATATTACAGTGCAACAAGTACCCCAAGTGGCAGGGGGGTGGTGGGTAGCTGCTTTTAGAATCCAGAGGAAGAAGTCATTAACTGGGAAAAGAAGGCATTGGAGATAAAGGGAAAGTTAGGAACACTTCAATGAAGAACATAAGTAGAATAAGTAGAGATAAAAAATAGGTATAGTAATTAATAACACATCAAATTACTATAATATTAAATGTGATGATGTATACAAAGTGCCCAGAAGTGTTTGCCATAATGCTAGCAGTCCTTAAAGGATAATTGCTAATTTTAAAATGTAAGGTTTTTACTAGATAGCCTCTGCATAAAACCTCCAAGATGATTATTTTGTGTATTTATGTACTTATGTATTTATGTATTTATTTATTTGTGGTCAATCTGCTTTAGGCTCTGGACATTGATTGGCCCACAGTGTTGATTGGCACGTAATATTGATATTCAGACTTTTTTAAAAATGACATAGATCTTTCTTTCAGGAAAAACTTATAGAGATACTCAATATATAAGACTCAATATATTATGTACCTGCTTGAGTTGAAGTGGGAATGAGAGAGAGAAAGTTCTGCTAATTGGCCTTTGCATATCTTGCTGGCTTGCAGCAACTCTTCAGGACAGTTAGGACCTCCACATTTTGAAAACAACTGGATCAAAAGCTCTAATTATACTGTAGTAGAGATAATCCTTTTAATGAAGTAAGAGTTATTGGAGTACCTAATTTCATTTTGTCCTAAAATTCAAAGCAGACATTCTTAATCTCAATCGTTTGTTTTTATCATATAGTTGGGCCTAGTTTGCACATTTTTTTGTGTTTAATATAGTACATTTATTTATTTAAAAATTTTTAATGTTTATTTTTGAGAGAGAGACAGTGCAAGTGGGAGAGGGGAGAGAGAGAGAGGGAGACACAGAATCCGAAGCAGGCTCCAGACTCCCAGCTGTCAGCACAGAGCCCAACGTGGGGCTCAAACTCACGAACCGTGAGATCATGACCTGAGCTGAAGATGGACACTTAATCCACTGAGCCACCCAGGTGCCCCTAATATAGTATATTTAAAAAGGATAGTTTTACTTTCTGCTTGCCTAACCAATTAAGTTTTTTTTTCGGTGAATTATACAGGTACCACACAAAGTTTCCAGGTGTGGGTTTATAATTATTTATATTGCTTAGAAATTGGTATTTTTCTTGTATCCAAGAACTCTTGCCTTTAGATAATGAGAATTCATAGATAACATCTCTTCAAATAACAACTTTCTCTGTCAAAAATATTTTCTCCGGGTGCCTGGGTGGCTCAGTCAATTGAGCATCCGACTTCAGCTCAGGTCATGACCTCACCACTTGTGGGTTCGAGCCCCGCGTCTGGCTCTGTGCTGACAGCTCAGAGCCTGGAGCCTGCTTCGTATTCTGTGTCCCGTTCTCTCTCTGCCCCTCCCTCACTCATGCTCTGACTCTCTCTCTCTCTAAGAATAAATAAAACATTAAAAAAAAATAAAAAAAAAATTTTTCTCCATTTTTTTCTTATGATGTGCAATTCAAATTGTGTTGGATCATCTGCTACCTTCCAAGTTTTCTTAACCTGTTTCATATTTTCATTTCTGTCTCTTTGTACTACATTCACCTAATTTCTTTTTTGATAATTGTAACTTGTATTCCTTTTTATAACTTTCTAATGTTAATCTTTTACTTTATTATTAAGTCATTGGCTCTGTTTATTCTGCCTATGAATTTTATTTTAATGATTATATTTTATGGCTAGAAATTCAGTATGTGTCTATATAAAATCTGTCTACACTTTATAGTATCCTCCTCTTTTGATTTGATTTCTAGTCATTCACAATATACCTGCCAACATTGTGAGCAGACTTATGTAATTGCCACTCTCAGATTATTCAGCTAGTCTCAGGTCTTGTGCTGTTTTCATTTATGGGTAGGCTGTTAACAATACTTTGTTTCTCTGTGTGGTCTGTGGTTAGTTTGTGTGTGCCTGTGTGTGCACCCCTATTAACCTTTTTTTAAATTATTATTAGTATTCTCTATGGCTTCCGTATATCCTGAATTATCAGAGCATTTATTTATTTATTCATTTAATTTTTTTAATGTTTATTTATTTTTGAGAGAGAGAGAGAGCATGAACGAGGGAGGGGCAGAGAGAAAGGGAGACTCTCTCCAGGCTCCAGCTCCGAGCTGTCAGTACAGAGCCTGACGCGGGGCTTGAACTCACAGACCGTGAGATCATGACCTAAGCCAAAGTCAGAGGCTCAACCGACTGAGCCACCCAGGCGCCCCTTATCAGAGCATTTAAATAGACTGGTTTTAGTTTGGTTTCTGTTAGAGATCCCATGAGTTTCAGTGGCTCTACTAGATTTTCTTTTTTTCTTGTTTTGTGGTTCTTGTATTATGTAGGTATTATAGATAGGATTCCATACTCACATACATGGATAATGCTTACTGTTTTTATATTTATTTCCTCACCCAAAGCCCAGAAAGAAGAAAAACTTTTGTAACTTTTCTTTGCTGGAATATTGGATGATTTTTTTTTTTTTTTTTTAGATCATGAAGATTGGTAGTGTCTTGAGGGCTCAAGGCTTAAGCAACTGGAGAAGTTCTAGTTTCCTGTCTAATTTTTATTCATAGTTATACTCTTAGAATTTTTTCCTGGTCTAAACATCTCATGGATGCCTGCTTTATCAACTTTACCTACCACTTTGGTTTTATTTCTTTGTTTACCTGGGGGTTGATTTGTCTTCCTTCCGTCTGACTTGGCTGTGCATTTTAAATATGTTATCAAGCTCTTTGTGTGTGTGTGTGTGTGTGTGTGTGTGTGTAGTTAATAGAGTATACTGTTTGAGTACAGTCTGCCATGTTGCCTGAGTCTAATAATTTGTTTTAGAGAAGAGATCATTGGGGCTCCTGGATGGCTCAGTCAGTTGAGCTTCCAACTCTTGGTATCAGCTCAGGCCATGATCTCAGGGCCATGGGATGGAGTCCCACTCTGGGCTCTGTGCTGAGTGTGGAGCCTGCTTAAGATTCTCTCTCTCTTTCTCTCTCTCTCTCTCTGCCTCCTCCCCTGCTTGCACTCTCTCTCTCTAAAGTAAAAAAAAAAAATTAAAAAATTAGAATTTAGTTATGAGCAGTAATAATTGTATAAAATATATAAGTGTAAGTGACAAAATGCTATCCCTCTCTATTTCTAGGTAAACAAACAAAAATTAAAACACCTTGTTTTTATAGGCTTAGTAATTATAAATTATACAATATAGACTCTTGTACTCTTCTTGAGTTGTAGTTGGAGACATTATTCTAATATCTTGCATGAAGGTCCAAACCTGCTAGGAAGGGCATTTGACATTATTACTCTGAAATTTGGAGAGGAGAATGAAAAGTAAGATCCATCTAACTGTGTCTCCAATTGAATTATTTCCCATTTTCACCCACTAGACTTTCAGCTGTTGTTGTAAAATCGTTTTTGAGTGTTAGAATTTCTTCAGCTGAAAAGCTTGCTGCAGAGAACAAATGAACTTCTGTGAGTCTGAGTACATGCCTAGTTTGAAGATCACTATTTCCAAAGAAAAAATGTAGGAGGTGTGACAAATGATTATTTTGATTTTTAATAAGTACACAATTATATGTATATATAATATATTTGTATATACAAATAAATTTTCTTACATTTTGAATAATTTATTTAGAATATCTGGCCTCTAATTTCTGATGTAGGCACTTCAGTTACTGTCCTGCTGCCATCACTCCTTTCTTCAGTGTTGTTGGAAGCATCTAGAAAGTTTCAGACTTTTACCATGAGGGGTCTGCAGATGTTTTATTACCCCCCCCACCTCAAGCAATTAACCTCCCCTTTTTTAATTTCTTGACCTCCTAAGTAATGGATCCCACAGGTTCATTGTCTTTCATTATTCCATTACCCTCCTTCAGATTCCATCATGACCCCAACATAACAAACTTCCTTCCTTTGCTGCACACCCAGTGTGAACTTGTGCCCTTTCTACTGGTCGTGAAATACACTTGCTATGTAGTTTCCTATTCTCTGCAATATTGCATTCAGTTCTTTTGTTGGTCCACATATATTTTGTAAAATAGGGAAAAGTCTTGTTTTTTTCTCTTTTTTTGTATTATACTAAAAATGTAGTGGCAAATCAGAGCTTCTTATTCTCCAGTGTCTTACAACAGTCATAGGAAACCACTGTTAAATTTTTGTTTGTGGTTTTCTCTACCTCTGTATGATTGAGACACTTAGAAGTTGGGGGTTGGGTCAAAAGAAGTCAAATTTCCTGAACCTTTCTTTCAGGGAGACTCCTGTCAGTTCAGTTCTGTCCTATAGCTTGGGCATGAAGGGCAGTGACCACAATAGAGACTCAAGGTGGGACTTCTGCCTTTTATTAAAACAACAAAACAACCTGTCTATTAACGTACTTAGTGACTCACTTGGAACGAATACAGTGCCAAAACAAACAAAAAATAAATAAATAAATAAAATAAATAAATAAATAAATAAACAACTTTGCAATGGAGAAAACTGGCAGGCATCATTTAAAAAAAAAACAAAAAGATCAATTTTAGCATTCTCAGTAGTGTTGATACAAGGCTCTCCAATATAATATGATAAAAAGGGGACTTCGCTATAAACCCAATCTAGTCATGAGAAATCATTAAACAAACTCAAATTGAACATCACTGTAGAAAATAACTGGTCAGTACTCTTATAATAATCAAGGTCATGAAAAAAAAAAAAAAAAGGAATGACTGAGAAACTTTCACAAACTAAGGAGACATGACAACTGATATGACCTGACATGGAGAAATACTGTAGTGTCCTCAATCAGATCCTGAACAGAAAACCAGCGTTAGTGAGAAAACTGGTAAAATCCAAACAAAATGTTTTGTTCATATATATTAGTATATTACCAGTATTATGAATTTCTTAGTTTCAACAAGTACTCCATGGTTTTGTATAATGTAAAAATTAGGGAAAGCTGGATGAAGGTTACTAATACATTCTATTGTCTTTACAATTTTCCGGTAAACCTAAAATTATTTCAAATAGGCAGATTAAAAAGAAAAGAACATTACCTTCTATAATTAAAAAAAAAAAAAGAAACAAGCTATGTGACTGCACCCTCACCAGGCTCTCCTAGACCTGCTTTGAAGTACTAGATATCATTTTTCTGGGGAAGGTGTGATGCATTCAAATTCTAAGGAGAATCTATTGTGTTCTGGATGGTTTCTCCTAAAGGGAATGACCCTTGGTTAAGTCAAACATCAGGAGTCCTCATTTGCTGGAAGAATCTTATCACATGCCTAGTGTCTCAATCAGAATGGGAACTTAATGAACCAGTAACATGTTTGGGTGGAGAATTTTCTAAAGAGAGGAGCACAAATAACCTGATTTGTAACTTTGCAAGCCTTTTAAATTCTAAATCAGATATTCACCTGAGGCTGGTTGTCTTGAATTATCTAATTCTAGATTTGAAACTGTCAGTCCTTTTATAAAACAGAATAGTTCAATGGTAAATATTAAATTGAAAATATGAGAAAAATGGCTCTCAAAGGGAAGAACACATTGATAAATTCTCATGACATATCCTATAGCCCATTGCAGTACAAACAGGGCAGTCTGTCAAGCTTTTATATGAAATCTGATACCACCAGCCAATGCCAACAAAACTCTGATTTTCAGCTTGTCCTGTCCTGGCTGTTAAAAGTGGAAGAATTGTGTTGATGTAGCATTTTCTGTCTCCTATTCCTTCCAAGAGCTGGGACATCTTCAAAGAAATAGATGTGTATATATTGGGGTATTTCATTACACTCCCTTGGAATAAAATGGGCTCTGTTTTCTGGAGGTCTACTTACTGACAGATTAAATTCCATATCCATTTGACTTTATTTTCCTTTAAAATCAATCATTCTGTGTTTGGTCTCTTCTCTAAATTGCAGAAGCAGATTAATGCTTCATTTACCTATATTAGTAATTGAATGACTCTGATGGCAAACCTCAGAGACATATTGATTTCTCAACCTTTCTAAATAAATACTCCCCTCACCAGTCTCAAGGAAATAGCCACCTTTTGCCCTAGACATTTCATAACAAAGTGGTTTCTTAGCAAAGAATTAAGGAAGGCCACGTGGGTATTCACTGATACTAGACTTCCCTTGCTAAAATATTTTTTCCCCTTTGTTACCCTTATAGTCCCTCCATTTTTCAGGTTATACAAACCTCACAGTCTGTTCCCTGCCATTTTAGACCCATTAAGATATTCTTTTCTTCCCTGCTTCTACCTTTCCATTTAGAGCTTGTGTACTTAGGCAAAAGATGGAACTTATTATTTCACACCAAGATGTGAATATGTCTAATAAGTAAGATGACTGTGTGTGTGCATGTGTGTGTATATATATATATATATATATATATATATATATATGCTAAATAAGGGCCTTTTTGAGATTAAATTGGGGCATTAAATGGGGGCAAATTGGATGCTTGGTTTAGAGGCATAAAGTGACACTGTCTAGGAAAATTGGACATATGATCAATCTACTGATAAAAATGTGATACTTTTCTCCAAGGTAAAAGAAAGTTTAGTTGGGAAAAAGCTTAAGTAGAACAAATAATTTCCAATCACTAAATTTCAAATAGCAAGCATTATGTACAGGATGTTTGATAACCATGGGAGGTCGTCCTGAACTTCTAAAACAGTGTGTCTGTCTTCCATCTCAAGCCCTCCATCTTTTGAGAACACTGATAATATAGTTAGTAATAGATATAATAAAAAAGTGCTTGCATATTTTAAAGTTTTTAAAGTTTTAAACTAGTGCTTTAAAGTTTTAAACTAGTTTAATAGCTATTATCATATTACATAAGAATGCTATTGCACTTGTGCAGATTAACATCACTCCTTTTATAGATGAGAACACTTAATCAAAAGTCAAGCTTAGATTGCCATTCATTTCTTTTTTCAGTCATTCATAGAACAGAAACAAGATCAAGAGCCATACTGCGTACCTCCATTCTCCCATTTGTCAGACTTTGTGCAAGACATGAAGGTGAAGATGATGCGGTCCTTTATTTCAAGTTGCTTATTGTCTCATGGAAAGAGATGGATAGGTGTTACAGACATGACTCACTTTTTGTATGCGGTATACTTTGTATTAAAGCTTAACAACCTACTTCCACTTTAACTCTACTTATGACAGCTGCCCATGTTTTTCAATGGCTTCATATAAAGTTTCTGGAACTTTTTGACACAGCTTTGGTTGCTGTTATTAACTCCCTTTTGTTGTTTCCTGAGAAATTGGACAAGAGCTCCTTTCTATGGAGCAGGAAAATAAAGGAAGTGAGTTTCTGAATGTGTTCCTCTCTAGAAAAAATGTGACATGATGGCAGAGATTGGAAACTAGTGGTAGGTAAACTAGGTATTGATGTGATGTTTTAGGAGTATGACTCATCAAAAAGGAAGAGAGGCACAAGATGAATACAAGTTGCAACGTTAGAAGCCTGTGTATCAATACAAGTTAAGTTAAATTTGGTCAAAAGGTAGAGAAAACTGGGTGGTTCAGGAGTGGGCAAAAGTATTTTCAAATAATTTCAGGAAAAAAAAAGTGTTGCATTTTTTAATGGTATTCAGGGAGTTAGCTTGGTTTAAGGACTTTTACAAATGCTTAATATCAACAAACCACACAGGAAAATGTAAAAAATAATCTTGGTCTTTTGTACTCAAAATAAGAACCATGGGTCAGCATCATTAGCCTCACCTAGGAGCTTGTTAGAGATACAGAATCTCAGGACTGATCCCAGAACTGTTGAATCAGAATCTGCAGTTTAACAAGATGCCCGAGTAATCCCTACCTGCATCAAACTTTGAGGAGCACTTCGGTAATAGGGTCATTTGTACTATGCATCCTCAGACTACGTTTCAAGAATTGCAGGTTTTCACAAAAGCTTTGCAGTAGGTCCAACCAGGTCTGTGTAACACAGTTGTCTGAATAGGAAGGTGCTTGAATTTTGTTTTTTCTCTGACCACAAGGGATCATGGCCAATCTTTTGTTTGATGGGGGGCATGTAGGTCTGATCTCTCTTTTACCTAATACAGCTTGCAGTGACTTTTCTGAGTGTTCACTCCCAGGGCAGGCAGCTGATGAGATGATTTTACTGTTCTAGAATGAGGGAGATTCCATCTACTTTCCTTATGTTTTTGCAGATTCGCCATGGACAACATATTAGCAAGGCCATGCTTTGGCATGCCATAGAGTAAAACTTTTAATAAAGGGGGTGGTGATGGCTCCCTTCGGCAGTACATATACTAACATTGGAACGATACACAGAACAGTAGCATGGCCCCTGCACAAGGATGACATGCAAATTCATGAGGGGTTCCATATTTTTTTAAAATATTATTCACCACGACCAGGCGGGATTTATACCTGGGATGCAGGGCTGGTTCAATATCTGCAAAACAATTCACGTGACTCATCACATCAATAAAAGAAAGTTCGAGAACCATATGATCCTCTCAATAGATGCAAAGAAAGCATTTGACAAAATACAGCATCCTTTCTTGATAAAAACCCTCAAGAAAGTAGGGATAGAAGGAGCATACCTCGAGATCATAAGAGCCATATATGAACGACCCAACGCTAATATCCTCAATGGGGAAAAACTGAGAACTTTCCCCCTAAGGTCAGGAACAAGACAGCGATATCCATTCTCGCTACTGTTACTCAGCATAGTATTGGAAGTCTTAGCCTCTGCAGTCAGACAACACAAAGAAATAAAAGGCATCCAGATCATCCAGGAGGAGGTCAAACTTTCACTCTTTACAGATGACATCATACTTTATATGGAAAACCCAAAAGATTCCACCAAAAAACTGCTAGAATTGATTAATGATTTCAGCAAAGTTGCAGGATATAAAATCAACGTACAGAAATCGGTTGCATTCCTATACACCAACAATGAAGCGACAGAAAGAGAAATCAGGCAATCAATCCCACTTACAGTTGCACCAAAAACCATAAAATACCTAGGAATAAATCTAACCAAAGAGGTGAAAAATCTATACATTGAAAACTATAGAAAGCTCATGAAAGAAATTGAAGAAGACACACAAAAAAATGGAAAATTCCTATCCATGCTCCTGGATAGGAAGAACAAATATTGTGAAAATGTCGATACCACCCCAATCTACATATTCAATGCAATCTCTATCAAAATAACACCAGCATTCTTCACAGAGCTAGAACAAATAATCCTAAAATGTGTATGGAACCAGAAAAGACCCCAAATAGCCAAAGCAATCTTGAAAAAGAAAACCAAAGCAGGAGGCACATTCCCAGACTTCAAGCTATCCTACAAAGGTGTAATCATCAAGACAGTATGGTACTGGCACAAGAACAGACACTCAGATCAATGGAACAGAATAGAGAACCCAGAAATGGACCCACAAATATATGGCCAACTAATCTTTGACAAAGCAGGAAAGAATATCCAATGGAATAAAGACAGTGTCTTCAGCAAGTGGTGCTGGGAAAACTGGACAGTGACATCCAGAAGAATGAACCTGGACCACTTTCTTACACCATACACAAAAATGAACTCAAAATGGGTGAAAGACCTCAATGTAAGACAGGAAGCCATCAAAATTCTCGAGGAGAAAGCAGGCAAAAATCTCTTTGATCTTGCCCACAGCAACTTCTTACTCAACAGGTCTCCGGAGGCAAGGGAAACAAAAGCAAAAATGAACTACTGGGACCTCATCAAAATAAAAAGCTTCTGCACAGTGAAGGAAACAATCAGCAAAACGAAAAGGCAACTGATGGCATGGGAGAAGATACTTGCAAATGACATATCAGATAAAGGGTTAGTATCCAAAATTTACAAAGAACTTATCAAACTCAACACCCCAAAAACAAATAATCCAGTGAAGTAATGGGCAAAAGACATGAATAGACACTTCTGCAAGGAAGACATCCAGATGGCCAACCGACACGTGAAAAAATGCTCAACATCACTCATCATCAGGGAAATACAAGTCAAAAACGCAGTGAGATACCACCTCACACCTGTCAGAATGGCTAACATTAACAACTCAGGCAACAACAGATGTTGGCGAGGATGCGGAGAAAGAGGATCTCTTTTCCATTGTTGGTGGGAATGCAAGCTGGTGCAACCACTCTGGAAAACAGTATGGGGTTCCTCAAAAAACTAAAAATAGAACTACCCTATGACTCAGCAATTGGACTACTAGGCATTTATCCAAGAGATGTGCTCTTTCGAAGGGACACGTGCACCCCCATGTTTATACAGCACTATCAACAAGAGCCAAAATATGGAAAGAGCCCAAATGTCCATCAATAGATGCATGGATAAAGAAAATGTGGTGTATATATATACAATGGAGTCTTACTCGGCAATCAAAAAGAATGAAATCTTGCCATTTGCAACTATGTGGATGGAACTGGAGGGTATTATGCTCAGTAAAATTAGTCAGAGAAAGGCGAAAATCATATGACTTCACTCATATGAGGACTTTAAGAGACAAAATAGATGAACATAAGGGAAGGGAAACAAAAATAATATAAAAACAGGGAAGGTGACAGAACAGAAGAGACTCATAAATATGGAGAACAAACAGGGTTGCTGGAGGGGTTGTGGGAGGGGGATGGGCTAAATAGGTAAGGGACATTAAAGAATCTACTCCTGAAATCATTGTTTCACTATATACTAACTGATTTGGATATAAATTTTAAAAAATAAAAAATAAAATTAAAGAAAAGGGGTGGTGGTGGTAAAGGAACCATTTTGGTCCAGTTTTCTTGTTTGAGTGAAAAGGATATCCTTTGAGTAACCTGACAGGTGCCAGTATTTTAAACAAATTGCTAATAACAAGGGATGTGCGGTTGATGACTTCTTAGGACCCCACCTTTTAATGAGTCTCCAAATCTAGGATAGTGTAAAGGGAAATATTATGAAATTAGACAGTCTGGTGTTTGCTTCTCTGTTTTCACCCTATGACCTGTATGACTTCAAGCAAGTTACTTAACATCTGCATTTTCCATTTTCTCATTTATAGATGGAGATAATTATACTTACTTTAAAGGAAAGGTGTGTGATGTAATAAGATGATATATATATATATATATATTTATATATATACATTTATATATACGTATATACGTGTGTATATATACATGTGTGTATATGTAGTTAATATATGTATACATATATATGTAACGTACCTATGCATAATGCCCAGCCCCTGTTCAGCCCTTTATAAATGTTAGATCTCCTCATTTATTGTCTTATCATTTCTCTAAACTGATAGAACTATAGAGGAAAAGCCATTTGAGCTGTTTATTTTCTTATTATATCCTCTCAGAAAGCACAAACATCCAGGGGAAAGAAATTGCATAAATGGAATGAATATTACATTTTAAACATGATGATATCATATATTCAAACAACAGTGTTAGAATCTTATTAAGCTGGGAGCCCATTATAGTACTACCTTTAAGTTCTGTGCTCTGAAAATACCTAATATGATATCTTATGAGGTCTCAAAACAGCCCCAGACACATTTGCAAAGGACACAACATTTTTTCCCTTCTGCCATCTGCCTTGAGTCTTTTCTTTCCCATGTGGGTCCCACAGACAGTGACCCTCTCTCTAGCTCTGCTTCTATCCCTGGCCACCCTGCCATATATACATATCATGCTCTTGAATTCATTTTTCCCATTATCTTTCCTCTATCAAAATAACATATCCTGCGCTTCCCTTATATAATAGTGTTTTCACTTGTAAAGATAATAACGTAGTAAAAAATTGCTATTAATAGTAATAAAGAACACCTTTGCCTCTATCTTAATAGGTATTATGTATACATTTTAGCAGACACTTCTGGAAGTGCTGTTTCAGCCCCCAAAAGAACAACTCGAATGCTGTCCACATTAGGTACAGTGACAAGAGATGGGAGAAGAGCCATCAAAGGAAGGCCCTGGCAGGGAAGCTTCTAGTTTTCCCTTGATCACACACTGTTAGTGTGCAGGGTTTGCCTATGTGACTTAATATTTAGTGATGCAATATTTAAATAAATTTACATCCATAATAACATCTCCTTAACACAGATTTTTACAGTACTCATAGGTGAGTACTTCCATCAAGATTTTTCTCCAGAGTAGCTGCACTAGTTTGCATTCCCACCAGCAGTGCAAGAGGGTTTCCCTTTTTCCACATCCTCGCCAACACTGTTATTATTTCTTCTGTTGTTAATTGTAGCTATTCTGACAGGTGTGAGGTGGTATCTCATCATGGTTTTGATTTGTATTTCCCTGATGGTGAGAGCTGTTGGGCATCTTTTCATGTGTCTGTTAGCCATCTGCATGTTTTTTTTGGAAAATGTCTGTTTGTGTCTTCTGTTCAGTTCTTAACTGGGTTGTGTGCGATTTGGGTGTTGAGTTTGATAAGTTCTTTATAAATCTTGGATACGAACCCTTTATCAGAAATGTCATTTGCAAATATCTTCTCCCATTCTGTACTCTGGAGAACAGTGTGGAGTTTCCTCAAAAAACTAAAAATAGAGGTGCCTGGGTGGCTCAGTTGGTTAAATGTCTGACTCTTGATTTCAGCTTGAGTCATGATCTCATGGTTCGTGAGATTTAGCTCCATGTCAGGCTCTGTGCTGAAAGAGTAGAGCCTGCTTGGGATTTTCTCTCTCCCTCTCTCTCTTTCTACCCCTTCCCTGCTCATGCATGTGCACTCTCTTTCTCTCTCAAAAACAAGCAAACAAAAAACAAACAAAAAACTAAACTAAAAATAGAACTACACTATGACCCAGCAATTGTACTATTAGGTATTAACCCAAAGGATACAAAAATACAGATTTGAAGGGGGTACATGCACCCCAATGTTCATAACAGCATTATTAACTATAGCCAAACTATGGAGAGAGCTCAAATGTCCATTGACTGATGAATGGATAAAGAAGAGGTGGTGTATATATGCAATGGAATATTACTCAGCCATCAAAAAGAATGAACTCTTGCCATTTGCAATGACATGGGTGGAACTAGAATATATTATGCTAAGCAAAAAAAGTCAATCAGAGAAAGACAAATATCATATGATATCACTCATGTCGAATCTAAGAAATAAAACAGATGAACATTTGGGAAGGGGAAAGAAAGGGAAGCAAACATCAAGAAGATCTTAACAATAGAGAACAAACAGGGTTGATGGAGGGAGCTGGGTGAGAGATAGGCTAGAAGGAGGGCACTTGTGATGAGCACTGGGTGTTGTATGTAAGTGATGAATCACTGAATTCTACTTCTGAAACCAATATTGCACTGTATATTAACTAATATTGATTATAGTTAATTGATTATAGAGACAGAATCATATTGTTCAATCTTTTTTTAAAGAAGTTTGTGAAGGTAAGATAATATAGCAAATATTATACCAGAGATAATGATTATAATATACCTATGAGTTTTGTTTTCAGTTTGAAAATTCGAAGCTATAAGGGAATTGCATCTTAGAAGGATGATATAACTATTTCTGCCCCAAATATTAAACAAATAAAAATAAATAAAACATTTCTGCAAAAACTGAATAAATATATATTTTCCTATCAAATGCATAGTAAAGGATGGTTCATGCAACCAGTGGGGTGGCAATCTAGTCTCATTCCATAAAAAGCAGCATTATATTCTCATTCTTAACCTGTTACTTCATTCTAATCTTGATTGACTAGGAAATGGTCTTGTACATGTCTATAGCAAGCAGTTAGTGTTTTTGGTTTTGGAACTGCTTTGAGATAAAAAGTACCTTTGACTCTTTATGGAATTTGGACGAAACCAGTAACATAGAGTGGCAGCCACAATAATAACTCGATCCTGATTATGTGAAAACTTGAGGGTTCTGAGTTACTAATGTTCTGTAAGCAATGTCCTTAAATCTTTTTAAAGATATGTTCCTGTTGGGGCGCCTGGGTGGCTCAGTCGGTTGAGTGTCTGACTCCAGCTCAGGTCGTGACCTTGCGGTCTGTGACTTCGAGCCCCACATCGGGCTCTGCCGACAGCTCAGAGCCTGGAGCCTGTTTCGGATTCTGTGTCTCCCTTTCTCTCTGACCCTCCCCCGTTCATGCCCTAACTCTCTCTGTCTCAAAAAAATAAATAAATAAACGTTAAAAAAAATTAAAAAACAAAAAGACATGTTCCTGTTGAAACCACTACAAGGATCAATTTATCATCTGTATCTCTATAGTCTAGAATCTGTTTTTTGAATGAGTGATTCAAGTTCACCAAAGCCATCATTCTTCCTATATTATTCACCAATATACTATATATCAACTCACTCATTACTTACAGAGCAGCACTGCTAGCTGGGTCTATCAAAACACTGCCAATTTTCTAATAGTTTAGACACCAAATCTTTGCACTGAGCATTGATGCTTTGTTCCCTCGGAATTGTCAAGATTGTATATACACATAGAATGCATTTGCTAAAGTTAACTTCCCACTTACCATACTCTTCATGAGAATCCCCATCAATGAGGATTGACCCCTTAACTGAAATTTCAAATATGAGGTTACTGATTCATATAGAAATAAATTATTTTAGGTGGAAAACTCATAGATAGTATTGTTCTCCTCAGAACACACAAAAATTGTATCAGTTCCCTGCTTCTCAATGACTGTTGTTAAGTAGACTCAGAGGAAAAGAAGACAAACCTGCTATAAGATATAAGTTTCTGGCCAGAGGTCTTGGACAGTAATCTGAAGTCAATCTATCAAAAGAAATAAAATATATATATATGGTTGTGCAACAATTCAGACAGGTTTACGGTGAAGAATTACTAAATATGGTAAAACTGATACTCTGAATTACTTCCTCGCCCCATATCAAACTCCTATTCTGGTCATAGCTTAAGTTAGGATCATTAGAAATGTTGAGAGGTTGGGGTGCTACATAATCTCTAATGACTTCATGTTTAATAGAGTCTCAACTCAGAAGAATGATCAAGAGGTCTTAATGCATATTTATGGGTTTAATTGTAGTTCATCCGCTCATTAACCAAACAAATGTTTGTTGACCGTATTCTGGAAAGTTAAAATCGGTGAGACAGAGCCCCTTACTTTCAGGAGCTCCCAGTCTACTGGGAGAAGTAAGTAGGTAGTCATGTGATTACAGAGTGAGACAGTTGATGTTAAAAGTTACAAAGACCATTCGATTTCAGTCAGGAAGGGGTACATCTTGGCTTTGTCATCCAAGTTATGCAAATTTGGTGAAACCCGTTGCTTTCTGAAATCCAATTTCCCCATACACAAAAGGTATAGAATAATACTGACCCAAAAAATCAGTTTTTATAAATAATGTGAAATAAGTAGAAATGTCTTGTACATGGAAATAATTATTTACAATGACAATAACAATATTTCTATTACTACTAGTAGCGACTTTTTTTGATTTAACTTTATTTTTTATTTTTTTTTTGAAATTTACATCCAAATTAGTTAGTATATAGTGAAGCAATGATTTCAGTAGATTCCTTAATGCCCCTTACCTATTTAGCCCATACCCCCTCCCACAACCCCTCCAGCAACCCTCAGTTTATTCTCTATGTTTATAAGTCTCTTCTGTTTTGTCACCTTCCCTGTTTTTATATTATTTTTGTTTCCCTTCCCTTATGTTCATCTGTTTTGTCTCTTAAAGTCCTCATATGAGTGAAGTCATATGCTTTTGTCTTTCTCTGACTAATTTCACTTAGCATAATACCCTCCAGTTCCATCCACATAGTTCAAATGGCAAGATTTCATTCTTTTTGATTGCCGAGTAAGACTCCATTGTATATATATACCACATTTTCTTTATCCATGCATCCATCGATGGACATTTGGGCTCTTTCCATACTTTGGCTATTGTTGATAGTGCTGCTATAAACATGGGGGTGCATGTGTCCCTTCGAAACAGCACACCTGTATCCCTTGGATAGATGCCTAGTAGTGCAATTGCTGAGTCGTAGGGTAGTTCTATTTTTAGTTTTTTGAGGAACCTCCATACTGTTTTCCAGAGTGGCTGCACCAGCTTGCATTCCCACCAACAATGCAAAAGAGATCCTCTTTCTCCGCATCCTCGCCAACATCTGTTGTTGCCTGAGTTGTTAATGTTAGCCATTCTGACAGGTGTAAGTAGTGACTAACCTTTTTTTAGAGTTTGAGATATGTCAGCACTAAGCTAAGAACTTCACATGCACGATCTTGGTCTATGCAAACACTGTATAAGAAGATACTTTCTCTATTTTAACAAGGCTTAAAAAGCTTAGTTTATTTGTCCAAAGTGAGCTAGAATAACAATAATGGCCAACATATATTGAGTACTTACTAATTGGCTGGTGTTGTTTGAAAACATTAGATATCTTAATTTTCCGTGAGATAGAGTGTATTATTTTTCCCATTTTACAAATATTATAGGCTGAATTCCCCCAAAATTCATATGTTCAAGATCTAAACCCCAGTATCTTAGAATGTGACTGTATTTGGAGATGGAGTCTCTTAAGAGGTGATTAAGTTAAAATGAGGTCCTTAGGATTAGCCCTAATCCAGTTTGACTAATGTCCTTATAAGCAGAAGACATTTGGATACACAGAGAGATAACCAGGGGTTTATGCACGCAGAGAAAAGCCCATTGAAGACAGAATTAGAATGAGGCCATCTTCTTCAAGCCAAGGAGAGAGGCTTCAGAAGATACCAGATCTTGGTCCAGAAGACTAGATACCTTGATCTTGGTCTTCCAGCCTCCAAAACTTCCAGCCTCCAAAACACTCCAGGCTGTGGTGTTCTGTCATGGCAGCCTTTACAACAGGTGACTAAGCGGTGGTACAGAGAGTTTGCCCATGTCCAGCTACACAGTTTCTGTGCAGAGCAGCTCAGACTCAAACCCTAGCAGAATCCATACCCTTTATCTAGTCACAGAAAGCTTCTCCTGACAGATGTGGAAATTGAGGTAGGAAGTAGTTAAGTCGTGTGCCTCAAATTGCACATCTGTACAATGATAAAGCCAGGATTCATACCCAGGTCTGTGTGATTTCCTCCTAGTTAACTTAAAACAATTTTCATGATTCCGCAGATTGCCAATTTAGCTAAAAGCTGCATTTCAGTTAGTTTCAAATCTCCTATAGAAAAGAGGGTTGAGGAAATGCCAGCTTTGACACATGTCTACAGGCTACTAAGTTAATTTCCATGGATGCGAGATGGCAAAACTTTGCAGAGGAGCTCTGTAGTCACTTAAAGCATTAGTGTCATATTCTACATCAACTGCTGACTACCCCTGGTAAGCCATACATCATACCATTCTTTATAATATCAATTTAAACGCAAATCTTGTTTGTCCTGCTGATGTTGAAAGCCTTTTACCGCCTTCAGTAGCTACCAGAAGAACCATTACAAAAGATGTTCTAAATTTAAAGGGGTTTCTCAGGAGGCTGACTCTTTACACATTTTAGTTGGTGACAGAGGGGTTGGAAGCATCACTCCGGATTGATTATCACTTATATAATGACTTAAGTCAGGGCTGCTGCTTTTCTGGTACAAAGAATGCCTTTAAAATCTCTGACCTTATTCTAGGCCACATGTGGGAAAAGTTCCACACATTCTAAGGGTTAGAAAAAAAGAAACCTTGCAGATGCCAAGCTAAATTCGCCACTTCGAAATTTTTCTCACAATGGCATATAATAAACTTCTCACTTTAAATATATTCCCCTTAATGCAATGAGTAATACTGAACATTACTAAATCAGCAACAACATTCTTCCATGGAGGAGGAATCTGATCATATTACTTAACATAAATACTATGGAGATGAAACATTTTGACAAAGTACCATATTATAGGCCTTTAATAGTTTGCTTTATAGCTCATCTAACATTTGAACATTTTAGCTTACACAGAGCAGCTTTTAAGTGAACATACTTAAAGCTATTTTAAAAATGAGCAAGGTGAACAAAAATATGTTTACTTACTCTTTTATATCTTACCTTGAGTATCTTTTGGATTCTAACTTAATTATTTAATATTAACAGCACTTAATACAAGTTATTGCATATTAACTGTGTACCTAACATTGTGCTAAGCATAATGTAAATATTTCACGTAATTCTCATAGCAATCCTATGTGTTAGAGAATATGATCTCAGTTTTAAAGATGAAGAAAGCACTATAATTACAGAGTTTAATATATGGAAAAGGCAGGGCTTGTACCCAGCCCTGAGTTCAGAGGATTGGTATTTAATTTGCAATCATTGAATAAACCTTATATCCTTCCACTTATTTATCTGTCCATTTGCACATTTACGTAGTCCATAATTATTGCATGCCAACCTTGTGCTAAGCACCATGTGAAGAACAGATGGGAGGAGATAAATAACCATGGTGGCTGGTTACTTAAAGGGGAACACCAACTATAGAGGATACACGTGAAATGATGAATCTTGTATATGTGATGTGATGCCACTGTGCTTGTATATGTACAGTCATTTTCAACAATAGGTTCCATGGGGTATTCATCTCACAATATGAACAAAAAGATTAGGAAATTTCTCACCACAACCTCTTCTTGTGGACTCTGTATACCAGAATTGTCTATTAATGGGGTCTCATAAAGAACAAAACCACTTAGAAGATTTCCTAACTTGTCCTGGGGACCCCTGTTTTTTCTACAAATCCCATCACTATTCTGTGGAATCCATTTCTCATGGAACAATTTCAAAAACCTGGCTAGGAGTACCTGTTGTTACATAATAGTGATACTGTGTCTATTGCCAAGATACAGTTTGGAACAAAATTCTTCCTATCATTAGCCTGAAGGACATTATGCACTTCCTACATTTCAAATTTGTAATCTCTGAAATTGCAGCAGAGCTGAGATGTTTTAGTTGAAATAGCATTGCTCTAGTTAATTTCTAGCCTATGAAATGGATTCACCTGTTCCCTGGTGTCTGCCTATGATATCTCCCTCTGCTCTACCCTGTCCCCAGGTTGGCTGAAGGCTGTCTCTAAGCTAGGAGGAGGCAAGGGAAACAAAGAGGAAGAAAAATACAAACAAGGTATTTTGTTTTGTTTCACGGATTCTGAGCTATTACGTATAAATATTTTAAAGTGAGTATTTAGAGCCTGTTACCTCAAGTACAGTTATCACCTCAAGGAGATTATTTGTGAAATAGTTGTCTCATAATTTTTCAGCTTTGATTAGAGAGTGACTCTCATTGTGTTTAACAGAGAAATGTTAAAAAAAAATCTTAAGAGTAGGAATCTTCTATAATGGCTAGATAGAGTCTAGCATGCTCCCAGTAGAGCCAGAGATCTAGTATTATAAAGTTTCTAGTAAGGGTGTAACGGTGCCAATAAACAGTCAAAGGTGTTAGGAGTCTATGGTTTTCAGAATCAAGGCATTGACTATATACCTGCATTTACTGAGCTATTACTATGTGCCAAATACTGTAGTAAATACAGATTTTCCAAATTAAATCCTCCCCAACTCTTAATTCTATGGTAGAAAACCCTCTTTTTACAAATAAGGAAGGCGAATTTTTTATTGATCGTATCAGATTAACAAAGGGTTTTAAATTAAGTATACATTTATAAGTATGTTTCAGTTTCCATGCTGGGTGAGTGGGTTGTAAAAAGTAAAAATAATAGCAGCCCTACTATCATAATTCTTAAAGCCACTTGAGAAAGTGGACCCATAAACATAATTTTAAAACAGTATGCTGAGTGAATGTGGTAAGAAGACTGTGCTGTAGGAGCAAGCATATTTGTACAACCTCTTCAGACTTAATTGCTTCTTTCCATTAAAAACCTGTCTATTGTCTAGTCTTGTCTACCTACCTGCTTGTGGAAGTAGCGCAATACTCCTTTTTTCCTTTCTATTCTGAAATGTTATAAAAGAGAAATAAGAGAAACACAACTCATAACAAAATAATATTCCAATATAAAAGTGCTCGAAAGGGACTATATTAGAAGTCAATGCTTCCACTTTTCATTTTCTGTAATCACCCAAGGAAGAGGGTTTGTGAGCGTGTGCGACACAACCTTAGAGAGAGAATCAGGCTCTACTTTGGTTACTGAAAAGAAAAGTCACGGTTCCTTATCAGTCATTGAAAAAGAAGCAGAGCTGTATCAGATTTTTTTTTTTTAAACAGGTTAGCTCTTGAAAGGATTGCCAAGGTTAAACCAGTCACCTGGGAAGGACTCTCCCAATATTTGTTTTTGACCATTACTAGAGCACCGTGTCATTTGAAGCCTGTCTCTACCCACAGCTGTATAGCCTAAGAGGGGGATTTGAAGCTCCTCTTTGCTGCTGACGTGGTGAGCTCCCAATTTTCCACCCTGATGATTTCAAAGATATTTCTTGTTCAAGTGCAGTTTGCACTTTCTCCTGAACCACAGATCTCCTTTGAGCCCTGGCACACATCAGTGTGGCAAGCAAGAGGCCCTTGGTAGCAGGCTCCCCATAAGCTCTGCACCAGGGACTTTCTGAATGTTACTTGACCGACCTTTGCACCTCAAACTCCAAAAAGTACGGAAGCCTATAATCCCTTGAGATAAGCCTCCTACTATTCTAGGTACTTAGAGGACTTTGTGTTATCTGGCCAAACCATGCCTGACCTACATACACTGCAAGTGATAGTGAAGCTACTCCTAGGCTAGGTTAAAGTGTGGGGAAGTCAGGAAGGCTTCAGGGAGAAGGTGATATGAGACTTGAATCAGGAAAGTCAAATGGGCAGTAATCAGAAAAATAATTCAGTGAGGAGGTTTTGTGGGGGGCGGTATCATCACATGGCAGAGAGTGGAGAGGAGAAGCGAGTTTTCTTGTGACTCTTTATGGGCATTAATCTCATTCATTAGGGCTCCACCTTCATAACCTCATCTGATCTTAATTATCTCTCAAAGGCCTCACTTCCTAAGACCATCTCATTGGTGGGTAAAATTTCAACATGAATTTTGGGAGAGACACAAGCTTCAGTCCATAACACCGATCAGAGATTTAATGATTAAAACAAAACACAACTAAAAGAAACAATCACAAAACCATTGCAAACAGCCACAATCAGATCATTTTCATAGACTTTAAAGAGAGTGGCTTGCTGATTATTATGGTTTAAAAATAGTAGAAAAAGAAGAAGGAAAATCATGTGTTTTGAAATGATAACAGGCAGACGCCTGGGTGGCTCAGTTGGCCAAGGTCTTACTCTTGGTTTTGGCTCAGGTCATGATCTCAGGGTTCATAAGTTCCAGCCACACGTAGGACTCTGGGCTGACAGTGAGGAGCTTGCTTGTGAGGCTCTCTCCCTCACTCCCTGCCCCCACCCTGCTCATGCTCATGCTCTCTCTCTCTCTCTCTCTCTCAAAAATGAATAAACATTAAAAAAAAGAAATGATAATGGGCAGTGCATTCATAGTATGTGGCAAATTAGATTTTGATGAAATATTCTCTCATTCAATAGATCAGAGTTATAATATTGAGAAATAATAATAATAATAGCTAATCTTTATTTCATTTAGTCCTTAAATAACCTTGGAGGCTTATGACCCATTTAGGTTAAACAACTTCTGACCTTTAATTAGGAAAATAGCGAATATAACAATTTTTGTACAACCATATTTTCATTATATGTCTGTGCCTATATATATAAACTACCTTTATATTAATTAATTTACCATAGTTCTAACTTCATTTGAAGAAATTTTCCTTAATCATAACAAAAGCAATATTCATGCCTTATTTCGTACCTACTCTCTGCTTGACACATTTTCTTATTCTGTCCCACACCGCCCCCCCCCCCACCTCACCCTCACACTGATAAATGGTGAGGTAATCACCATCTTCATAAGGAAACAAAAGCTCTAAAACATTGGTGTAAATTAATACCTTTAATATTCCCCAGAGCCATTGCTTAGATGTAAGTCTTTTTTTTTTTTTTTTCTTTTTTCGTCCTGTACTAAACCCTATTGCCTTCACACGGTGCTATGCTAGAAAGTTGATGGGACAGAAGAGATCATCCATCGTATTTTGTGATTGGTGTTAGATTGGGCAGGTAAATATTTACTTTCTGTTCTGAGTCTAGAGTCTAAGAAACCTCTAGTACTTTCCCATGAAGCTAATTAGTAAGTGGTTTTCTTTCCTCTTTGGCCAGGCACCATATTCACAAATTAAAGGGGTTGTTTAATTGATTACCCATTTGTTTCTGGAAGTGGCTTGTAATAGCAACTCCAGTGATCTAATACCATTATCCTAGGAGACTTCCACGGTGTTTTCACAATGTTTTATTCACCAGGGGTAAGGACCTGGACTGCTGGAACATTGTCTTTGTCAGTAACATGCTACTTAGATAAATCATTGATTTCTTCCCCTTCAGTCAACAGGCATTCTATAGGTAAGTTTGTGTTCCATCACTGGTTTTTCTAGTAAGACTCCAGTGAGCTTTTGCCAACAAGAAACCTATCTCTATTCTCCTTCTACCTATAAAGGCTGGCGCTATAAGAGGCAGGAATATCGCCTGGCTGGGGAGTCAGAATCAGAAGCCCGACTTGCAGAATATATTTTTGCTGGAGGCACATAGTGCATATTAAAATGAGCTGGCAATGTATCCCACAGATTTCCTTTTCTACTAAAACTTTAGGATTGGATCTTTACAAAGGTGGTGCTCCAGTAATAGCTGTTTGAAATATTAGTCTTACCTCGCTGAAAACCATACTCCTTCACTTTACCTTCTATTCCAGCCCTTCCTTTGGTTCCTAGAAATTCTCATCAGTTTTTTCTTCTTTTCTTCATTTGTTCAATATATATTTGCTGAGATTCTGTTACGTGTCATTTCCTGTGCTAGTCCCTGGAGAAGCAAAGTGGAAGTCAGACAAAACTCCAGGCTTTTCAAGAGAGAAAAGTGATGTTCTACTCTCCAAGAGGAAAACAAGGAATATGTGAATGCATGCAGTCCCTACAGTTTAGGGGGAGAGCTAGGGAATGAAGAAAGAGAGTCATCAGGGGCAGGAGAACATTCTCCCACAATCTCTGCTACTACTTCTCCTTTGAGTCCAGGAAGTGGCATCTCCACCACCCTCTGGCCTCTGTGTTTCAGTTTTTCAGGCATGGAGGGAGAGAGGAGGGAGAGAGCCTGCTTCCATGCATGGGGAGGGAGAGAGAGTGCCATGACCCTGAATACACTTTACATGTCAAACCAACAGTATTTACCCTGTTTTCCACATCAAGAATCACATCAAATTTTGCTAAATTATGGAAGTTTTTAAAAGAAAAAGTGGATATAAAATTTGGTGTGTTGTGGGGGGTGCCTACGACAAGCTCAACAGATTTATAATATACTGGGCAATATTCTTTATATAATAAAGTCCTACCGTCTCCAATTCCAGATTTAGGAAAAGTAGACGTACTTTTAGTGAGCCCCCGGTAGCCACTCCCTGGTTTCTCCAGTATCCACTCCTAGCTTCCTTCCAGGAAATGCCCTGAGTATATCCAATTTTTTATCCCTTCCTACCTTTCTTCATTTTTCCATTCAAAACATACCATCTAGATACCTGTAACGTATGACAGGCACTGTTTTATGTGCTGAAGAAAGGGCAGGTAAAAAGTCTGGTGAAATACTTTCTAGAAGAGAGGAGAAGGATGATGACCAGATGAAAAATGTGAAATGGCAATAAAGCGCTAAGTGGAGAATTAACATAAGAGCACAGAAACATAATGATCTGATGGCTACTCTCATTTGAGTAGTTAAAGGGAATCATATTCTGATTTGGTAATATATAATCTAAAACCAAAGGGACAGAAAAGGGCCAGGCATAACATAATAAGGGAAAGCATTATAGGCAGAGGGATCAGCCAGTGCAAAGACAACAAGACATGTTCTGGGAGCAGACAGATCACTCCCGTGGCTCAAGTAGAATGGGTGTAGCGGAGACTGGAAAAAACGGTGAACAGAGGGTATGGTAGACGTCAGGATACATGGAGATTCATGAGTCCTGTTAACAAGTTTGGGGTATTTTCTGTATTCCAGGTAAAATGAGAAACTATTGAAGACTTTCAATCAGAAAAGCAGCAAAGCTGATTTATCTTCTAGATCAATGCCTTTCAGTATGTATTGTGCACACAGATCCCCTGGAGACTTTGTTACAATGCAGATTCTGGCTCAGCAGGTCTTGGGTGGGAACTGATATTCTGCATTTCTAACCAGCTCCCAGGTGATGCTACTGTTCTGAATCAGTCTTTAAAATAATGAGGTTCTAGAAGATCACTGAATGTTGTTAGAGAGTGAGTTTCAGGGAGACAAGAACAAACAGGAAGACTGGTTCAGAGGCTCTTCCTGTAGCATTTCTAGTGAAAGATTATGGTGACTTGGACAGTTTTGTTGCCAGTAGAGAATGGAGTAAGTAGTTGCTTTCAGAATGTGTTGTGCAAGTGGACTTGACATAGATTCCAGATGACTGGGTTTAGAGAAAAGAGGGAGGGAAGACGAGAAGTCACTGAAAACTTATAAAATTTTGGCTTGAATGATGATGTCGATGGTGATAGCATTTGCTGAGATAAGGAAGAGAGGGGAGCAGGCAGGACCGAGATTCCATGGGTCTGGTCCCCACCCCATCCCACATTTAGCACAGGACATAGGTGAGAAAATTTTTTAAAAATATATTTTACCACCTACCATAAATGCTAAATATACAAAAGGAGGATGTCTATTCCTTGAAGATTTTATCATCAAGCAATGGGGTACATGACAAATAATGATGTCAATAAATAAGAAACTTATTGAAAGGTGAGCTTCTCAAATTCCACATGCACATAAACAGTGGTAATTTAGTCACATGCTCAGGGAAAAGTATTATGGCAGAAGCTACTGAAAAGTCATATAGCAATATCAGTTGAGCTCCACGTGGTTAAATATGGGTATTCATTTTGGGCAGTAGCTTCATAGAATTAAAGAGGAGAAAAAATTGTTTACACATAAAAACAGCCAGCCCCAAATGGATTTTTATTGCATAAATGTTGTAAGAAAGGTTAGTTCCCCATTTGCTTTCTCAAATGTGATTAATGAGATGGGAAACATCTCCCTGAATTTAAACAGTCTTAAGTTACAAGGGAATACCATAATATATCCAGGGAATTAGAAGCCAGCAGGTTTGTAACTTCTAAGATCAGGGGCCAGAGTTCCTTCCCCGAGGTGTGTTAAAGGAGTATTAACTAACTCTGCTAGAGAGGCTCTGTCTGAAGGTGCTGATTTTTACTTCACAAGCACTGCTGTTTGAAATGGGAAATATTCTTCAGCATTCATAGAAATCTGTGAGTGCGATCAAGGGCTAGACAGAAAGCCTGCTAACAATGACGGCTACGGTAATTTGTTTGGTCTCAGATCTTGCCTAACAGAAGAAGAGTTGACAGAGAAACTCCATCTTAGGCCCAGTACAGTAAAACCACCCTAATTGGTAGCAAAACCTTGGCAGTTAAGCAATCATCCCAATTATCTGGAGCTGGTGTGGCTGGAGGACATTTGATTTTCACGGAGTTATTGTTTAAAAAATATCAACTCACACCAGTAATTGGAAGATGATTGTAGGCTGAGTTATAAGTAACAGGAATATTTCAGAGAAAGGGATAAAGGGTGGAGGAGATACAGAAGTGTGTTTGGGAGAGTGGAGGAGGCCGTTCATCTGCTGAACTGTCTCTAAAGAGCAGTTGGAGAACTGCAGGATGAAAGTAAGAGTTTCTCCTCTTTTCCTTGCTGAATATAAAACATAGTAGGTTGGTAATTCCCAGGTAAACCTTTCTTTGGGAGATACACAAGCCAAGTTCTGCTCATTTAGAAAGAATAAAGACCTCTAGGTTTTATAAAATGTGTCATAGTTTACAAAGCAAAGCCATTCTTCCCGGTAGTTAATCATTCTCTGTGGCCCCAGAACCCCTATGACTTTTATTAAAGTGTATTTGAGGTAGCTCACTACCCCACCGGGCTTTCATTTTTTTTTTAATATGACATTTGTTGTCAAACTGGTTTCCATACAACACCCAGTGCTCATCCCAACAGGTGTCCTCCTCAATACCCATCACCCACCCTCCCCTCCCTCCCACCCCCATCAACCCACTGGTCTTTCAAATGTTACTGTAGCACTCCTTCATAGGTCCTCCAACCACATTGAATGAATGAATGAACGAACGAACAAACGAAAGTGTTTTTGAAGTCACCATCTCATTTGACCCAGTTACAAGAATTTTTAACTTAACATTTAAAAGGAAGAAAAATCAAAATCAACTGTTCAGATTAGGAATGTTAGGATTCAGTGGCATGAATTTTCAGGTATGGAGCCAAGGCTAGAACACAGTGGTTTTGATTACAAAACCGTCCCTCTTTCCATTTTTACCCAGAGATTTCCTGGGACAAAAACTGAATAGGCTTCCTCACTACACAGCCAGGACAGGAGTGAAACAATCAGTTGATTATTTTAAACAACTCTGAATACTCCAGCCTTTTCCCTAGGAGTGTGTTTTGTTTCCTCAAAGTCCTGTCATCTGCCAACCACCCACATCATTGAATGATTTGTGGCATCTCTATTAAAAGATCCCAGTAACCAGGGATGTCCATTTCAACATTTTATATTATCTTAAAGGAAAGGGAAAAAAAGAAATGTATCTATAGAAAATATGTATTGTGATCCAGGCTCTTTATGTATGTGCCTCCGTATAGTCTCTCTTATTTGTGTTTATAGAACACACACACACACACACACACACACACACACACACACAGTAAAAATCACTCACAATCTCACCACTTCAAAATATGAAGTATGAAGTCAAAATCTCTGCTGCTTCAATCTCACCCAACCCCCATTTTATCTAGATTCTTCTAGACTTTTTCTTTTTTTTTTATTTAAAAAAATTTTTTTTTAACGTTTATTTATTTTTGAGATAGAGACAGAGCATGAATGGGGGAGGGTCAGAGAGAGGGAGGCACAGGATCCGAAACAGGCTCCAGGCTCTGAGCTGTCAGCACAGAGCCCGACTCGGGGCTCGAACTCACCGACCGCGAGATCATGACCTGAGCCGAAGTCGGCCGCCCAACCGACTGAGCCACCCAGGCGCCCCTTCTAGACTTTTTCTAATGCCTTTCAGGTAGAGCATCCCCTACTAATTTCTGTCTCTGTTTCCTTATATTCTCACCTACAAAAAAAGGGAGAAAATTATACTTACTCATCAGCAACTCTCTTTGTTTTTCTTCCACTTAATTACACATCATTCATGGCCACACAATTTTTAACCTTTACTGCAACCTTGAAGAGAAAGTGTGATTATCTTTGATTACCCACACAAGGACTTTGAAGATCAGAAATTTCAAAATTTTTGCTCAAGGCCACAAAGTAAATAGCAGAGTCAAGGTACAGACCCAACTTGCCCTTTTTCCACAGCCTGTAGTCTTTTCCATGAAGCAGGGAGCCTCCCTCAGAGCAGAGAGAACAAACTCGCCCACTCCTTTCATTGTTTTATGCACAGTCTGCTGATTAACATCAGATGTACTAAGTCTATACCGTGTTTGGATCTGCTCCACGAAACTTGGGTATCCTTAAATTCCACCTGTTACTGAGCCCACCTCAAAAGCAAAAGCTGTGAACGTTTAGAGAGGCACAGCCGGCAGAGGCAGCTGCAGGAATAGTCGTGATTGGCATTGTCTCCAAGGCCGACAGCAACCACAGTGATGCTGGGAGATGCCTCTGGCTCTGGGGCCAATTATCTGTGCTCTGTTGCTGGCATCATGGTGATTCCAGACCTGGTCATGTGCATCCAAGCATTGTTCACTTAGTGCTGGGTTAACACGGTGGCATTAACATCTGAACCACACCGTATGCTTTGCTTTTATGTAGACTCCTGAATGCTGGGGTTGGACTTTTCGAGTTGACTCTTTCCGTCATTATCCTAAAGGCAATGAGATACACTCCAGTCTCAGACATGTCACCTAATTAGCATGCAAGCCTTGTTTTTAGTGACCAGCTCTCTGTGTGGCACACAGATGCTGCTCTGCCCATTTTGGCTGATAGACTGAATGAATAGATGATCGGGTAGCACCGCTGGGTTTTCGTGTAGATTTTGGCTGCTAACGGTCAGAACTTAAGGCATTCCACTCAAAACTCCTTGACTGAGACTTCTGTAGCATAAAGGAAAAGAATATTCAACTTGGAAAAAGAAAACTGGGGTCCTTGTCTTCGATCTATTTATGCTTATAGGACTATAGATGAGTAACTTAATGTATGTCTCAGACTTTTTATTTTCATAAAAAAGGGATGAGGTACGAATGCAACAGCTCTATTTCAGAGTTCCTGTGTGCAATGAATGAAAATAAATGTCACTGTGGTTTCCTAACTAAGCACATCAAATAAAACAAATCAATGTCGGGTATATAGAATTTTTCATCTAATGATTTGAAGCTACACAAAAGATCAGGTACAGTCTTTGTGGTTAAGATACTTAAAAAAATAATTATAGCAGCAGGGTAAAATGTGAAATAATTGGAAACACAGAATTTCACTAATGTACAAGCAGCCAGGTGAGCATTAAGGCGCACTGGCAGTTGAATTGGATTTATCAAGGAAACCTTCTGAAGCAGATGGAGTTGATGAACGCAGTTCTGCTCATATAGCCTGAAAGGTAACTAAGTTCTGAAAGCGTTTTCCAGTTTGTACAAATGCTTAAATTAATTTCTCTTGACTAATGCTGCTGTGGACTCTGAAAACCATGTGGATTCTGTTTCCTAAATCTTTCTTTATGCTGGTTCTTTAAGTAAAGCCAACCTGTCCATACTTCACAGAACAGATGGAAAAGTGAGTCTCAGTAGTTAGCTACAAGCCGTCCCAGACCATCTCTTTCTTCATGCCTTGCTCTCTGTATCCAGTTCATTACTCTGGCATCTTTGGTTTCAGATCATGGTTTCTGACTTCTCCTTTGTCTTGAGACTTTCTTCCCTGCCTTGATTCTCTGCAAGAGTCATAGCAGAAAAGCTAACCTTACCCCCTGACTCTCACATTGACTCTGGGTCTCCCCATTGTACGAGGCAAAAGAGCGGTATTTCCTGATTTTTGCTGAGTGCGTAGAGATGGGGACTGGAGGTGGGCAAGTTCAATGGCGGTGTTCTTGTTTACCATCTCTAAAGGTTCCTCTTATACATCTCCATGTGTTCTTTTCTTTAACTGCTAGGGTCATAATTCAGACTTTACTTGTTTATGTACACTAGGAGGTCTGAGGTATTTTACATGTAAACATTCATGCAGCAAGACTGGAAAAATATTTTTAAAGAAAAGATAAAAACCCAACTGATCAAAATGGAGGGTGGAGCCGGAAGAGGAACTATGGAAAATCAAGGCAGCAGAGAGTTACGTCAGTTGAATCCATCATTTATGTCTACATTTCCCAGCTTCTAAAGAAAAGGCACTTTTTGTGTCATGAGACTGCCATTTTTTTTTTACCTAGTATGAAATAGAGAGATTCATAAATTAAAAACAGGTTATATCTTGGTTTGAGTTCGGAGGAAAAAAAAAATTCCTAGTAGATTCACATAGGGGATTTTGAACAAGAGTAATAAAGATAATATTTTCAATCGTTGTATTTCTCCTTTCCCTCAAAATAAAAATGCTCCTACATTCCACATTTGACTATTTCTAATGTGGAAACTCTGTAAAATTTGAGAAAATGCACTGCATCTTGTTCTGCACAAGTAATTCTATACATACCAGAAAAAGAGGATTTACCATAAAGCAAATGACACCTAAGCCTCAGAGCCCCTCATAGACCTGGGCCCTTTCAAAGATACTGCACCCAATTTGCATTTGCAATTTATTCTGTTTTTCTTCAGGAGAGTGCCCTTAACTGTTTGTCATCGCCTCCTAAACCTGTATCTACTTCAAATATCATATAATCTAGGTGATCTCTTTAAAGTAGTTGTAGAATTTGAGGAATGACTAATAGACACATTTTATTGATGAGCCTTCTAAAATATCAGTTGTCAACTCTGGGCTGTTAACATTATCTATATGGCAGTCAGAAATAACTGAGCTCTCATACCAATATCCAAAGGAAAGCTATTCATTATTGTTGATGGAAAGTATCCAGAAACCCTCGATAATTTGGTTTTATTCACTGGCTCTTTATTAAAGGCTTACAGTAGATTCATCACTGTGTTAAATGCAGTCAAGGGCATGGTTCCCACTTTTAAAGAACTTCTGGTCAAATAGGAAAAAAAAAGGAAATAAATTACAATGTAACATCATGAGTACTATAATTGTAGTATATACAAGAAGTAATGAGAGAATTAAAGGAAAAATATGCAAATTAGGCTGAACTTTGTTGGAAGTGTTAGAAAGAGACTCATCCAATAATTGAATTAACAAATGTAACATTTTTCTATGAAAATTGATAATTACTTCAAATTTCACAGTCATTTTGGGTATATTTATTAAATACTCAATAGTGATCCTTTAGGATAGTAAGAGAGAAGTAGCCAATCAAAAGAGTGTAGGAAAGAATTTAGATATATGTGAATCATTTGGAAAGATAAAGGAATCTGAGGTATTTATGGCTTTAGCCATAGGATAGGGAGGAAGGTTAAGACAAAAAGAGCTAACTGGGCCAGGTCAGAGGATGCTGAGGGGTCCTGCCATGCTGTGTACAGATATATGATTCACAGAGTGGAGAAGGTCATTTGAGCAAAGTATTTTCAAGTAAACAAGGGTACCACCAAGGTTTTTCTAAGTAATCTATCAACTTACATTGCATCTCCAGAGCCATGATTATGTAGGGAATCAATAATACATCTATTGAATCTTTTTGTGTTGCTTGGGTGTCCTATTTCATTGCCAGTAAATCTGGAGCTCGGATATATTATTTGATACACAAGGACACAACCAACTTTCATCTTATGAAAGTTTCATCTTATGGTGGTCTATCTACAGACCCCTTTAGTGTCCCCACTGCTAATATAAGAATCCCAGTATTTCCAGGAACACCAGGGAAACCTTTGCATCTACTGCAGTAGTCTGTTGGAATACCTTCTTGTGTCCGGAGTGCTGGTCCCTTGAAGCCGAAGCTCGGAAATATCTCTGCTGTTGTTACTGTGAACTGGTTGTCCCAGGATGGTTGAGGTTCTGCCATTACATCCCCATGCCAAGGCCTGGTGTCTTCGCTAAAACGTGCACATCAAAGCATTGCAACTGTTCATTTTCTCTGCACCTGCCAGATCATAAACATGTAAGAGCTATCTATCACATGTGGTGGCTATTGCAGTTAATGGAGATAATTATTTTACCACTGTAGTTCTCCAAAGAGAAAGATAGAATGATGACTTTCTTGGAGTTATATTCAGTTAAGAGTGGTTCATTCCAGAATGTTCTTCAGCATCATATTTCTTTATATTCATTTATACCATCGGTTTTCTCAGGGCACCTAGATGGTTGCGGCAGGAGAGAGTCCAGAGTTTGCCTCTTCTCCACACCCCTTAGCTGACTGCAGAGCCTAGCATGCTGGCCTGACTCTTCCCAGGAATGTGGTAATATTTATCTGAGAAGCCTTGTTTTCCTTGCCTTGTATATGTATCTTGATTAGAAAAATCTGAGTCATTCAGAAAAACTTGCTGGTAGAACAGATAAGAGTTTGTATCCTTTATTTTTCTTGATTTCCTCATAACAGTCCCACACCTGCCCCCTACTTCTCAGCACTCTTCAAGCTTTGCATATCAGTAATTTGTCTTTCTGAAGGGGGAAAAAAAGTGCAACCTCACCACCTAACACAGAGACCCACATACTCATTAGTTTATATCTAAGGCACACACACATAAACCTCAAGAAGTCTGTGGTCTCGCGAGGAAAACAAAATTTGAGTAAATGTTTATAAAATATTGTGATACCATTAGAAATATGGGTTGTAACAAAACAACACTTTGAAGACTTGCGGAAGTAACACTTCCTGAAACAAATATAGCAAAACAAAAATTTTAACAGATTACCTTTATCTGAGCTGTACAGATAGATTCTTTAGAAAAGCAGAGTGTGGAGTAAGGAAGTTTTTTAGTCTTGCAAATTGGATCTGGAAATAATACCCCCCCCCATATTTGCAGGTACTTCTAAATTGAAATTATTCCACCTCCATAAAAATGAAAGCCATCACACATCTTCCTGTCTCAGCAACTTTTGCTGGGAAGTTGCCCGGACCTGAATAATATCAGATCCTGTATTTTCCTTTATAAGAAAAAAAAAAATTATATGACTCAATAAAAACCTTCCCTAAAGAATAGAATTATCGTATTTCTGTGACAATCTGTTATTGCACTGTTTTCTAAATGAGTTAATTAAAATTCAAGGGATCCTGAGTTCTACATTCCCCCTCCCCCCATATTACTCTCCTGTGTTTATTACACAACTTGTTGAGTTAACCTAACCTGAAGAGTTTTTTTTTTTTTTTGTATGAATCCCAGTTAAGACCTTTGAATGGTAAGAACTAGGTGAGCCAGTTGTAAATGATTCTAAATGTTAAAGTTTTAGAATTTTTTTAGCATTCAAAATAAGTGTTCAAATGTCCCAAGTCATTTCAAAACTAAATGATTAAACATTCTTATTCTAGAAAAATATTACATTTAAATAAAATTCAACTCAAAGTAGAAGAAGAGAAGGAGGTAAGCAGGTCATGGCATAGAGAAGTTAGGGATTTTCTCAGTGTCACCAAACACCTACTGGAGTTACATCCATTTGAATCAACTTATTTCTGTTTCCAAGCCTGTTTCTCTTTAAGACTCACCAGGGTACAGAGGGTTGCTGGAGGGGAAGTGGGTGGGGGATGGGCTAAAAGGTTGATGGGCATTAAGGAGGGCACTTGCTGGGATGAGCACTGCGTGTTGTATGTAAGTGATGAATCACTGGGTTCTACTCTGTAAAGCAATACTATGCTGTATGTTAACTTACTTGAATTTAAATAAATAAATTAAAAAAAATGTGACTCCCCCCCCCCCCCCCCAGAAAAAAATCAGCAGGGTAGCGGTTATTGTTATATGCAGATGCTATTCATTCAGCCCTTTACAAATACCATCATTCAATTCTCAGCACAATCCTTTGAGGCAAGGCAGTCTTAATCCCCACGTTACAGATGGGGAGAATGAGGAACACAGCATCTCTCCATAGGAGAGGTGGGATTTGAACCTGTGCAGTCTGAAGGTAGCAGCAGGGCTCTAACCCTCTGCGATGTACTGTCTTCCCAGTGCGCTGGAGGTTGTTAATCACACCTGTGTTCCAGGATCATGTGGGGTATTTTAAAACTCTCTGGTCTCCATTCAGATCGATGAAGTGAGAATCTACAGAGGTTAGATCGGGGGATGGGTCTGTTTCCCAAGCTTCCCAGTTGATTCCATGTGCAGTCAGTTTTGAGAACCTCTGTGTCTCAGGAAAGCTTCAGCAGAGCAACGTGGGCTCGAGCAAGAACTGTGTAATCTGATGGTCCTGGGTCCAATTCTTAATTAATCTCTTCACACACTAGGATGGTAACAATGAGGGAGTTAACCTTTGTTTGCTGTGATTTTTCTCATCTATCAACTGGGAGTAATAATACACCTACTTGAGCAGTCTGCTGTGGGGTTAACATTTAGAAATTCTATCACATTTACTGGCGTGTGATAAACATTTAGTAGATGCTAGCTAAGAAGATCTTGCATCCTTTCATAGGGAAATGAATCAATCTGGAAAAAGGGTTTGGACTGCAATAATTTGGTGGGATTTGGTAGGATAAGACAGGTTGATGATCTGGATTCTGCCTTATTCTCTCTTTCACAGTATTTTGTTTCACAGTTTTTAGGATGTCTGAAGTCATTAGGAAATCCATGAATGTTGATTCATAACTCTGACTCACATATTGCAATTATTATTTTTATATAACTTTTATATTAAAATGTTTATAACTAAAATTTGAGTATAATTTATATGCATCAAATACTGGTTAAGAAGTGGGCACATGTTATTCTGTTGAATATTTATATTGCCTCTATGAATTAGTTACATTTTTTCCAATTTTACCATGTAGGAAATTGAGACACAGTAGCTAATATGTTTTCCCATATCAGATATGTTTTTTTTTTTCTTTTTTTTTTTTCCTACTCCTGTTCTGTCCTCAACCACTGTAATCCCTTTCAGGTTTTTCTTCCAACAGTATCTTAGTTCTGTAACCCATGTCTGGATTAGTCAGCATTTGCCGCTGTAATGCTGCATAACAAAAAACTAGACTCAGTGTTCTATAAAAATCATTGTTTTTGTTTTGTCATTCGTGCAGGTGCAGATTGGCAGTAGTTTATCTGAAATGGTTGGATTTGCCTGTTTGGCTCCAAGCCCAGGAGCGGTTCATGGCCGCTTCATGTGTCTCTCATTCTTCTGGGACTCTGGGTCACTTAGGAGATGTTCTTATGTGATCACAGCGGAAACGATAGAGGGGCAAACACAAAACCACAATTCATAAGGCTTAGATCCAAGTTGGCCCACTTACACTTCCACTCACACGATATTGATCAAACGTTGATGAGCAGGGATGTATTCTCTGCCTCTTGTAGGAGGAACTGCAAAGTCAAATCGCGAAGGGCAGAGATGCAGGGAGTGGTAAAGAATCACAGTCAATGATAGGTAATCCCCTTTAGTTCATAAGTGACATATCTAATAGTTGAAACTGAAATCTGTATTGATACAGAATTGAGTGTCTTTTATGAAACCATTCACTGAGAAACTAGGACTAATAATTTTTAATTGTGGAAGGTCAAGGAAAATGACCAAATGAATCCTCTTGGGCTCTTTTCCACTCCCTTTATCTACTAAGGTTGGAATTAATAATTTTGTTAGTCTTAGTTAATTTATCGGTTCCCCCAAATGTGAATGATTACCAATCACATGTAGATAGATTACCTATCTATACAAAGTTAGATGCATACATGTTAGAAGGGATTACCTGTCTATACAACGTCAGATGTATACATGTTAGTCAGAAGCAAGCAAATGTGCACATACTCACAATTACGTTAGAGATCATAGTAATGGTAGGCTAATTCTCCTTCTCTTTAAACTTCATACCCACTAATATTATAAGCTCTACTTGAATTTTAGAAATCAAGTGTGCATTCTTCACTGCATAGATGAAGGTAATTCTATTTGCTTTCTGTGGTATTCCAATGGAGATAACGTCTCTTCTCCATTTTTGTATATATTCCAATGCATTCGTTAATGTGATGAAAACTTTTTGTAGGAAAAAAGCAAACAACTTAGCTCTAAATGAGTGGTAAAAAAAGAACTATGATTTATTTTAAAAAGAAAATTATTAAAAAAGTGTCATATATATATGTATATATATACATGTATACACACACACACACACATTTAGAGAAAGAGGGAGGGAGAGAGAGATGGAAATCTCCTTTTTTAAGTTGGGATATGAATTTGATAAAATTGTGAAGGAAATATTGTATCTTAAAACCTGAACTTATTGTTTCCATTTAACCAAGAAGTAGTTCTTTGGTAAGTTGTTTTATCCCTGATTTTGCGTGCATTTCATTCTTAAAATTTGGGGCTATAAGAGTAGAAGAAAGGGGATTTTTCTAATATATTTAGTTCCTCAAAAAAAAAAAAATCTCAGCATGAATGAAAAAGGCCTAGGAAATACTTTTCAGTTTCCCTTAAAACCAATATATATTAACTATATTGAACCAACAAAGGGGCTACTCCCTGATATGAAATTCATTTTCCATAGCGATTCTATCTTTTCAAATGTAGCTTGTTATGTATTTAAATGTTGGATTAAAAGTCAAACCTGTCTGAAGTTCTGTAGGTTTTCAAATCAGTAACAGAGCAGAGCATGAATGGTGTGTTTAGATTCCACAAAAGAATCAATCATTCCAGTAATAAATGTCAAAGTTTCTCATCTTTAATTCCTGTAAGAGAAGACATAGTTGAGGCTTGAGTTTACCAGATAATCTGATAGAGTGCTTTTATATATGGATGACTCATTTAGCCCTTATTAGAAAATCACAGCTTTATTCTAAGGGGTCAGCCGCAAAGAAGCTGCTTTAACAGAGAAAAGGCATGGTTGACCCATCAATGACTTGGACGAAACTTTCATGTTGGCATTGTTCCGCTTTTTTTTTTTTTTAAGATGGATAAACAGATGCATCATTCTAATTTCACGTTATGGACACCCACATTGCTTCCTGCTTGATCTCTAGACTGGATTATTTTCTCACCTCATAAAACAGTGTGTCTGATTGCCTTACAATAATAGAGCTGGGAACACCAACACCGTATGTAAAATTAAATTGAAGGGTGGTGGAGACAAGGAAAAGAAATTCAGAGGACATATGCTGTAACTTTGCAAGATACCAGACAGAGGTGCGTGACTTTATACTCTACGAGATGCACCTCTTCAAACACTCTGTCCCATGAAACAACCACTACACAACCGTGGTCATACTGAGATTGACACTGCAGATATTTTTAAGCTTTTCATTGTGGAAAATTTTAAACATACATGACAGTGCAGGGCCTAGTACACTGGACCCCCATGTGCCCATCACTCATGGTCAGTCTTGTTTCATATCCACTCCCACCTACTTCTGATTCAGGATATTTTAAGAAAATCCCAGATAATCATATCACTTTATCCATAAATATTTCTGTAGGTATTTCTCAAAGTTAGACACTGCTGTTAGCATAAGCATAATACTTGTCGTGGCTAACATAATCATAACAACTACTTAATGTCATAAAATATCCAGCCAGTATTCACAGTTTCCAAATTATAATCCATGTGCAGAGATGCACACATACATACTTACGGATCCCCACCCTACCTGCCAACACATACGTTTATACATGCACGTTCCTCTTGTTTGAAACACAATTCAAAAAGGTTCATTAATTAGGATTGGTTGAGATGTCTCATCAGTATCTTTTTTTAAAAGTTTATTTATTTATTTTGAAAGAGAGAGAGAGAGAAAGAGAGAGAGAGAGAGCAGGGCTGGGACAGAGGGAGAGGAGAGAGAGAATCCCAAGCAGGTTCTGTGCTTTTGGTGCAGAACCTGACACGGGGCTTGATCTCATGAACTGTGAGATCATGACCTGAGCCAAAATCAGGATCGGACACTTAACTGACTTAGCCATCCAGGTACCCGTGTTATCTTTTAATTTATAATTTCTTCCTCCACATTTGTTCTTTTCTTTGCAATTAATTCGTTGACAAAATTCAGTGTGTCCTATCGTCCCCCACAAGGTGGATTGTTTTGATTGCATCTCTGTGGTATCTACTCACGTTTTAGTTTGTTCTCTACATTTCCTGTAAATTGGCAGTTAGATCTTATGGCTTGATCAGATTTCTGTTTTGTTTTCTTTTCTTTTATAAGACTATTTCTTTCAGGAGGGACATGTCTGAGCCCTTGGTTAGCTGCCATTGGTGATCATTGACTGGCTCTAGGTTTTCCTGAGGGGCTGAAAACTGGTGGTTATCAAATACAATCATGTCTTCCTCATCTATTAGCTGAAATAATTCTCCAAGGACAGTCTCCCCTATTCAGTAGTTTGGATAACTCTGTTATATTTTTTATAGTAAATCAGTGTAAATATTTAATTTTTTCAATTTATTGATTTTCAAAATAAGTCGCTTTCCTTGCATACTCCAAGGATCTACCAATGCCTTATCATGATCATGATCGTCTCAAGGATTTAAGCACAGTTGATATGTTTAATTAATTGTTTAATGTTTATTTATTATTGAGAGACAGAGAGACACAGAACGTGAGCAGGGGAGGAGCAGAGAGAGGGGGAGACACAGAATCTGAAGCACCCTCCAGGCTCTGAGCTGTCAGCATAGAGCCCAACACGGGGGTCGAACTCAAAAACTGCGAGATCATGACCTGAGCCAAAGTCGGTTGCCCAACCAACTGAACCATCCAGGCGCCCCAACAATTGATATGTTTCAATCCACCAGTTATTATTGATCTCAGAAATCAAATGTCTCAGCTTGGGCCAGTGGGAGCATCTAGCTAACTCTGAATGCTTTTAACTCCACCAAAATAGTATTTGAAATGTTCCCTGCATGTCATCTGGATGACAGCATATTCCACATTCATTTTATACATTTGCTGCTTTAGACTTCAAATTACACGTTTGCAAGGTGCCCTGGTCCCTTTTAGTGGCAGAGAGTAGCTGGGGACAAAATCTGGGTACCATGGTTGTTTATTGCCACTGGGCCAGTCATTGTTCAGAAGACCTTTCAGGGGGCAGAGCTGGGATATATGTATTTGTATTTCAGGAAATGCTGTGTGAATTTGTATTGGTGTAATTCAAATTCTGGATTCCACAGTTGTCACTTCACCTCTTCCATCTTCCCTCTGTATTTTTCTTTTTCCTATTTTGAAAGTCAGTTCTTTAAGATGTCAAAAGAATCAACCATTTCCTTTATCCCACTGTTGTCACAGAATAATATTAACACCACTGACAAAAATATGACTGAAAAATTTTAATATGTTTCACACTTATTTTTGTCCTCAGGACATATACTGCTTAGGATATACCTCATTAGGGATATATAGTCAATTTAGAGTTTTCACAGGCACTTGGAGTTGTTCCTCTCTCACTGTTATAACATCAGCCTGATTCACAATTAGTTCATTTGTTTCATTTTGCTTCTGCTTTTTGGGACTTTTTCAAAAGTTATTTCTGTTCTAAACTTATGTAAAATATACCAGGTTCCAGAAAAAGGTCACCATAATAACATACATAACTGTCCCTGTTACCATATTGCCTCCTTACCTTTATAGGTAAAATGTTTGTCTTAACATTATCTTTTATTTTGCTATTTAGTGTTGTTCTATGCAAATATTTATCTACCATTTCTCTCTTTACGTACATACACATATCAGAATTTATCTACCACTTTTCTCTTTACATACACACATGTATCAGAAATGGCAAAGCTTTATATGCACTTACCTCTGTCTGACTTTTTCAGGTAACCTTAAATGCTGAGCATAATGCCGGTTTAATATACCCAGAGATACCTCACGCCATTTTTCCAGCTGCATTTTCCTCATGGCTGCATTGCATGGATATTCCATAGTTTACTCAGCAGGCCCTTTTGGTGGACAATTTGGCTTCTCTCGGTATTTTATTATTACAAATACTGGTTCAGTAAATAGCCTTTTCTTAATTTTGCTCGTGTAATTTTTGTATATATTGCCAATTCCCCTCCATAAAAGTAGTAACATTTTGCATTCTCACTAGCAATATCTGAGAGTATTTTTCCTCACAGCCTTGCCAACAGAGTCCATTGTCAAGCTTTTGATTTTTTGCCAATTTGATAAGTGAGAAATGCTAACTCAGTGAGGTATTAATTTGTATCTGTCTTATTATTAATAAGTGAGGTTTAGCATCCTTAATATGTTTAAGTTCCATTTGCATTTTTTTTCTGTGAAGGTCACTTCATATTTCTAGCACATTTCCTCTAAGGTAGCTGATATTTTTTGTCTCTGTTTTTAAAAGGCTTTAAAACATTATAAATATTAACTTTATTTATAATTTATACTACAAATATTTTCTGCAGATTGTCATTTTATTTACTTTGCATCTGATGTTTCTGCCGTGCAATTTATTATTTACTTTTATACAATTAAATGTCAATAGCTGTTTTCTTTTGGCTTCTCAGGTTTGAGTCATAGTTGGGAAAGTTTTATCACTCCATGGTTAGGAAGAGATTCACCCATGTATGAGACTGGATTTTATGAATAATTGACCACTTTATTTTACATCCATAAACTTTAATAGTAAGAGCATAATGACAATATTACATATAGACCTCATTCTGGCTACTCTACCAGCTAGTTCTGTGAGTATGAATATACTATCTACAGAAACTGAGACTCAAATAGCTTGTCTAAAATTGGGTTAACTATAACTACCACCAGGAATTATTATCAGGATTAACTGAGAATATAAAATTCCATAGATGACTTCTTTATTATAGCAGGTTCTTCAAATTATATGTTGATTCTGAATTGCTTCTGTGTATGAATTTATCATATAAAAGAAGTGATTTGGGCTTGGTTCTTCCAAAGGTAAAATCATGTTTTGGCTCAAAATCTGTTACCACATTAAAAATCATAGCTTGATTTTGACTTGATGTCATTTGACATCATTTATATCAATTAAATTTCCATTTTTTCACTTCCTCAGTAACAAAGACGACTCTATCTGTCACTTTCGGAAGGAACAAATGAATGAATTTCAAGTAAAGATTAAAACAATCATTTTGTTTCAGTGTCTCAGAAGCATGCTCAAATTCTCAAATTTATTTTACAATATCCTTTACAACTTGATGATCCTCCTTAGTGGCTTACTACTGATCAGTTTCTTCCCATCAGCAGATCAACTTCCCCCAGTTCCTTATGCACCAGGCATTCAGGACTCCTTGCCGTTCTTGGAAACCCTTTCCACCTTTAGACATATATTCATTTCAAACCTTTCTTGAGTCCTTTTCTGTACCAGGAGCTCTAAACTCTGAACCCTGGAGTTCACAACTGCTGCCATCATACTTTGTTCTTGATTCTCCGTTGTTGAAATGTGCAACATTCTTCCTCCTTGCAGAACACTATTCAGTAATTTATAGACAGCATCTGGCTGTTATCTGTATTCGATCTACAGTGCTACATTGAATAAAGCCCTCTTTTAACATCAGGAATTTTTTAAACTAACTTTTTATTCAAGTATAACATGCTGCGCAGAAGTACATAAATCAAAAGTATAGAGCCAAGTGAACCTTCCTAGAGTTAACAAATCTGTGTAACCAACCCAAAATCAAGTCAAATACTTGAGAATCTCCCTTCATGCACATTCCAGGTGAGCACTAACCTGAAGGTGAGCACTAACCTGAATTAAAACACCATAGATTGTTTTTGCCTCCCTCCCTCACCCTCTTTTTCTGAAATTTATATGAATGGAATCTTATAACTTGTGTTCTTTTGCTCCTGGATCATTTTCCAGGAACATACAATTGATTAATATTTGCTTCTAGTTTTTAACTCATAGTGTTGCTGTATGAACATTTTTGTACATTATTTTTGTTAAATATATAAGTGCACTTTTGTTGGGTATATTTCTAAGAGCAAAACAATGAGTTGTGTGTGTGTGTGTGTGTGTGTGTGTGTGTGTGTGTATGGTGTTCATTTTTAGAGGATAATACCAAATAATTTTCTACAGTAGTTACAAGAATTTACAATCTGTATACAACAACAGTATTATAGTTGTAGCCATAGTTCCTGTTATTTCACATCCTTGTCAACATTTGGTCGTTAATTGTTTTTTTTTTCTTTTCTTTCTCTCCTCTTCCTTTTATTTATTTTTTTTTAAGTTTTTACTGTTCAGGTATCTCATTTTGGTTTGAACACCTTTCTTATATGTTTATAGCCATCTTGGGCATTTGGCTTTATGGGTGAATTCTACCAAAAATTCAAAGAGGAAAACTAATTCTTTTTAAACTCTTCCACAAAAATAGAAGAAAAGTGAACACTTCCAAATTCATTTTATGAGGCCAGCATTACCCTGATACCAAAAACAGATAAAAAAAGACACCACGTGAAAGAAAATTATAGGCCAGTATCCTTGATAAACATGCATGCAAAAACTGAATACTAGCGAACCAAATCCAACAACACATTGAAGGATCATACATCATGACCAAGTGAAATTTATCCATGTAATGCAAGGATAGTTAACATATGGAAATCAATCAGTTTGATCCAGCACATTAACAAAATGAAACAAACAATAAAAAACCCTACATGATTATCTCAATAGACATAGAAAGGGCATGTGATAATGTTGCACATCCATTCATAGCTAAAACTCTCAACAAAATAGGTATGGAAGGAATTGAGCTGAATACAATAAAGGCCATATGAAAAGCCCACTGCTAATATTATGATCAGTGGGGAAAAATTTTATTTGTGAGGTTTGTAGAAGGCGAGGATGCCCATTCATACCACTTCTCTTCAATATAGTACAGGAAGACCCAGGCAGAGGAATTAATCAAGAAGAAATAAAAAGCACCCAAATAGGAAAGAGAGAAGTAAAATTATCTCTGTGTGTAGGTGCCATGGTCATAGGTGTAGAAAACCCTAAAGACTCCTAACAGAAAACTATTAGAATTATTAAGCAAATTCAGCAAAGTTGCAGGATACAAAGTCAACATTTAAAAATCAGTTGCATTTCTATGTACAATGATTTGTCTAAAAAGGAAGTTAATAAAATAATTCCATTCACAATAGCAACAAAAATAAAATACTGAAGAATAAATTTACCAAAAGAGATGAAATACTTATATACTGAAAATTATAAAATATTGATAGAGGAAATTAAAGAAGTCACAGGTAAATGGAAAGGCATCTCATATTCATGGATTGGAATATCATTACAATGTCCATACTACACAATGTAGCTTGCCTTTTTACTTTCTTAATTGTGTCAGTCTTTTTCATTTAAATATTCTAGTATATTTTCTTCTTGAAACTACATTGTCTCTTCACATTTAAATTTAAAAGCCATCTGGAACTGATGCTGTACATAGTGTGAGGATTTCTAAAAGAATGGAATCTATATAAAAATGCAAATTTTGTAATGGCACAATTTCCTATATATACTTAACCCTTCCACTCTGATGCCTGCCAATTCTCCCATTTGGGACCCTGATGTAGAAGATAGTAATTAGTCTTGGAATTTATCCACACATGAAGGATGTAGCACACATTGAGGAGAGCTTTAATGGCTTCTGCCGTTTTAAGACTCAGAAACTGCTGGATAATCATAGTTCTTAGAGTTATCAGAATAATGACAAGTGGGTCAGGGTGCCTGGATGGCTCAGTTGGTTGAGCGTCTGACTATATAGATATTTTATATGTATATTATATATTATATGTTTATATTATATAATGTAGATTTTATATATTATATGTTTATATTCTATAATATAGATATTGTATATTATATCAATTTTTATTTTAAAGACAGAGTGTGAATGGGGGAAGAGGGGCAGAGGGAGAGAAAGAGAATCTTCATCAAATACCTCAGCATGGAGCCTGAAGGGCTTGATCGCATGACCCCGGGATCATGACCTGAGCTGAAATCAAGAGTTGGACGCTCAACCAACTGAGCCACTCAGGTGTTCCTATAGTATCAATTTTTTATTTACATTCTAGTTAGTTAACATATAGTGTAATAGTGGTTTCAGGAGTGGAATTTAGTGATTCATCATTTTATATAACACCCAGTGCTCATCATAACAAGTGCCCTCCTTAATACGCATCACCATTTAGCCCATCCCTCACTCAGCTCCCCTCTATCACCCCTCAGTTTGTCCTCTATAGTTAAGAGTTCCCTTAGGAGAACTTATAGTTAAGTTTGTTTTCTTATGGTTTGCCTCCCTCTCCTTTTTTTCCCTTCCCTTGTGTTCATCTGTTTTGTTTCTTAAATTTGCATATGAGTGAAATAATATGGTATTTGTCTTTTTCTGACTTATTTTACGTAGTGAAATACACTCTAGCTCCATCCACATCATTGCAAATGGCAAGATTTCATTCTTTTTGATGGTTGAGTAATATTCCATTACACACACACACACATATGCACACACCACACATATAGAACACACACACATATATATATATACCACACCTTCTTTATCAGTTCATCACTTGGTGGACATTTAGGCTTTTTCCATAATTTAGCTATTGGTGATAATGCTGCTATACACATTGGGGTGCATGTATCCCTTTGAATCAGTATGTTTGTATCTTTTGAGTAAATAGCTAGTAGTGTAATTACTGGGTCATAAGGTAGTTCTATTTTTAACTTTTTGTAGAACCACCATACCGTTCTCCAGAGTGGCTGCACCAGTTTGCATTCCCACCAACAGTGTAAGAGAGTTCATCCTTGCCAACATCTGTTGTTTCTTGTGTTAATTTTAGCCATTCTGACAGGTGTGAAGTGGTATCTCATCATGGTTTTGATTTGTATTTCTCTGATGATGAGTGTTGTTGAGCATCTTTCCATCTGTCAACCATTTGGATGTCTTTTTTAAAAGTTTGTTTATTAATTTTGAGAGAGAGAGAGAGAGTGTGTGAGCAGGGGAGGGGCAGAGAGAGAGGGAGAATCTCAAGCAGGTCCTGTACTGTTAGCACAGAGCCCAGTGCAGGGCTCATACTGATGAAGCTGTAAGATCATGACCATGAGCTGAAATGAACAGTTGGATGCTAAACCAACTGAGCCACCCAGGCAGCCCTAGATGTCTTCTTTGGAAAAGTGTCTTCTGCCCATTTCTTAACTGGATTTTTTTTTTCGTATTGAGTTGGATAAGTTCTTTATAGATTTTGGATACTAGTCCGTTATCAGATATATGTGGTATTATGGGCAGAGCAGAAGTAGCTTGTTTATTGTCTCACCATGACTTGCGAAGATTGTTGCTAGGCTCCAGGCACCCTATTTCCCTATTCCAGTTAAAGAACCAACTCTTCTTGTTTTTCATTGTCTGATAACCTCTTCTTGACTAATTTTGTATTTCTCACCACTGCAAGAGGTCACAATACTGTTACTGTTTACAATGCCATGGCTCTTTGGAACCAGTTAGTATAGAAACAATATAGATCTTCTTGCCTCAGCAATTTCCTGATACAATTTGTTTCATGCTGACTAAGTTATTGCTCATGACATTTCATCATCCTTCATGCTTCCTGTGAACACTGGCTTCCAGTGAATTTCTCAAAGATTGTTACTGTGCTTTGTTGATGATGATCACAAAGACAAGTCTTACTCAGAGTACACAGGAAAGTGTGAAAGATGATTTGTTTTGTTTGTGTACATGTGTGTGTGTGATGTGAGTTTGACCCTTTGTAAACAGAACAACATGTCTTCCAAACAAGTCTTCTCAAACTCTTAGGCTGTATTCATAGCATTTCTAGAATATCTCTTTCAGTATACTGACACTCCTGCCTTCCACACAGTACCACCTACACGTTGGATAGGCTAGAAGCCTTTGGTAGAGTAAGAGCAGTTCAATTCACATAAGAATTTTCTATCCTTCTCCTGGTAGAGTCCCCCTGCCCCCCGCCCAACCAGGAGAGCACAAAGCTACTACATTGATCTAAGGAAGGAGAGAGCATCAGAAAATCCCCTTGGAAATGTGGAGCAAGAGTCTAGAAAATTCTGAGAAGAGATATGCATGACTATTCCAATGGAATGATTGACCTATGACATGGAGCCTTCAGAGGGATGACTGTAGTTACTGTCCTGGGTATTAGCACCAGAAGTAGGGAAGGAGATAGCCAACAGGAAAAGGATGCCTGCTACCACCCTCACTGACCTCAGGACTAAAAACTGGAGGTCAGGGAGAAACCTGAATGTGGAGGGACAAGAGCCAGTGACAAGCATCCACCCCACCAGGATAGCACCAGCGGCTCCAGCCAATCCCAGGCCCTGGAGGGGGACTTAGAAATTTTTAGGAAGCTACTGTGGATACTGGTATATTGACACTGGAAGTGTCATTCCAAAATGAGGTCCAGAGATGCCCTGAGGAATGGACTCAGGCAAGCCATGCCTGCCCTGGTCTCAGAGTAGTACTGTTGACAACGGTAGATAAATCTGTGTCAGTTCTAGACCTATAATTCACTAATTACATGAATAAGGGCAAGTTCTCTCTGTCTAAAATAAAATTTTGTTTGTAGTTTGAATGATTCTTGTGACAATCAGAAACCAAAATGGAAACAAATTGGGATGGTTTATTTGGTCAACAGTAGCTGTGCTTTGTTTTTTAAGTTTTTTAAACATTTTTTATTTATTTTTGAGAGAGAGAGAGAGAGAGAGAGAGCAAGCAGGAGAGGGCAGAGAGAGAGGAGGAGAGTGAGTCCCAAGCAGGCTCTATGCTGTGAGCGCCAAGCCCAATGAGGGGCTTGAAATCATGAACTGCGAGATCATGACCTGAGCCGAAATCAAGAGTTGGCCACTTAACTGACTGAGGTACCCAGGCGGCACCCCCCCAACTTATTTTTTATAGTACTCTCTCCTGCCCTACCCCCACAAGAGTGTATATGCATTTTTTCATGAGACCCAAGTATGGACTTAACTATTTCTCTGGTTATCATAATTGTTCTAAGGGTAGATACCTAATCCACTCTAGGCTACTATTTTAAGCTTTCAGACATTCTCCTAACATTACTTGGCTTAGAACAAAACCCAGGAGGACTCTTCTTAAGGATTTTTCCACTTTTGTGGAGTTGGAGTTTGGAGAATCCTTTTTCTTCTGGTGGCAAAGCTGAGGAGATGTAACCCTCAAGGTCAGAGCATCTTTTCCCTCAGCCCCTTGGAGAAAAATCTGTCCTCAGTCATAAAGAAAGCAATAAGCAAAATTGCAACTGAGAAATAAAAAGTCTTGTGGAATTTTATCTCTCATTTTCTCCAAACTTACTCCTTTTACTAGTTATGATTCAATACATTTCCTCCTGTTTCAGCCGGTTCAAATGAGATTTTTGTTTTGTGCCAATAAAATACATGCCCTCATGTATAAAATAGCATGATGCTGGGGCACCTGGGTGGCTCAGTTGGTTGAGTGTCTGACTTTGGCTCAGGTCACGATCTCGAGGCTCATGAGTTCAAGCCCCACGTCGGGCTCTGTGTTGACAGCTCAGAGCCTGGAGTCTGCTTCAGATTCTGTGTCCCTCTGTCTCTCTCTACCCCTCCCTCGCTCATGCCCTGTCTCTTTCTCTCCCAGGAATAAATAAAACATCAAAAGAATTTTTTTTAAATAGCATGATGCCTATTTAGGTAAACTTACAAAAAATTGGTTGTAGTTATCATAGTAGTGCTGGTTGTCTGCTGAGTATTACTGTTATTATTAGTAATAGTTCTGCTACGCATACGTTCATCTATGTCCAATTATAACTGTCTGTCTGGCTGCCTTCTTCTTACTAACTCTTCCTCACACACCCTCTCAGGTGAAGTTTTGAGATCTGTTGTCTGTTACCCAAACACAGAGCTCAATGTTGAAGAGAATAAAAACTCAGTACAAATCATTTAAAGTGATTTAGGTTCAATTTTTGAGAAATAGTAATGTTGACCAAGGTTTCCCAAATATTTCAGGTCTTGGCTGTTTCAAATTTCACCATTGTTATTGCACTGTGAAATTGCATGTAGAGTCTCAGCACCACAGGGACCCATGGAAGATTAGTTTATATTTATCCAAACTTGACCATGCTAACAGTGAAAAAACTTTATCAACTTTATATAGGGTGATTTTAAAATTCTATGATAACAAGGCTTGCCAGTATTTCTATATTTATTAACAACCTAGGTTATTAAGTTAAATTGAATTTTTAAAGGTATAAATATATAGCAAACCCCTAATAAGACAACTAACTTTTAATAATAATTCTGGGTTATACTCTATGTATAACTGTGAAGAAGGTTTTTTTAAATTTTATTTTTATTTTTTTCAAAATATACATCCAAAGTAGCATATAGTGCAACAATTATTTCAGAAGTAGATTCCTCAGTGCCCTTTACCCATTTAGCCCATCCCCCCTCCCACAACCCTTCCAGCAACCCTCAGTTTGTTCTCCATATTTATGAGTCTTTTCTGTTTTGTCACCCTCCCTGTTTTCATATTATTTTTGTTTCCCTTCCCTTATGTCCATCTGTTTTGTCTCTTAAAGTCCTCATATGAGTGAAGTCATATGATTTTTGCCTTTCTCTGACTAATTTCACTTAGCATAACACCCTCCAGTTGCATCCATGTGGTTGCAAATGGCAAGATTTCATTCTTTTTGATTCAAGTAAGACTCCATTGTATATATACACACCACATCTTCTTTATCCATGCATCCATCGATGGACATTTTGGCTCTTTCCATACTTTGGCTATTGTTGATAGTGCTGCTGTAAATATTGGGGTGCATGTGTCCCTTCGAAACAGCACACCTGTATCCCTTGGATAAATGCCTAGTAGTCCAATTGCTGAGTCATAGGGTAGTTATATTTCTAGTTTTTTGAGGAATCTCCATACTGTTTTCCAGAGTGGCTGCACCAGCTTGCATTCCTACCAACAACGCAAAAGAGATCCTCTCTCTCTGCATCCTCACCAACATCTGTTGTTGCCTGAGTTGTTAATGTTACACATTCTGACAGGTGTAAGGTGGTATCTCATTGTGGTTTTGATTTGTATTTCCCTGATGATGAGTGATGTTGAGCATTTTTTCATGTGTCAGTTGGCCATCTGGATATCTTCTTTGGAGAAGTGTCTATTCATGTCTTTAGCCCATCTTCACTGGATTATTAGTTTTGTGGGTGTTGAGTTTAGTAAGTTCTTTGTAGACTTTGGACACTAACCCTTTATCTGATATGTCATTTGCACAAATCTTCTCCCATTCCATCAGTTGCCTTTTCGTTTTGCTGATTGTTTCCTTCGCTGTGCAGAAGCTTTTTATTTTGATGAGGTCCCAGTAGTTCATTTTTGCTTTTGTTTCCCTTGCCTCTGGAGACGTGTTGAGTAAGAAGTTGTTGCGGGCAAGATCAAAGAGGTTTTTGCCTGCTTTCTCCTCGAGAATTTTGATGCCTTCCTGTCTTACATTGAGGTCTTTCATCCATTTTGAGTTTATTTTTGTGTGTGGCGTAAGAAAGTGGTCCAGGTTCATTCTTCTGGATGTCGCTGTCCAGTTTTCCCAGCACTACTTGCTGAAGACACTGTCTTTATTCCATTGGATATTCTTTCCTGCTTTGTCAAAGATTAGTTGGCCATATGTTTTTGGGTCCATTTCTGGGTTCTCTATTCTGTTCCATTGATCTGAGTGTCTGTTCTTGTGCCAGTACCATACTGTTTTGATGATTACACCTTTGTAGGATAGCTTGAAGTCTGGGATTGTGATGCCTCCTGCTTTGGTTTTCTTTTTCAAGATTGCTTTGGCTATTCAGGGTCTTTTCTGGTTCTATACACATTTTAGGATTATTTGTTCTAGCTCTGTGAAGAATGCTGGTGTTATTTTGATAGGGATTGCATTGAATATGTAGATTGCTTTGGGTGGTATCGACATTCTCACAATATTTGTTCTTCCTATCCAGGAGCATGGAATCTTTCTCCATTTTTTTGTCTTCTTCAATTTCTTTCATAAGCTTTCTATAGTTTTCAGTGTAAAGATTTTTCACCTCTTTGGTTAGATTTATTCCTAGGTATTTTATGGTTTTTGGTGCAACTGTAAATGGGATTGATTCCTTGATTTCTCTTTCTGTCGCTTCATTGTTGCTGTATAGGAATGCAACTCATTTCTGTGCATTGACATATCCTGCAACTTTGCTGAATTCATGAATCAATTGTAGCAGTTTTTTGGTGGAATCTTTTGGGTTTTCCATATAGAGTATGATGTCATCTGCAAAGAGTGAAAGCTTGACCTCCTCCTGGCCGATTTGGATGCCTTTTATTTCTTTGTGTTGTCTAATTGCAGAGGCTAGTGGTGAGAGTGGACATCGCTGTCTTGTTCCTGACCTTAGGGGGAAAGTTCTCAGTTTTTCCCCATTGAGGATAATAGTAGCGTTGGGTCATTTATATATGGCTTTTATGATCTTGAGGTATGCTCCTTCTATCCCTACTTTTTTGAGGGTTTTTATCAAAAAAGGATGCTGTATTTTGTCAAATGCTTTCTCTGCATCTATTGAGAGGATCATACGGTTCTTGCCCTTTCTTTTATTGATGTTTTGAATCATGTTAATTGTTTTGCAGATATTGAACCAGCCCTGCATCCCAGGTATAAATCCCACTTGATCATGGTCAATAATTTTTTTAATGTATTGTTGGTTGACTAATATCTTGTTGAGGATTTTTGCATCCATGTTCATCAGGGATATTGGTCTACAGTTCTCCTTTTAATGGGGTCTCTGTCTTGTTTTCGAATCAAAATGCAGAACTAAAATTTAAAAAAATTAAATTAAATTAAATTAAAATTTTAAAATATTAAAATTAAAAAATTCACACACACACATACAATCGAATAAATGGTGCTAGATCCTAGGTGTGTTTTGGTCTGGGTTTTTAAAGTGGTTTGACAGATGAGAGAAAAATGTGGGGGAGGGAAGGAAATCATTTGAGAATTTGAAAAAATGAATACACTGAAGTAGACAAAAATGAGATGATGGGAGTAAAATAGAATTTGAAAAAATTTACACAAAATAAAGAATATACTAGAAAAAAATTAAAGAATGAATTTTTTCTCTTTCTGTATTCAAGAAAAAGAAATGAGCAAGAGAAAAAAGAGTAAAAAAAAAGAAATTGTTTGAAAATTTGAAAAAGTGAATATACTGTTGTAGACTAAAATAAAATGATGGAAGTAAAATAGAATTTGAAAAAATCTACATAAAAGCAAAAAATATAGTAAAAAACTAAAGAAAAATATTTTAGTAGAAATTGAAAGTAAAAATGAATTTTTTCTCTTTCTGCATTCAAGAAAAAAGAAGGGAAAAAGAGACAAAAAAGGAAATCATTTGAAAATTTGAAAAAGTGAATACACTGAAGTAGACTAAAATAAAATAATGGAAGTAAAATTGAATTTGAAAAAATTTACTCAAAAGTATAAAATATAGTGAAGAATTAAAGAAAAATATTTTTAATAGGAATTGAAAACAAAAATGAATTTTTTCTCTCTCTGTATTCAAGAAAAAGAAGTGAAAAAGAGAGAAAAAAAAAGAAAGAAAATTGAATAGATGGACCTGCTAACAGATTGAAATAGGACTGAAATTACTTCATTTTCCCCCAGAAGTCAGACTATGAAGTGCTTTATAGTCCATAAACTAAGTAGGCGGTGAGACTTGTGTTCTTGAAGAGCAAGATTGGCCCAGTTGGGCGGGGCTCAGTGTAACAGTTCCGTTCTCCACTAGATGACGCTGCTAGCATAGTGGAGTGGAGTGTTATGGTGCTCATAGGTGCGTATGCGCATGTGCGGGAGCGGTGAAAATGGCGTCACCTAGCTACCCAGTCATAGTATCGGAACTCTTTTCTCCCCGATCGGCAATCCCATGCCCATCTTCTGTCTTCAGCTCTCGTCCACTTCCTGCTTTTTTACTCTCTGTGACCAGGCCCCAGGCAGTACCTCTCTCCCGATTTTTGTCTCAGATGTGGCTATTTTCCCTGGCTGCTTACTTCCAAAGGACTGCAGCTTTGACCCCTTTGGCCCCTCTGCAGTTGGGTCTCACTGAGCAATGGCCAAATGCCAGTTGCACCCAGGAATACTTGCTGGACCCTGCTGCCTCTGGTGCCCCGAGACTGTGGCCAGGTGCCAGCCCCCTCCCCCCCCCCACCCCCAGAAGAAGTTCACAAGATAGTGTAGCAGCAGCTTTTCAGGGATTATGGAAAATCACAACACACATCTGGCACCAGGCTTCACCCTTAATGACCTTGTTCCAGCACCAGTGAATGTGGCCATTTTCTGGGGTCTCCTGGGACCAGGTGGCTTCAACAGTCTCTACCAAATGTCCTTCCTGCAGTGGATCCGCTTTTCCCTGTGTGGGCCGAGAACCTCCCGGACCCCACTCTGTTTCTGGGGATTCGCCCTTCCCACCAGAACACCGCCAGGTATCAAGCTGCAGAGTTGCAGCCTTTGTGCTCCCCTTGTTTATAGTCTTAATGGAATTTAAACCCTCTTCTTTCTCCTTTCTCCCTTTTTAGTTTAGTCCCTGCGGCTGTTTCCAACTTTCCACTTTCTTTCCAGCTACTTTTGGGGAGGGGTGCTTTCCGCACATTCTCCCCCACAAGTCTCTGTCCTCTCTCCGCCCGCAAAAGCACCTCCCTTCCTGTGGCTTCTCGCTCCCTAAGTTCCCCTCTTTGTGCTGTGTACCTGCTGAATTCTGTGGTTCAGGTTGTGCAGATTGTTTTGTTAATCCTCCAATCAATTTTCTAGGTGTGTAGAATGGTTTAGTGTTGGTCTGGCTGTTATTTCATGGACGCGAGACACAAAAAAACTTCCATGCTGTTCCGCCATCTTGGGTCCTCTAGTTTTTTGTTTTTTTGTTTTGTTTTGTTTTGTTTTTCCTCTTGCTCTGGGAGGAAACTTCTGCAGGGCTTTGTAGGCAGAAACAAATGTGAATGTTGTGATTCCTATATATTTAGGAAGATGCAGGAACATGTCAGACTTCTTATTATTATAAACTGCCTTTTTTATCAGTGAAAATACATTTTGTCATTAAATGCAACCATTATTTGGTTTAAGTCAGCGTTTAAGTCTCAACTTATGTAAACTTCTGCTACATCATAATTTATCAGGATGTTGGTGAATTGAATCCCCAAAATATCAAAGGGGTTTGTAATTAATCCTGATCGTAAGAGATAAAATTCATCGTTACATGACTCTGAATCTCTTTCATTCATTTCTCTTCAATTGATCATCAAGTAGCTAAATTAAACTGCTTTCTCGTCCCCAACATTCCCATATTATTACCTGCTTACTCATTTCACTTGGCAGAGAACAAATGGAGCACAATATATTTTAAGGCTTTCAGAAAATCCAACAATCTTCTACAAAAATAGTACTTAAACTTTTTTTTAGAGCCAAATCTTGTGCTGCAGAGGACCACACATTGGCTCTTAGATCATTAAGGCTTAAGGTTATTTATCAGGTATGTTTTCTCTCTTGCTGTAGGGCCACAGGGACTCTAATTGTTTACCTCTGAGTCAATGGCTCTTGTGATTCTGTTTCTTCAGAAACTGGCTCTAAAGCAGAATATGGCATCCATACCTTCTTCCTTTCTTGACTGCCCCTTAAGACAAACCTAAAGGTCCTTCTGGTGAAGCAAAAGGAAGCTGGGGAATAAACCCAAGAAATAACAACAACAAAACCAAGAGGGAATTACAATGTTCCTAACATCTTATAAAACTTTGTATTATCATGAATCTTAGATCCAGAGGCCTTTCTGAGATAGTAGCTTTATGTGCAGATAGATTTCTTCTAGCCAGTTTTATTCACCCAAGGACAAGACCCATAAATTGGCCCTGCTCCTTTGGACATTTTTAGAAAAGGCATCAATAGTTCCAGTTTCTGTAGTAATCCCCCCTACCATGCCATGGATTATGTAGACTCCCTCCCTCTGTGTGCACTTTCCAGGTTATAGTCTTTATATCAGGAAATCCACTCAGAAGCTTACATGGGTGCTAAGCATTTAACAGTCTATCCTAATTCAGGGAAATTTTAAATCATTTGTATGAAAGTTTCGCTAAAATATGAACATTAAGCAAAGTCAGTGAATGGAAATTTCCAGAAACAATGACAAGCATGGAGAGAGGGCTCCATAGAAGCAGCTGAGACTTTCTTCCTCCATGACCTGGTGGGTCATGATTAATCAGTTTATATTGTTCTTAAAATCCTTGGAATCTTTTTAAAATGGAGATAACGGTTTCATTGATCTGGAGTGGGAAATGAGATTCTGCGTTTCTAACAAGAACCTAGTTGCTGCAAATGCTACTGATCTTGAGACCACAGTTAGAGGATCAAGGATCCAGATAAAATGGGCAATAGGAAGGATCAGTGAGCCCGAGTGTTAGAATGGGGGGCAAGAGAGCCAGCTGTGTTTACCTTTTGTGTGTGTTTAAAGCAAATGTCCCTTTTTGCTTCCCACATGATGGGGAAGTCTTCCTATGATGACTGATGAATTATCCCCTGCTGACTATCATTTAGCAGGTGAGATAACTTTTTATCAAGATGCCATACAGAATATTCACTTATTGGATGAGAAAAAAAATTCTTTCTCTCATACTGTTTTTTAAAAATGTGACTGCTAATGATCTAAAACTTTTGAACTTTTAAAATAGATCTAAACAATTTAATACCCTAAAACAATTTTTTTACTTAAATTGGAAAAAATTGATTTTGCCACAAACCTAAACTGAACCAAAATGAGACTTTGTTTTGTTTTCCTTTATTTTGTTTAGTGTGAGTATTCATGTCCCTTGATGCAGAAACAGTAATGCATATGGTTATGCTACTCTATCTACAAAAGGGCATTGCCTAATCACTGGCATGTGCCTTCATATGTCTTTTATAAAAAATTGAAAAATTCTGGATTCTGAAAACCATCTGTATCCAAGGGATTTCCATGAGAGAGTAAGACCTGTATCTACTGTGTATAAAAATGAGATGCCCTGGGGTGCTTGGGTGGCTCAGTCTCTTAATTAAGAGTCTGACTCTTGATTTTGGCTCAGGTCGTGAGTTCACACTTCATGAGATCAAGCCCTGTGATGGACACTGTGCTGACAGTGCAGAGCCTACTTGGGGTTCTCTCTCTCTGTCCCTGCTCTCCGTCCTCTCTGCCCCTCCCCTGCTTCTGTACTCTTTGTCACTCACTCTCTCTCTCAAAATAAATAAATAAACATTAAAAAAAATGAGATGCCCAAATGCTTAATTTAAGGTCTCTAGGACCCTCATACTTAACACAATTTGTGACTTATCTAAATAAACATTTCTGTTAGTTTTGACTACAAGAAGTAAAAAAATTAATTGGCTTCTGGTTTCCTAAACTATTTAGTTGTTCTAAAATAAATTTGGAAAAGTCAGGTTTTACATTATAAAATTTAAAGATGCTACAAGAGAATTTTCAGTGATTTTGGTGCAAATAATGAGTTGACACTAAACCTGTTCCCAGTGAATATCAATCACTGCTGTCCCCTGCAGCAAATACTGGTCTATTGGTCTCCACTTTACATTCGTCAATATTTAACTACTCATTTAATAGGGTTTGATATTTGTCTCCACAGTAATCAATACTTATTTAATATTTAAAAAAGGAGCAAAAGAACTAAAAAAGCACATTGCAAAAGATTGTTTTGCTTCTCAGCTATTCACCTCCAATGAAATTGTTGGTCTTTAATTAAGTTTTTTCCTTAATTATTGTCAGTTTTCAAATTTAATTTCATGATTGTTAAATCCTTGAATTTTCCAAATTTCTTATTATGTTTGGGATTTTACCACACTCATCTTCATTGTAGGGGGGAGGGTACAGAAAAATACTGATACTCAAGACAATTTTTTTGTCGTTAACCATAGTTTGTAAAATCCTGATTAGAAGTAGTAATACTGATGATGACCATTGTTATCGACATGGCCAGTAACACTGAAGGAGTCTTGAATTTACATTAAATATTATTGTTCTCAGTATAAATGACGTGTTGAATATAAAAATAGTGCTATTTGTGTAAGTTCACAAATAACATATATAAATGTGCACATATATACACACAAATTTGTCAAACAATTTGCCTAGATTTTAGAGGTATAAATTATGATTACTTTATTTTTATTTTTTAAGTTTATTTTGAGAGAGAGAAGGAGAGAAAAAGAGAAGGGTGAGAGACAGAGGGATGGAGAAAGAGAGAATCCCAAGCCGGCTCTGTACTGCCAGCATGGAGCCCAATGCGAGGCTCAAACCCACGAACCCCAAGATCATGACCTGAGCCAAAATCAAGAGTTGAACACTTAACCAGCTGAGCCACCCAGATGCCCCTATGGTTACTTTATTTTAAAGTAAAAGAGGCCAAGTAAATAAAATCCTATTGAGTGGTTTTTAATCAGGTATCGTTTATAACTCAGATTTCAATCAATAGCAATTATATCATAAAATCTTATATAACAGCAATATTTCACCCTAGTAAAACTTAATGAAATAAGAATGACACCAAGAATTACTGCTAATGTCTAAGGAATAGTAATGGCCACTTTTTATCTATAAATACTTCATAATATCAGTTACTGATTATCATATGTTATTCAAAATCACAGTCCTAGAGTTCCATAGACAAGATCTGAAAACCCATGTAGAACAATTGTCCTTTATTTCTGATAACTGAAAGAACAGGTCGTGTCACAGTACAGGGAGTGGACAGTGACTTGAAAGAAACGATAAAACTCACCTACAACCTCACCAAGATCGTCAGTAAGGCTGATGGCAATGTTGTTTAAGTCATACTTCCTTCTGTCATCATCAGGTCACACCTGCAGTATTGGATTTGGTTACATCCATGCATCTTGAGAGGTAGAGACAACAAACTGGGGAATAATGTAAAGGAAACTCAGAATGCTTGCCTGGAGGGCAAATGCCTGGGTAAATGGTTATGAGTGACAGTACTATATTTACAATATTATTTCCAGTCCGTAAGTCTTTAAAGTGATTGGAGTCCAAGACTCATGAATTTCTTTAGCAGCTTTGGCATTTTGCAGGATCCCAGAACTAATATTCTGCTGTCCCTGTGCTAGCCACTCAGCTACCCCTTTTCGAGTATTATTGTGTTAATGTTGACTTTTTTTTCTTACTTTTACTATTCTGCTGAATACCATGCTGTCAGTTTTTCTTTATCTATCTTGGCTAGCTCCTGACACTTCTGATCAAGAATCCTCAAGAGGAATTTCCCAACACCGCTGTCTTTTCAGTCTTCCAAAATATTACCTTCCTCTATTTTTATTTTTCTCTTTTGAGAAATGTAGAATAAGCTCCCAAGAACACTGGAAGAACTCTACCAGATTTAGATCAAGCACCTGCCTTGTTGGCTAAACTGGTACTCAGATCAGTGCCTATAAAGTTTAACAGGGTGCCTCAATCATTAACCATTTGCCAAATGAATGAATGTAAGCATACATCATTATCTTACTCCTAAATGAAGATGAGTTCCTTCCCAAGATACTCCTTTATGTCCTAGATTTTGTTGCATTATTGGTACTCCTCTTTTTTTTTTTTTTCCTAAGCTCGTGTGGAGGCTTCTGGGCATAACCATCGCTCATCTATCACCATTCCTTCCAATGGGAATTCAAAGTTTCGATGAAAAATTAATTCTCCATGTCATCTTTTGTTATTGCAGAGCTCCAAATCTGGACATTCAGATTAATCCACAGTCCTTTTGTTGGATATGTAAAAAGTGTTTAAAGGCAATGAGAGAAGGTCCAAAAGGAAAGAAGACCGAGGAGGGGTATGGTAACTGTTTGGTTGGATTTTTAAAGACGTGTCTTATGCAAGAGGAATTAAACTTAAGAGTCTAGAAGTAGGGAATCAAGGCTTTTCATCTTAGGTGGAATCTTCAAGGTCAGAGATTTCTGATAAATTTAATAAGGAAATTCCTAATAGGTGAAAGCTCTCCAAAGATTATGTGTGAAATTCTAATAGAAAGATCATGGTGGTAACATAGAGTTTTATAAAATCTCCCACATAAAATAGAACAAATAATAAAAGAAAAACCTGAATGATATTTTCTATAAGGTTAGATAAAAAAAAATTGCCAGGAATCTCAGACAAGGGTGCATTTGGCAAGAATGCTTACTAGCAACAAGTTCTGCATAATATTAGCAGCTGTGTGGTTGTACTATTAAACATAAAGGAAGTTAAGAAGAAATGATACTGTAAGCCAATAAAAATCACCCATGTAGGAGAGAACTACATGCAGAGTGGGAAGAAAATTTTGAGAACTGGCACAAAGCACAAGTTGCAGATTAAGTACAAAAAGACAGAAGGGAACTACTGGACAGATACAGCATGATCTGAACATTAGAACAAATGTTGCAGTTGATTTAAGAAGAAAGTATAGGAAAGCCAGCAGCTCAAAATAGCGGCCTCCTCCCCTGATAAGGAGGAGATGGAGGAGATAAAATGAGAGAGAGAACAAAGTGTTGCTAATCAGACAGACACCCCTGAAAGTTGCTGGGACAATAGCGCATTATCCTGAAAATTTATAATTCATAGGAATTTAACATTTATTGTACTTCTGTGACGTATATTTCTGAGTTACCAAATAGGTCTAGTGAATGATGAACATTTTTCTATAGAAAAGGATTTGAAGTAATGCATCCAGAAGGAAATGAAGAATTATACTGTAGAATTATAGAATTAGAAAATCACGGTTTTACAACCCTTAATTAAATACCATCAATAGATAGCGTGCTGGAGTTTGTTATGTCAACATGCCTAAGGCCAAGAATTATGCTTACTAGAGTTCCCTTCTTTGTAGGGGTGCACATTAGAGTTTTGATTCAAAGAAGTCATTTGTCCAACATTTAGAAGGCAATTTGAAGCAAAAACTATACATTTCAGAGGGTTCAGTGTAAGTAGACATGGCGACAGACCAATGCGATGTGTCTGGCCGACCACCCATATCCTCATTCTCCTTTGCTGTGCATTCAGCTTATTTTTCTAATTGCTGGCCTGGGGATCAACTGTGGCCCCAGTCTCACCAAAAGATGTTGAGCTGCCAGTCATAGATGTGGATGCTGGAGAAGCATGGTGTCTCAGAGAGTCCACCTGCCTCTCTGAAAGGCCCCTTTTGATCCAGCTTCAGTGTCTGTCCACACTTGGCTTCTCTGACATTCCTGTTGCAAAATTTCACACAGATGGGTAACCAATTGTTTCTTTCGTCCTGACACATCCCTTCCAGACTCTGGCCTTTCTGGCTTTCCCTTTATTTGCACAGGTCAAATCCTTTGCCTGTCATTAGTACCGTAATAGAAAGAGTGGCTTGGTGTTTTGACTGAATTGTGATTGATCCCAGATGATAAAATCAATAAATGTAGAGGTGATTAGGGAAATTACAATGAAGGGATCAGGCAGTCCAGACTTGAATTCCTTGCTCATTTATACATCAAGTAAACTGAGACAATAAAAATTTACAAATCTTCTGATGTGATATAGTATGAGTTGACAGACTACCTGTTCAGGCCAAAGGAAAATAATGAGCTGAAATCTAATCAAGTCCTTAGATTTACCTTTCTATGTTCAGTAGATAACAGAGAATAATAAGGCAAGGAGAATGGGTGATTGCTACCACAAGAAAAATCATCCAAGTCTAGAATATAGACATTCTGCAAGATAACTGCTGAATTACTTTCAGCAAGTCAATGTCATAACCAAAAGAGACAGAGAGAGAGACAGAGGTAGAGAGGAGAGGGGAGAGAGGAGAGAGAGACAGAGACAGAGACAGAGACAGAGACTGGTATAGATTAAAAAGAACCTAAAGATACTTAAGACACATAACAACAAACATAATGAGCAGTACGTACTTGGATTCCGATTAAAATAAATTGATTATTAAAAAGACATTTCTAGGTAGTCAGGGCGATTTATGTGAACAAATATTAGATGATTTTGAGAAGTCATGATTAATTGTATTTTGCATAATAGTGCCATGTGGTTTGGTAAGGAAATTCTACAGTGGTTTTAGATGTATAGTGAAATACTTAGGAATGAAATGCCATGACATCTAGGATTTTGTTGAAAATGCATAAGCAAACATGGGGGTGGGGATGCAAACAATTATGTTACATGTGGGTGGTTGTTGAAGCTAGATGAAGGATTCATAGGGATTTGTTTTGATCTCTTTTTTTAATGTTTGTAATTTTTCTAGTAAAAGAAAATTGAGGGAGCATTGCAAGAGATATTGAGTTTCCTGTCATTAAAATTTTTTAAACAGTTACTTAGATATTCCAGCCTATACCTTTTAAATACAATATTGCTTAATGCTGAAGAATCTAGACTTTAGAATCAATCTGAGTTTAAATCACAGCCCATCCCTTCATTTTCTCTCTCTACTACAATCTCTCTCTCTCTCTCTTTTTTAATTTTTTTTTATTTTTTTTTCAACGTTTTTTATTTTTATTTTTGGGACAGAGAGAGACAGAGCATGAACGGGGGAGGGGCAGAGAGAGAGAGGGAGACACAGAATCGGAAACAGGCTCCAGGCTCCGAGCCATCAGCCCAGAGCCTGACGCGGGGCTCGAACTCACGGACTGCGAGATCGTGACCTGGCTGAAGTCAGACGCTTAACCGACTGCGCCATCCAGGCGCCCCTCTCTCTCTCTTTTTTAAAAAATGTTTATTTATTTTTGGGAGAGAGAGTGTGTGGAGGAAGGGCAGAGATGGAGGGAGACAGAGAATCCAAAGCAGGCTCCAGGCCATGAGCTGTCAACACAGAGCCCAACGCAGGGCTCGAACCCACGAACCGTGAAATCATGACCTGAGCCGAAGTGGGACACTTAACTGACTGAACCACCCAGGTGCCCCAACGATGCACCTGTTACTAGCTATATGATTTTAAATGAATCCTTTTCCTTACTGAGCCTCAAATGGATCAGCTGTAAAATTCTGGATAATACCTACATCAAAGGGATATTTCTAAATTGACATTATACATTTAAGAGCACAAACAGTGCCTGACTCATAATAAGCACTCAATACATGTTAGTTATTATTCATACTAAACCAATACTATTTTATTATTAATATTTTAATATATTAGATGGACAGTTGAAAGCCTCTACCTTTAAGATGTTCTCTGGAATGTGCTTTGACACTCCACAGCATGGAGTGACCTGAATCATGAGGTGATAAGAGTTTTCCAGGTAAGAATACATTGCAGCCCTTCCCAACTACTCTCCCCTCTATTAGTTCCCCACCCTCACCCCCACTGCCTTCTGAGTCTTTGTATCTGGCTGCTTGGTTTTTCTGCTCCTTCCGCATCTGGCACACAAAATGACTTCCACTGCATAACTCAGTCTGGCTCAGTACAGTCTTACATTAATTTGACCTTTCTGTCTTCGCTTCAGGACTTTCCTCCATCAACCATCTCACATTTCATTCAGAGTTTCATTGAGTTCTTGCCACAACCCCCTTCCAGACTGCAGTCTTGAATAATGAAGTTCTGGAAAAAAATGGCTTGTTGGAGTGGGTGAGCGTTCAGGTTGCTTCCAGACAAATGTATGATTGCATCATGTCCTCTAGTCTACCTTCCGGAGATTACCACTTCATCAAGGGCTCTAGAGCAGACCAATCAAGACATGATTTTTACATGTTTAATTTTCTAGAAGTTGATTTTTAGTGTTCTGGAAATTTTTAATCGATCTATAAAATTTTACTTTCCTAGAAAGCACATTTTTTTTAAAAAGTTTTAAAAAGCAGATGGAAGTAATTTTAATACTATATCTTATTTCACTATATCCATAAAATTATCTTTTCATTCTGTAACAAATACGAGAATGAGATATTTTCTTTTTTTTCTTCCCTGCCGAATTTTTGTAATCTTATATGTATGATACATTCACGGATACCTCAATTTGGGCGAGGCACATTTCACGTGCTTAATTGCCAGATTTGCCTGGAAGCTAATGTATGAGATGATACAGCTCTAGAGAGTAATCTGTTAACCCATGTTGTTTCAACAATGGTAATTTGTATATAAATGAGCAAAATGTTAAAATCAGAAAGAAATTCCATCTTGTTATGTCATGGGAAAATATGAGTCATAAAATTGTGTTCAGTTTGGAAACATGTCCTTAGAGGCTTGATTTAGAATACAAAATAAAAATTAATAAATAAAGGAACAATAAGATAATAGCAATCATTCACTTATTGAACAGTCACTAAACTAAGGCATGCTAGGCAGTTCCATTTACTACTTAAACATTTCTGATACCGCAGTAGTGTTGTGTCCCCATTTTACAGCTAAGGGAGCGGAGGTCTAATGAGGCTTTGTAATTTGTGGAGGTTACACCTGTGGCAAGATGTGGGCAAGCTGGAATCTGAACTTATATTTGACTGACTCTAATTCCCAGAGAGCTTCCTCTGTGACTAGAGTAGGCAAAAAAATTGTCTTGTTTAGATTAGGCTACAAAAAAGGGGGAAAAACGTAGAAAGGGATATTGTAGATACTGAGCAAATGATGACGCTGAAGACAAAAGATAGAAGTTAAGGACCAGAGATTTTCTTGCATCACTTTGAGGTTCCCATCTATTGCACAGAAGATATTTTTCCATCTAAAAATTCTCTTCAGTCCATGTTTATGTGTGGAGGAACATCTGTAATTATGGAATTTACTCTGTCTTAGTTAAATTTAGAATGGCTTAATGGATGGCTCTCTCTAAAGCCTATTACTGTATATCTAAGGTCATCACAATATTAATGGTTTCTTAAAAAGGAAACTGTCTAAGACTACTAATAAGTACCGTGTGTTATGCATATTTTATGCCAGTCACTTAAAATTTATAATGTATGTTGCTAAAACATTTATTCAATATTGATAGCTTATTTTATGCCACTTCTAATGCGTATTACAAATATATTAAGTGGCTAAAATGCATACGCCCTTTCTATCAACATTCACTTACTGTTAATGCTTTCTAAAACATTCATGGAATAATAATAACCACTCATATTCGAAATTATTTATATCCCTCCTATAGTGAGCTGCTCATGCACCAAAGGCAACATGTTAATACATTAAAATTACTGTACAACAATTGCAGAGAAGAAAAGAAAAAGATAAGGTGGTAGTCTCCATAAATTAAAATGATAGCTTTTAGATTGGACATGATTTCTATCCGATGGTACCCATTTGGTAATCGAGGTACCAGTTATACAGGCAGAAGGTACACTGGCTTGTGTTATCTGAATCCTTGGGTATTCTTCTTGTCTGTTCTTGTGATGACCACACCAATGCCACAAAAACAAGGAGACTGACCATCAGTTTCCCCCCACCCCCGCCCCAGTAATAGATGCTTGGGTGAAAGTTAATAATGTTGCCAAAATGAAATCAGTGATTTGGAAGTATTTATTAAGTTATTCCAAAAACCATTGTTGGAAGACTAATCATAAGCCACAAAATGGCTAGGTTCTTGTGTTACAAAGGAGAATAGGATCTGGCCACAGTGTCTGGGGGAGATCACAGTGATGAAGATAGACCTGAAGTCAAAATAAAGCAGTAGTTAGTATCATAGTTGTAAAGATCTAATAAACTCTATAACACAGAACTAATGGAATGTAGAGAAGAAAGAGACCAAACTTTGGTAAGGAAACAGATGCTCAGTGCAGAAAAGAGCTGATAATTGAGCTGGGTCTTGAAAATGAATTAATAAATTATTGTCTTTGTTCAAGAATGGCAACTCTTGAGTATAGTTGAAGCAGAGAGGGTAAGAAAAGAAACTGACTGGAGATGAAACTGGATGTTAGCCTGGTGCCAGGAAGAAAATAGTTTTATGTGCCCCACTAAGTATTCTATCCTACTGGCAAGGGAGTGAAATTCACGGTTTTGAAATATATTACTAACATCTTGGAGCTCTGTGTTCATATTTATGGTAACTGGTAATATGGAGGAGAAATGTGTTAGAGGGAGGACAGACCAAGTGCACTGAGAAGTAATAGAAGATAAATGAGATGTATTCCACAGATGTATATGATGTAGGCACACACATTTTGACCCAGGTATTCGTCTTTTTAATAAGGAGTCCTGAAAACATTACTTTGGAAATAAAAGAGAAATCAATTACAACTGCTGGATCAGGAAAATTAAGTTTGTTTTTGTTTTGTTTTGTCTGAACAATGCTCATTGCTTTTTATAATGTCGACAATAACAGAAATGAGAAAGATAAAGAATGCAGGCTATTCATGGTACAGGAGAGCCTACCTGTGCTGAGAGCAGTTATATTTCTATGCCAAAGATGTTGACATTTTATTTATCACAATCCTGCCCAAACGCAAATCCACTTTGGATTAATTGCTTCCAAAACTGTATTTTGAATGTTGAAGCTGTAGTGAAATAATTAACTATGTGACCATTTATCATATCATGTTCTAATGCCAAAGGGACATTATGAGCAATGAGTATTTATCGATGTTCTAATTGTAACTGAGCAGCGATGCCCCTGTTTATTATTATTATTTTTAAACAGAATTTTAACACCTGGCATCCATAAAAAATTTTCCTTTTAATGCTTTCAGCACTGGGATCAGGTTGGCATTGAGAGCCCAAGGATTGCAGAGAATTAACCACCTTTGTGATGAAAGGTGAAGGGGTTGTGGAACTCCCACCTTCCCTAAATATAGGACAGGTTTCCCAACCTCAGTGTTATTAAGATTTTGACATGAATCATTGTTGGATGTTTAGCGGCATCTGTGATCTCTACCTCCTGTATGTGTAGCATTCACTTATAGATCTGACAACCAAAAATTGTCTCTAGACATTGCCCAGTATTGCCAGCGATGTAAGGTAACATTAATACATCCCTCACTTGAAGGGCACCTGGGTGGCTCAGTTGGTTAAGCATCCAACTCTTGATTTCAGTTTAGGTTATGATTCAGGGTTTAGCCATGTGGGGCTCTGAGCTGACAGTGTGGCGCCTGCTTGTGATTCTTTCTCTCTCCCTCTGTCTCTGCACCTCCTCCTCTCACACTTGCCCTCTCTCTCTCTCTCTCTCTCTCTCAAAATAAATAGACGTTAAAAAAAAGACATCCCTTACTTGAAAGTTGCACCAGGTTATTTCCAAAACCGGGATAATTGTTACCTATAGTGATGAGGAGGAGAAGGTGAATGAAAGATTTTGTATATAGGGTACTTTAAATGTATTTTTTAGCTTAATTTTTAAGCTGGGTGGCAGGTATATAGTGTTTCTTCATATTTTGGACCTTTTTGCATGCTTTCGGTAGTTAATAGTCTCAGAAAAAATGAGTACCTGAAAATAAGCTTATGAAAAGAGGCCCATCATGAATTGATCTTTGCATGCCTTTCCAGTATTATTTATTATTATTATTTCTTGATGCTCATCCTCCATTCACGGCGAACTATGTACAGTTCTTTGACTATATAACTCTCTCTCTTTTCTGTATGGTTCACCTAAGGCCAACATCCTTTCCATTCATGTTACGCCTCCTAATTTTTCAGCCTCAACTCAGAGCCCTCACACTCTAACATGTTTTCCTTCAAGTCTTTAGTCTGGATAATGACAGTGTTCTGATTTCTCGTAGCACCATTTCTCCGTCTCTGTGAATTCTTAAGACAATAGTTATTAACTCATTGGCACATTACATAGCTGGTAGAGGTTGGCACGGGGGCTCTGCTTAATATAGGTATTGAGGAACCCGGGTGATGGAGGCTGCAGTTGGACCTGTGCCCTTACAATCACTGTGGCAGGAAAAAAGGGACATGGTGGATTCTGGCCTGGCTTGTTGAACTTCTAACCAGAAATGATCAAAACCAAGTCTATTCACATTCATTGACCAAAGCATCTCAAATGGCCTCTGCTAGTTTCAAAGGGAATGGGAAGGTACAATCCTCACAATGTGGTTACAAGGTGAGAATGGGTGTGTGTGAAGTGTGTGAGGAGTCCTAATGACTACAACTATCATAACACTTTTCATGTTGTATTGCAGTGAATCATTTACTCTCGTGTGCAGAAGTCTTGTGTTAATCATCTTGGTGTGTCTACCACCTTATCACACATTCAAAAGAATATTTGTTGCTTTGATAAGTAAACAGGATCTCACTAAATTATGCTTTTAGATTGGTCATGCAGAACATAATATTTGTGAGTGACTATCAGGATCGCGTTATTGGCTTGTTTTCCAAACATATCCTGCTTGATTGACTGTAGGGTTATCAATCTATCAATTTTCAGAGCAGACCGTATTTAGTTTATTCTTCCCACAAAGGAAGGGGGAATCTCAGCACCTCTTCACTTTTATGTACCTGCCAGATGTTTGCTGGAAAGTGATAAGTCACATCTGTCTATCGGAGTGGTTTGTCTATGATCTAAGGGTAGGAGAGTCCATTTCTTTAGTTTTCTTGGCATAGATATTCACCATAAAAATCCACACTTCACAGGGTTTTTCTTTTTTTTTTTTTTTTTTTTTTTGGTTTTGGCCAAACTTTTTATTTAGTATTCTGTAGTTGCTTAACACACACTTAAATGGTCTTATTGGGGGAGGGGAAAGGGGAGGTTCTTGTAGATTCCCAAGGAAATGTCAGAAAGGCAAAATATGGCCAGCATTATCCATTTGCTTTTTTGGATTTACTGGGTGAATAGCACTTTCCTTACATAAAAGCATCTGATCTCAGGTTTTTCATACTGAGAACATGGAGATTTCAGTTTGAAGACACTCTGAAATCCTAAGAGTAGCATATCCCGACCACCCTCTAATAGCTAGCTTGTTTGTATAGGCAGAAGAATTCCACCTCTCCATTTTAGATGGCTAGATGTTTGTGGAAGGTCCTAGAATTGCTTGCCTCATTTACTGGGAAAAATCAAGATATAGGAAGTGACCTTTAGGGACACTTTTACTTGGAAAATTACAACACTAGTACACAAGTCAAGTCTTAAACACATTTAACATTTGCTTACTGAAAGCAATGTCATAAAGTCAAATAAGATTAACAGATTTTACTTTTTTCCCTCACAAGAACATAAAAATTATGGAAGGGGAACTTAACAGGAAATTTAAAAAAGGTAACACAATTTTTCCTTTTAGTAGTCCTTGGGTAGTTATGACAGAAAAGGTTCCACTGTTTTGTTTGTTTCTTTGAACGGGGATTTTGGTCCAAAGTTTTGTTTGCTTTTAATATCTGCTTCTGCCTCCCCCTCTATCAGATCGGCTTCCTCCACGGCCACCACCTCTTGGTGCTCCACGGCTTGAACTGCTGTAGGAATCACGTGGAGGAGGGTACCCCCTTTCCATAGAAGGGGGAAGCCCTCTTTCTTGTCTGCCAACCCGATCACGACCACTTGAGTAGAGATCACTTCGGCTGCTTGAGTAACTGTCTCGACTTCCACCATATCCGTCACGTGAGCTGCTGTAATCATCATAGCGACTGCTTCCACCATAAGATGGCGGGGGCCCTCGTGTAGGTGGAGCACTACGTGAGTTACCATAACTCTCATATGAATCTCTGTAGGAGCCTCCACTCGGATGATCTGAATAGTCACGATCACGACCATAGCCATCTCTATCACTATAGCCTCTTGATGGGTAGTCATCACGTGAACTGGAATGACCATAGTCACGGTAAGTATAATCTCTCGGGGGTGGTGCGTAATCTCTTGTATCACGAGAACTTGGGTAATCTCTGCTTGAATAGCTGTCTTTAGTAGAATATCCGTCATCTCTTGGGGACAAATAAACATCTCTACGAGAGGGCAGGGGTTCCCTTCGAGGTGGGCCTCCATAACTGTCTCTTCCACGTGACACAGGAGCTCTTCCTCCCATTCCACTGCTGCTGCGAACTGGTCCTGAAGGGGCTGATCTTTTAGGAGGAGGGCTGCCACTTCTTGGTGGAGGTCCTCTTTTTACTGGAAGTGGTCCCCTGGAAGAACTCATGTTAAAATTCATGGAATAACCACCATCATCCATGTGCCCTCCACGTGAGGGAGGTCCCCTGGTTCCTCCACTTCCTCCTCTTCCGCCCCTAAGACCTCTTGGGGGGCCTCTGCTTCTTGGGGGTGGAGGTGGTCCACGTCTGCCACTTTCAAATGACGGTTTAGTGGCTTGTTCTACCTTGATGGCTTTTCCATCTAAGGACTTTCCATTCATGTCTCTGGCTGCATCCTTAGCATCTGCTGGGCTTTCAAAGGTGACAAAAGCAAATCCTCTCGATTTGTTGGTTTCACGATCTTTCATCAACAGAACTTCCACTATTCGTCCATATTTGCCAAATACGGCTTCAAGGGCTTTTTCATTTGTTTCTGTATTGAGGCCACCAATGAAAAGCTTTCCTGGGCGATCTGCTTCAACCATTTTTTCCCCCTGGTGAGAGTCGGAGGGGTGACGACGGTTCCAAGCTCCTACGAGCTCGCCGGCAGGGGCTTCGTAGCAGCCCAGCACGAGGGAGGGCCGCTGGCCCCGAGAACGGAAGAGGGAAGCCGCTAGCACTACTGCGCAACGAGCTTCACAGGGTTTTTCTAAGGTGATGGTTACTCATTTAAAATCTTAAGGATCTATTCCTTCTTGAAAATGGTTTACATGTTTAGCATCAAAAGAGTGATTTTGCTAGAAATCCAATTTTTTTCTAAGACTATTTCTTAAACTATATTTCTTCTTATGCATTTTTTTTCTTTTTAATAAAAATTATTTTTAGTATGTTGAGAGGTGCTAGAAATGCATCATGTATTTGCTTTTTCTTTCTCCTTTGTGGTCATCTGTACTCTTGGATTGCACTATTTTAATATTTTAGGGAATTTGTGAAAGTTGAACTAAGCACTCTTGTCACAGGTAACTGATCTGATACGCAACATCCCGTTGAAAACACATAATAAGCATCAATTTGATCTAAATATTGGAGGTTAAATTCATCACCCACTTACAAAAAGCATAATATAGTTGCTTCATAAACTCTCTCAGTATGTACTGAGACACTTTAGAACAACCCTATGAATCTAGCATCAAAGCCATACCTTAAAAACATAATCAGGATTAGCTCCTGCGCATCATCTTCAGGGCTCCCCCTTGTGGTGCGGGCCATCATCACCCGGACTGTGTGAGCAGTGGGTTTGTTTTCTCCATAGACTGTCGATTGATCCTTTTAAAACACAGCTTAGGAATATTACAATCACAACAATCCTTTGCTTAAAATCCTCCAATGACTGCCCCTTTTCGCTCAGCAGGAAAACCAGTCCTCAGCATGGCACACAGGGTCCTACATTAATTACCTGGCTCTTGGCCTACTTCCCTACTTCCTTCCATTCTCAGTCCCTTGTCTGTTATTTTATCGATATTTCATTGTAATTAATGAAAGTTCTCTGTCTGAAAAAACTCCTTTATAAACTTAATTGTAACTACTTTTCCCATGTTTCAAGAAGGGAAAGTCTACCTTAAAGAATCACAATTCTTCTCTTAAATTTCCCATCCAAACTTGACTTTGTAAACTTACATATGGATTCCCAGATGCAGAAAAGTTATTTTCCCAAAATGAAAAGATTGTTTCTCTTGGCTTAGTTTGTAGGCATGTAACTACAGAGAGATTATGAAGGGTTGCTCTAACACGGGGTCATCAGTGTGGAGGGAGGATAAAATGCTGAAACCTACATCTGCAAGAAATCTCTCAATATTAATTCCTTGCTTAGTTTCCCCAGAGGCTTAACCACCGGGAAAAAGAGACCTAAAAACTTCTTGTAAGGAAGATAAAGATTTTGCTGGCCTAGTAATACCACATTAACTTAAACATATCTTTTAGAATATGATACCTAGTTAGCAATATTTGGTAAAATGTCATTAAAATTACACATTTGAAATCAATATCTACTATTATCATATAGAATTTTCCAGATATGAAATCTATTAAGCATTTCTAAAAAGGTAGAATTTCATTAACTTTTAATTCATCATTAACTAATTTCATTATTCACATTAACTTTTAATTCATTCTTAACTAATTTCTCTTCTGTATTGAATAAGCACAGACGTGTTTTGACTGTCGTTGTTTTTAAAGATATTAATTCAGTCATCCAGTGTAGTATTTTAACAGTTTTGATAAGAAATTTATATGTTCACCTCCCATCACTGATCTTTTCTTGATTGGAGTTTTTCAAGTGTTTCTTTTATACTCAGATTTATAGCTCATGCAAAGTAAATTGTAATAATCACATTGAAATATATCAGGATTTAAATTATAATTTCAGTGCCTTTGAGTTCTGAAAATGAAGATAAAAGAAAGAAACTGGCTTAAGAAGTAAACATTTAGAATTAATGTGTATTTCCTATTGTTCCAGGGTTATAGTAACTGTCACAGTAAAAATCGTATTTGACCCATTATTTTGAATCTGTAAAAAATGCTACATTATTCTTTTAACAAAAAAAAAATTAACAGAAAATTCCAGCAGGGGAATTAGGCCAGGCATTTGTAAAGACCACCTCACCCTTTTTGTTTAATACAGCTATTCAGTCCTTAAAATGGTAACATCATTCAGTGCCAGAATCTCTAACTTTGTATCAGGAAATGAAATTAGAAATTTCCAAGGCTCTGTGATCCCAGACTCTCTCTACCAGACTCTCTACCAGTCTCTACCAGTCTCTACCAGACTCTCTCTACCGTCACCTACAAGGTAATTATATTGCAAATTTCTAAGAGTCTCCAAAACAAAATTCCTTTTATTTTATTTTATTTTATTTTATTTTATTTTATTTTTTATATTTACTTTTTACAAAATTCATTTTAAATAACTCAATTATAGAATAACTTTTAAGGAAGCTTTAAAATCATGCAGAATAATAGATTAAAACTGCCATGAATGTGACCAAACAAAAAGACCTTCTTTGTTCTTGACCCCTCCAGTAAGACTTGGCCATTTTAATCTGAATACTATGAGGCTGATTCCAGTACCTCATCTATCAGTATGTTACAGCTTTTCCTTCTCTTACTCAAGAGTAGCTCAGTTTTCTTGCTCACCCACTACCTCCTCCCAATACTCCCCCATGTATAATTTCATTCCTTGTTTTACCTTCCCCCTTCCCCTGCATTTCAGTGAAAACAGTTGTTGTTTTTCTCCCCCCACCCCCCCAGAGTTGACTTAAAATTAAAGAAAAGACATTACACTTCTCTACATTCATTCATTCTTTGGGGCACCTGGTTGGCTCAGTCACTTAAGTGTCAGACTCTGGCTCAGGTCATGATCTCATGATTCATGAGTTTGAGCCCTGCGTGGGGTTCTGTGATAATAGTGGGGGGACTGCTTGGGTTTCTCTCTCTCCCTCTCTCTCTGCCCATCCCCCGCTTAGGCTTTCTCTCTCTTAAAATAAATAAATAAATAAACTTAAAAAAATAGCAAAGATTGGGGCACCTGGGTGGTTCATTCGGTTAAGCATCCAGCTCTTGATTTCAGCTCAGCTCATGATCTCACAGTTCGTGAGTTCGAGCCCTGCATCGGGCTCTCTGCAGTCAGCATGGAGCCTGCTTTGGATCCTCTGCCCCCCTCCTTCTCTGAACCTCCTCTGGTCACACTCACTCTCTCACAAAAACATTAAAAAATATTTTTTTCTTTTCTAAAGTGTATTTATTTATTTTGAGAGAGAGAGAGAGAGAGAGAGAGAGAGAGAGAGAAAATGAAAATTTGGAGCAGACTCAGCACTGTCAGTGCAGAGCCCAGCCTGGGGCTGGAACTCACAAACAGTGAGGTCATGACCTGAGCTGAAACCAAGAGTCCAGCACTTAACCACCTGAACCACCCAGGTGCCCCTAAAAAAAAGAATAAAAAATTTAAAATCATTCATTCTTTGATAAGATATTTCTTGAAATTCTAATATGTATTAGACATGGTTTAGATGTTGTGCCTTTTTTGACAAAATCTATACCTGGAATATAAAGCTAATAAATACTGAATATTTGTCTGTAAAAAGTGAATTTTAATTTAAAATGGAAATGACAGTATGAAGAAAGGAATGAAAGATGTATAGGAAAACCCAGATTCATACTCCACTTTTCTCAGTGCATATAGTTTTAATTAATAAGTGATCACTGTTTGGGCTACATACTGGTACAGGCACTATCTGTTTACTATTCAAAGTGATAGAATATGGTAGATATTACCATGTTTATCTCAAATTGTGGAGAAACTTTGGCTTATTGCCCAACATGGAGGTAAAGCTGAGTTTTTGAATCTTGGTCACTTGAGCCCAATTCCTGTTCTCTCTGCCTTCTTTATCTCCACAACATTACAAAAAGAACTTTTGTTCCTAAATATGTAGACAGTCTCTTTAGGCTCTTCATTGAAGAAGGGGCCAGGAGAGAATAGAAAGGGACATCATTATGTATTCAGCTGTAGCAGGCCAGATAAATGAACTGCAGTTGCCCACCTGAGACAGCAGTGCCCTAGATTTAGTGATTTAGCACAAAACAGAACAACTAGTCAAGAAAATGATGTGGTTAGAGTATGTGATGAGACAGTAATAAGAGGAATTTGAGCTGTCATGACCCTTTCACTACCTAAAAGCTATGATTACTTTCCCAAATGCTATGCCAGTAATGTATAAAAACCAAGGTAGGGAATAAAGCCTAAACTCCTCAAACGTGGCACATTGTAGAGTATTTCCAGTTATACAGTGGTCTTAACACCTTTCTGATCTGAATTTCATCTAGGATAGGGTTCAACAAGAGACCATGCCCAACCATGAAAAACATTGGTATTTTGTTTTTTGGGCTTTTTTTTTTTTTTTTTTTTTGTCATTATTTTGAGAATAACATTTGTACAATATCGCTTACAGCTGTTTCTCATGTGCTATTTTTGACAGGAATTTTTAAGTCTCTTCAGGAAGAGGAAACAAAGCTGCTTCCATTGACAAGGAAGGCTCAATGGGGGGGTGGGGGGGAGGGGAGAGGGGCAGATTTTCAGTTTTGCCTGTGTCCAGCCAAATGTCTCTATTTTAAGTTCAAGGTCTCATTGTTCCTCATCAGTGCCCTAACTTGAACATGAATGAGTTGGTGAGCCTGGGCACTCAATGGATGGTCAATAAACACATAATTTATTTATAACTACCTAAAACTGGAAACAACATAAATATCCCCCCCCCCCCATTTGGTGAATGGCAGAATAGTTTGTGGTTCATTCATAAAATCAAACATCACTCAGCAATAAAAGAACCAACTACTAACACACGTAATACGATGAATTGATCTTAATGCATTATGCTAAGTAAAAGAAAAGCTGCATAATGTGTGAATCTATTTATATGATGTTCTGGAAAAGTAAAACTCTTGTAAGAACAGAAAACAGGTCACTTGTCAGGGGCTGGAGGTAGGGGGAGAGATATGCTCTAAAAAATGGTTACAAAGGAATTAGAGTGGAGAGGGTACATAAAACTGCTCTATCCTTTATTTAAAAAATACAGTTTCCAAATGAGATATTTCTACACAGCCAACGAGATGGCTAAAATTAAAATGACTGTCAATACCAGTTGTTACTGAGGAACAAGTAGAACTCTGAAACATTTCTATGACTAATGTTTTTCTATTAGTAATAAAAAAAATCATACAACCGCCAGGAAAACTGTGTGGCAGTTTCTGATAAAATTAAACATAGTCATCACATAGCCCAGAATTTTCAATCTTAGAGCCAATCCAAGAGAAATGAAAACATATGCATATACAAGAACTTAAACAACAATCTCTCCTAACAGCTTTATTCATTATAGCCCCATACTGGAAACAATGCAAATGTCCATCAGTGAGTGAATGGATAATCAAATTGTGATGTATTCAGTGAATGAAATACTACTCAGGAATATAAATGTACAAACTAATGACAAATACAACATGAATGACCCTCAAAATATTATGCTGATCAAAACAAGGCAGCCATAAAAGAGTCATGCTCTTTTAATCTGAAACGTTATTTCTACTTGAAACTGTAGAAAAGAAAAAAATTAAATTATAATTATAGAAGGCATATCTGTGGTTTCTTAGTTGTGGATGGGTTGGGAATTGAATGGAAAGGGAAATAAGGAAAACTTTTTGAATGACAGAAATCCATTTATCCAACTCATTACATCTCCTTAAACTGGATTTAGTTTATTTTATGTAAATTGTACTTCAATGAAGTTGATTTGGAAAACATATTACCTATATAGTGTGAGTATCCCCATAATGAGTATTATAAATATTGTTTATTGGTTAATGTTATAGCTGGGGGACTTGTTAGAAGCAAATACTTTAACAGTTCAAGAAGATCACTTCTGACTTTGGTGATTTATGGTGTGGAAAGTCTGTTAAAAATTATCCCCCAAAGAAAAATCATAATACACTGTGGAAATAAGAGGCAGACTCAAGCAGATGTGACAATGAGAAGTATATTACTCCCAAGAACTTGAGATAATAAATATGAAAGAAACCATTAGTAGAAGGAATAAATAAAATAAACTACAAAACATCACTACCAAAACAAGACAAAAAAAATTGGCTTCCTTAGGAAAAAAATAGTACTTATAAAAATAGTAATTTAAATAAATTTAAAGAATAATTAGGAGAGCATAAATAAGAGGTTAGGTAGGTATAATTCAAGAGAATCAGTGATTTGGAAGATATAATGAGGAAATTGCCCAATCAATATTCAGCATAGAGAAATTAAGCATTAAAATTATAAAAAAGAATTAATAAACACATGGAGAAAAATAATATTTTCCAACGTCTGTATGAAAGAAATTACTAAACAAGGGAAAAGAGAAAGTAAGTAGTATAAAGGGGTATTACTAGATTGTACTCTATAATTAAAGCATGGATATATCCACAAGACAGAGAAGCTATACTAACATCCAAAAAGTATTCAGGATTAAGCATATTATCTTAGATAAAGAGGCTTTTCATAATTACTTTTTAAAGTCTGTCCATTAAGAAAATACAACAATCTGGAATGTGTGTGCAACTAGTAACAAAACTTGAAATACATGAAGCATAAACTGATAAAACTAAAGGAAATAACAAGACAAATCTGCAAACATTTAAAGTTTTCTCTCATAACTTGCTAGAACATGTAGAGAGAAAGGATACATAAGACTTGAAATACTATGGCAACCAAATTAATCTGTAAACCAGTTTTATACAAAACCTTTAAAACTGCGGGGTTTTTTTCCTTCCGATCTATGAGGAGCGTTCATCACAAAAGACTGGAAATGTTTAGAAATGTCTTGAAAAATTTAAAAGCATTGTGTTAATTTCCATGAGTGTTTTCTCATGGGAATTAACAGAGAACAATGAGAAAAGATCTCTCCTAAAATCCCTATTTGCAGCTTAGTCAACAAACTTGTAAATGACCCACAGACTAATGAAACCCAAAGAAAATTAGAAATATTTGAACTGCATAAATACTAAAGCACAATATTTAAGAATCTGTGGGGTATATTTAAAGCAGTGTTTAGTGAGAAATTTAGAGATTTTAATGCCTATGTTAGAAAAAAAGATGTTTTTACAATAAAAAAAGATAGAAAAACGAGCAAATTAAACCCAAGGTACGTAGGTGATAGGAAAATCTAATAAAATAAATTGAAATAAAAACAGCATGCAATTATATTTTTAAGAAGCTATGCATTATTTTCTAAAGATTAATAAGAGTGATAAAAGCTTAGTGTTCCAGTATTAACATTCTGAATAAAAATGACCCCCACATTTAAGAAGAGAAAATGACCAGTTATCATGCTACTGATGGTGTGAGTAAGGAATTTGGACCAGGGAAAGTAAGGAAGATTTGCTTTCCTTCCACTTCCACTTATTTGTTGGGATGGCTCCAAAGTTGGGAGACAGAATCATCTGCCAGATTGCTCATCCATGTGTCACTCATATTTGGAAGACCCAAACATAAAATTCGGTCTGAGAAAGTTAATGATAAGGAGTCTCGGTTTGGACTGTCCTTAGTATATGTGCCTTTTCTTTTAGCAGGTCATGCTATGATCTGAGTGAAACAGAAGAGGAAAAGAAACCTGAAGGGAAAAATTATAACCACACAAAAAGACAGTTGACAAGTTTATAAATGACAATCAGCAGAGTTAATTCATGGCAGAGATTCCACAGAGCTCTAACAGGAGCAATTTATAGATAATGAATCTGATCTTGATTCTGTGCAGAATGTTTGGATATGTTTATTCTTCTAGAAGGCTTTTAAAGGGAGAAACCTTAACTAAAAGTCATTTTCCGGCTGCATATCACAATCACTCACAAAGAATATATTTTTCTTTTCTTGGAGACACGGATGGTAAAATCTGGCCAAGAGCTTATGTCCCTCACCTGTAAATGTGGTCCAGACAGAAACCTGAATTGCAAAAGGAATATATTCTATACTTTTGTGCAGGAAGATGGAGAAGAGAAGAAAGGGGAAATTCAAAAGAAAAGTAAAGGAACAGGTTATAAAAATTGTGAAAAATGAAGAAAGAGTGAACATAACATTATGTTGTAATCAAACGTAAATGAAGACCAGATTTGAAAATTCCCTGAGCCGACAAAACCAGTTAGTCATACAAGCAAAGCTTAATTTAGCTTATTTTGCAAGACAAATGAGATTAACTTGACCTGGGTCATCTTGCTTATGCCTCTGAAATCCTAAGTGAAACTTAAATAGTTACCCAAAATTGATATGAGGTAACCACTAACCAATTCCTTTTCTTTTAAGGAAAATCTAGTAATTTTTTAATGTTTACTATTTTTGAGAGAGAGACAGAGACAGAGACCAAGCAGGAAAGGGGCAGAGAGAGAGGGAGGCACAGAATTGGAAGCAGGCTCCAGGCTCTGAGCTGTCAGCCCAGAGCCCGATGCAGGGCTCAGACTCACAGACCTCAAGATCATGACCTGAGCCATAGTGGGCCACCCAACTGACTGAGCCACCCAGGGGCCCCAGGAAAATCTAGTATTGTAAGCAAGCACTGTAAAGAATAAACACTCACTGCCTTCACACTTTATAAAGTACCTCTGAGCATCATTTCATGATTTGGTTTGCATGTTCCTGGCTTGCAAACTGTCTTTTTGGTGTATACTCAATAAACTTTTACTAATTAATACTTCAGTGATTCCTTGGTTTTTCTTCTTTTTTTTATGGACTTTTGATAATTATAATTTGGAAAATATAGAGCTAATTTTTGAAAGTAGCATGTATTTGACAACTATCCATTAACTGATAGTATTTTGTTTTTGTTCCCTTTGTTAAAAAGAAATAAGGAAAAGGATTGTTAACAGATCTTCAAGTTCCTTAATAGTAGGACATTAAACCAAAGAAAATGAAGGTTTTGTTTCCAAGTGTTGATACTCTTCTGGAATGTGAGTTCCACAGAACTAAAACTCAAATTTGTTCAGCTAATTCTCCATAATAAATACGTAGACACTGTGTTTGTTGATGTCATATTTATTTTAAAGAAAGTGTGAAGCCAGTAACTGGAATTCTTTATCTGCTAGATTATCTAGTTAGTTAATTACATTATAGTAGACGTAATTTATTCCTGAATTCTGCTAGATTATCTGGCTGGTTAATTACATTACAATAGATGTAATTTATTCCTGGAAATGTGGCTATTTGTAGTGATCATAGAATTTTATACTTCTTTTTATCATCCATGTTTTATTCATTAATTTATTTATTTTGTAAATATTTTATTTCTTACCGTGTGGTAGATGTTACTCTATGTTCAAGGGATAAATTATGTAAATAAAAGATATAAATAAATAACAGATGAATAAATAATGATAGAAATAAATAAAAGATAGAAATATTAATACAGGGGCTCCTGGTGGCTCAGTTGGTTAAGCATCTGACTTTGGCTCAGGTCTTGATCTTGTGGTTCGTGGATTCGAGCCCCACGTTGGGCTCTGTGCTGACAGCTCAGAGCCTGGAATCTGCTTTGGCTTCTATATTTACCCCTCTCCCTCTGCCTCTCCCCTGCTCACGCTCTGTCTCTATCTCAAAAATAAATAAACATTAAAATTCTTTTAAAAATATTAATACAATAATATTTAATATTAGTAAAATAGTAAGTAAGATTAGAAATTTCTGGCTTCATGTGTCTTATATTCTGATACAATAGCATTATTTTACGTCAGAATTGTGAGGAGGTGCTTTTGGCGTGGGGTATACAGGATATATTTGCCAGCATGTCTTACAATAAAGACTTTAAAATATAGAATATCAACTTAGCGTTGAATTATTTCCTTCAATTTAGAAACACTGTTTATTTCCAGTCATCAGTTTGTGTAACTCTTTCTGTTGATTTACACCAAGTCAGTATTTATATTTCCCTCTGGAATAAGCATGTACTCTTAACTAAGAGGTTAGTCTAGAAGTCTCAAATACTTAGAACATTCAGGGTTTTATTTATTTATTTATTTATACTTTGAAAACTATCACTTTTCAAAAAATAATAATCATGCTTTCTTTTTTAAATGTAGCACTTTGTCGGGGCGCCTGGGTGGCTCAGTCGGTTGGGCGTCCGACTTCAGCTCAGGTCACGATCTAGCGGTCCGTGAGTTCGAGCCCCGCGTCAGGCTCTGTGCTGACAGCTCAGAGCCTGGAGCCTGTTTCAGATTCTGTGTCTCCCTCTTCCTATGACCCTCCTCTGTTCATGCTTTCTCTCTGTCTGTCTCAAAAATAAATAAATGTTAAAAAAAAAATTTTAATGTAGCACTTTGTCATTTTCAAAAGCAACTTGACTCAATAATTTCTAGCAAGAAGAGGGCTCATTAGATTTTAGAAATTGACACTGTTGAATTTCCAAAATCATAACAGGTTAAAAAAAGAAAAGGTAATTGGGGCACCTCAGTGGCTCAGTCAGTTAAGTGTCAGACTCTTAAATCCAGCTCACGTCACGATCCTGGGGTTGTGGGATGAAGCTTCACATCAGGCTCCACACTGAGCGTGGAAGCCTGCTTAAGGTTCCCTGTCTATCTCTCTCTCTCTCTGTCTCTCTCTCTCTCTGTCTCTCTCTCTCTGCCCTCCTCCGAGCTCACACACTCTCTCTCTCTCAAATATAAATTAGAAAAAAATAGGTAATCACCTAGTATATGTAAGTTTGCAGAAGAGTGTTTCTACATTTTCAGAAAGAAAACTTTTAATATAGAAGTTTTCATGAGAATAAGATGGCTTTGTAGCTTTCTGTCATTTGAGCAGATAAGGATTGTTTCCCTTTCCCTTATGACTCTAGACAGAGTATCATTGTCTTCAGATTACCAAAAACATTTTTTTAATTTAAAACATATTTTGTCATTTATGTAGGAAGGTTAAGCTTAGCCTCTCAGGGGAACACTTAAAAAAATTATGTTTATTTATTTTTGAGAAAGAAACAGAGTGTGAGTGGTTGAGGGACAGAGAGGAAAGGAGACACAGAATCTGAAGCACAGAGCTGTCAGCACAGAGCCCAATGCAGGGCTTGAACGCAGGAACCATGAGAATCATGACCTGAGCCCAAGTTGGACACTTAACCTACTGAGCCACCCAGGCGCTCCTAGCCTCTCAGGGGGACTTTTAACACTCCCTTAGCATGTTGTTAATATCCTAGTGTAGAATTTATCAGATCTCCTGTTCACTACATTAGAAAGCCCTTTGAAGGCTGGGATAACGTGTCTTTCTCATCCTTGTATCTTCAGTTTCATAGGAGATCTGAAAGGATTTAAAATTTGTTCTTTATGTTAGTCAACTCATCAGTTTTATACTCAGTAGTTGAAACCTTAACACTTTGGCTTTTCTTTACTATGTTTTCTCAGGCGTATGAAGGAAAGTTTTAAATTAAATTTCAACATATTTATGTAAAAATATTTTTATTTAGTCATTTTTACTCTAGCATTTTTTTCTTACATTATTATGTTTTTTACCCAACCTATTTTCATGAACTATAAATTTTTGGGCCACATGTAGGCCAATAAAGTAAATAACATTTGTATCCGTTAGCCAACCTATGGTTGCAATTCAACCATGACCAGTGGAGTTGCATCTCAATTGTCTCTTTTTCCAATAAAATTATGCTCATTAAATTTAATATGTGATTTGTTAAACTATATCTTACCCTCATACACATTAATTAATTAAACTAAAACCAATTTTAACTTCAGCACTATTTATATATTTATGTAATTTTATTTATAATAATGGCTTGTGTAACTACTGGCTTACAAAATTTTTAAAAATCTAAAATGCAGATTTTTTCATGAACCAGTGTTGGTCAGCACATCACTGAAGGAATTAAAAATTAGGTTAAAGAGTTTAGGATTTTTATAATTTATATGATATATATGATAACTAATTTTTTTTATAATTATAGGATAAAAGATTATATGATTTAAAAAATTATAGGATAAAAGAATATGAGACCTAAAGAAATAAATAACACAGCTAACATTTTTTATAATGCATTAAGTATTTTTTGATTCTCACTAAGGCTCTGATTAAGTATTGCTATTATTAGCTCCATTTTTTTGACAAATGATTATTTTAAAAATTCAAATAATATAGAAATATAGAGTAAATCTGAGACTCCCATAACACCTTCTTCCCCCATATCTTTCCTGAGAAACAATTTATCCTTCCAGATTTCTCTCTTCTCTTATTTGCTTCTTTTCTTATAATAATTATTTTTTCTTGTTAAAATAATTGTTCTTTTTAGTAGAAGTATGATGAAATTTATACAGCCATTTTTTGATCCATTCAGCCTCATTATTACAAACAAAGCTGCAAAAAACAGCTCCATTGGGTATAGCTAGACATCGCCTTTGATATCTTGAGCTGTTCTATAAGAAGAATTTCCATGTTTAGATACCTTGGTGATGAACTGGCCCATAAAATTCTATTTGCTTTTGTAATGTTGACTCTTGCTGACATAGCATACAAAAAGGATGTGGTACCAATCATGTATAAGTGTGTCCATTTCCCTGTACCTGCAGTAACACAGCACTGGCTCATACTGGCTTGTGAGAGCTAATTCTGCATCTCTTCTCAACTCCATGTGCAGTGATATCACAGTGGTACCTTGAAATACGCCATTTTGATGGTATTTGTACTATAGAAATGGACAAATACTATAAATGAAGGTTAATTTTTTCCTTTAGGGAGTCTACTTACTAGTGCATCACTGCCTATACTCTAATACTAGCTATTATCTTTTAAATATTTACTATACCTTGTGTATAAATATTATTTACCTTTTTTTATAAAATTATTTGTACATTTAGTGGATTATTATGATCAGCCTGTAGCATTGCTAAGGAAAGGGAGATCAACTTAGAATATATAAACAGATACATGTGTGTGTTAGGCATAAAATAAGTATCAGTTTATCATTCTTACCCCACCCCACTCTTTCCTTGTCTAAGGAACATAGGGAGTTTGTGTTTAAAAACAAGTCACAGAAATCAACCCTTATGTAATTTATATCCCCCTTGTTATAACACTCCCCTTTATTTATGAAAGGTATATTTAAAAAACCCATATCAGGTAAAGGTTATAACTTTAATTTGGAGCTCCCAAAAGAAATTCTGTAAAACATTGTCCATCTGGTCACTGTCCCCAAAGGGATCCTTCTCATGCACACTGGAGATAAGGGACATTGATATAAATTGCTCGGTTATACCATCATCAGTGATACTTGGCACCACAGAGAGCAGGTAGGCAAATGGCTGACTAAATTTCTCAATTTTCCCTGGTTACTATGTCTTGTATAAATGTTGTCCAGTCTCAGATGGGTATTTTCATCTGTTTGTCTTCTCATAGCAAATTCCTAGTCCAGGTGAATTTTGGTGGTGATATTTTGCATAGGATTCAGGGTGGTGATGGAGAAGGCTAAAAATGTTTTTAGATGTTGAAGGAAGGGGAAATCTTAGCATCTGAGGGAAAGTTCTCAAGTAAAACTAGCAGCAGTGCTATTTTTTGGGGTATTTAAAAGGTACCAGCACTGAGAAACTGTAGCATTCACTGAATTATTTTTCTTAATTTTAAAAGTAACAGAAAAGACCAATTCTCAGTTTTTCTTTAAATTCTTGAAGTTTGGCGTTTTCTCTCTCGCTCTCTCTGTATCTCTCCCTCTCTCTGCTTCTGAAATCATGCTTTCTCCTACAAGGATAATAGCTTGCCTCTCTGGGAAGTCTTATGGTTTGCAAAATAATAATTTTGATAAAGCTTTCTGACAGGTACATAAATGGGAAACATGGCTCAGCAAACTCTCTCTCCCTTACCTTTTCTTTTTCTTGCTTCTTCCCCCTAGTCAGAGAAAAGTTGTTTGAGGAATCCTGAAAAGCTGCCTGGATTCATTCCTGCCCTCTATTCTTTTTGTCCCCACATTCACTTCCTCAGAGAGTGCAGCCATTTTCATTATTTTTATTCTGAAGACTCCCACATGATCTCCACACAACTTTCACTTAAATATACCACTCTATTGTGAACTCACTCCTGGACATTTCTATTTGAATGTTTTTTTTTTAAATTATATCATGTTATATGTTCATATTCATGCTTAACATGCTTTCCACTAAAAAAAATCACCTCTTGTTATGGTCTGATTATTTGTGTCCCCACAAAATTAATATGAACTCCTAACACCCAAAGTTAAATGGTCATAGGAGGTGGGACCTTCAAGCAGTGACTAGGCCATGAGAGTAGAACCCTCATGAATGGGATTAGTGCTCTTACTGAAGAGGCGACAGAGATATCCCTTGTCCCTTACATCATGTAAGGACTCAAAGACAGGTACCAGCTATGAAACAGGGAGACGACCCTCAGCAGAACTTGGTGCTGTGTGCTTTGATCTTGGACTTCCAGCTCCAGGAAGTACTAGAAATAAATTGTTGATAAGCCACACAGACTGTGGTATTTTGTTATAGCAGCCCAAACAGACTGAAAGGCACTCCTAATACTATCTCTGTGAATGAGATTACTTTTCCCAGTTACCATGGTAACCACTTGTTCCCTTGTATGTATTAAGTTGCCATATTCCGTGTATGTATTAAGTTGCCATATTCCGTGAGCTTTTAATTATTTTTTTCCACTTGTCTCTTTCATGTTTATTTCCACTATGGTTGGAAAATCTGGTATCCCCTCAATTGGACTGCTGTCATAGTCTTCCAGTTTTTCTCTTTAAACCTTCCCTTTGCTTAAACTTGACTTCCATATCGGTACTCACTTGTTCAAAAATACTTACTGAATTCCTTTTAACCACTGATTATCTTGCCATGTTCTCAGAAATTTGACCACACTATAAATGTTCATCGTATTTCTTTCCATTCCATAAAATGTTTCTAGTCAGATACCTAGCCTTTTTAGTTTACTTCCTCATGCTCATGATCCATGATTATTTCTGTGTTCTTTTTAAAAATTAATGAGTTAATTAATTAATGTATTTATCATTTTATTTCTATTTTTAATTTTTATTTCTATTTATTTTTAAAATTTTATTTTTTAATTACTATTTGTTTAAATTCCTAACTCTGGGTCATCATTTTGTTGTTCCTGTCTCTTGGAATGCCTTCTGATTCCTCATCTACTTACCCAAATTTTATCTATTCTTGATAATCATAGAATCATTATACAAATAGAACTAAAACTTATCTAGCCTTGAAACATGACAGACGTAGGCTTCAGAAATGGTTAGTCTTACTCAAAGTCACACATTGAAGCTATGGCAGAAATGAAGCCAGAGCCCAAGTTTTCCTTTGCATAAGTTTTCTGTATAACAGTGTGTTGCTGAAGTTAACAGTTAATACTCCCAAATTTCTCACTAAGTTTATTTTGACCTACTTCAAACTTCTGCGTTCTGAGACACTCATGTATTGAATCCCATTTTTGCTATTTTTTAAAAATATAATACTTTCATCTGTCATGTTGGCTTGCCCTTCCAGCTTTAGATTATGGGTGCAATTTTTAAAATGATTTAATATATAAATTCTATTTCTTCATCCAAGTCATTGATCAACATGTTTGAGTAAAAGAAGGTTAAAGGACCAACACCCAGAACATCTTTTGAAATTCAGTTTCCTTTTATCTTTACATTTTGAGTAAATTATTTTCTACCAGGTGTAGAGGAATCTAACAGAACTCTTAGTACCCTTTGAATATATATGTGTGTGTGTGTGTGTGTGTGTGTGTGTGTGTGTGTGTTCGTTCTTGCAAAGAAATATATATAAATTTTAAAGATACTTTGTGTCTTTCACTACTATTTATCACTTTGGTAAATAATTTTGAAAGGAAAATAAAGTGAATATGGCAGGGCTTGGCGTTGATGATGCACCTTTGTGGTGTCCGATGATCAGTGTGTTTGATATATTCCATTTGTAATCTGATCAGGCTTTTGCCATGATTCAGTGATTGCTAAGCTTAACGAGTTTTTCTTTTTTCTTTTCTTTTTTTTTTTTTTTTTGCTTGGTTTTTAAGTTTTGAAATCTGTCTTGGACTTTTCTCTTAATATTCTGCTAATTTTCACAATCCAAGCACTTGAGTAATGAATATGGCTTCAGTCTAATGACAAATTCTGGAATCAACACTGTACCTGATCAAAGGATATTTAAGGAACATCGACCCAGTAACTCAATGAGTCAGTGACAAGTCAAATTAACTCCTAGCTCTGACTCACCCCATCCCCAAACCAGGTGTAATAATGCCTTACAATGCCTTGTAATATGTCTTCAGTAATACAGTTTTCTTAATTCTTTGGAAAGTATATGCCACCAATTTCCAGTGTGTGTGTGTGTGTGTGTGTGTGTGTGTGTGTGAAATTCCTTACCCAGAAACCTACTTAGATGGCTAGATCCTCTTAGTTGGGTATGATGTCTCACGCCTATGAATCCTTTGGAGACTAGAATGCTGTCTGACTCCTAATCTAGTAGCAAGAACGCTATTGCAGCTGATGAACTTTTTGGACCCTGTTTGACCTTCCAGCTAGCCTGCCTCACTGATTCTCTGCTTCTTGTATATTCCAGAACTCCGCATTGTTATGCTCTCCACACTTGCTTATTATCCTTGCTGAATTTCCTAGACATTTCCTGCCTGCTTAGACTGGCACCTATCGCTTATCATCATAATCTCCAGACAATGGGTTCTGGTTCACTGGCTAGGTGGGGGAGACCTGTCTCAGAAATTCACTCCTTTGCTGAGACCCTGTCACTTGCTTTGCTGTTGCCAGATTTTGTGGCTACTGCCTTCCTGCCTGGAATGTCAGTCTGTCACCTGAGTCCAGACAGCCCTGACAATTCTCTGCTTGCCGAGATATCCTGATCGACACCAAGTGCCTCTGCACAGCTAACTCCTTTGCTTTTGCATTTTGGTTGCCAGTCTTTTTTTTTTTTTCCTGATGAGTTTTTCTAGTTTCTGTACTCCAGTACTTTGGTTAGTTCCAGAACTGTTGTTTCTGAACCCTACTTTTATATATTGTCTCCCACATGGTGCTAAAATTAAGTAGAGGGTGTGTATTTATGTGTGTGTGTGCTGTGTATGTGTGTGTGTATGTGTGTATCCTGTTCCTCAAGATCCTTCTCAATTGCCACCATTGCCAAACCTCACTGTTCCATTATTATAGAGGGTTTTTTTTAGATCCTTTTCATGGACCTTAAAGCAACTCTGCTTTTTATGTGTTGGTCTCCTCAGTTGGACTATGTAGTATTCTGGGACAAAACCCACATGGTTGTTCATTCACATAAACATTTATTAAGCACTTGCCACATGCCAGGCACCATGGTTCTGACAACACAGATAAACAGGATACACAATTTTATGGTTTTAGTAAACTCAGGATAACGGGATTTTATTACTAGTGTAAGCATTCTAGTTTAAATATTCTACAAAAGTTTATTGAATGAATGAATGAATGTTTGCTGACTAATTGACTATAGATTTTAAAATCTGCTTTCTGAAATAATTATGTGCTCTCGTGCATGCTTCCTAAGAAATAAATGACACTAATTGAGCTAAAACAAAAACTTAGAATCACTGTTGAAGTCATTTTATGGTCTCAGATACGGAAGGTTCTTTGTCCTGAGTAATATAGGACTCTGAGGCGGAGTCAACAAAGCCAACAAACTTTTCCTGTAAAAGGCCAGATCGTAAACATTTTCACATTTGTCGTCCATATGGTCTCTGCCATGACTACTCAGCTCTGATGTTGTAGCACAAAAGCAGTTACAGGCAATATATGAGCAGATGGGCATGGCTACATTCCAATGAAATTTTATTTAAGGATACTGAAATTTGAATATTATGTAATTTTCATGGGTCATGAAATATTCTGATTTTTTTTCTCAACCATTTAAAAAACCATTTGGTTTTTTTCTCAACCAAAAAAAAAAGTTCGTGACTTACCGGCCTTGCAGAACCAGATGGTAAGTGGGATTCGTCCACTGGGCCTTAGTTTAGGCTTCGTCTAGGTTTTACTTCTTTACTTTTCCCAGAACGCTTGTATTAAGATTAAACCTGGGCTTCCTGATATAAAACACTTTTGGAATGTTTGCAAATAAAAATAGCTCAGGTACAGCTTAGATCTTTAATATGCGAAGGGAAATGGAAGAGTGGCTGCAATGTCACCTAATGTAAACAAAGCAGAATGTCACAGCACACTGTAATGCTAGGCATACTTATGACCTGATTGGAATCAGAGGTCTGTATTGGTTACTTTCTAGATTACTTTTCATCTTCAGATCCCGTGATTCCTTTCATTGACAGTTTAGTAGAGGGGACCTAATAAGGTTCAATAATTTACCTTTTTGTGGTTAGGTTAGAAGTATGTCTGGGCAGTTCTTGCTTAAAAGAAGCCCCTCATTAGTGTCCTAACAGCGTAAGAGTTGAAGCAGGTATGTATGATCCTGGGGGCTTGGATCAGCCTTTGTTTTAATTTACTCCAGTCTATGCTAGTGTCAAAAACCATGATATTTGTCAGTCCCATTTATTCTAGCTGGGTCAACTAAATCAGTTAAGCTGTTCTTGTATCTCAGAGTTCAGTAGAATGGCCCATGTCCTGTCACCCAGTTCAGGGGTGACCTCTTTTCTTCCCTCCCTCCCTCAGTCCCTCTTCCTTCCTTCCTTCCTTCCTTCCTTCTTTCCTTCCTTCCTTCCTTCCTTCCTTCCTTCCTTCCTTCCTTTCCTTTTCTTTCTTCCTTCCTTTTCTGTATTTCCTTCTTCTTTCTTTCTTTCTTTCTTTCTTTCTTTCTTTCTCTCCTTCTCCTTCTCTCTCTCTCATGTTGTCTACTCCTTTACTATTATATTCCCTGGTATCACCAGCAAAACCAAGTAGAGTCTGAATTTGCTTTTCTCAAAAAGGTACTACCTCATGCCGAGGCAGATGACGGTGGACAGGGCTTCATCTGGAGCCATGACTACCATCCACATCCTGTCTCCAGTGCCCACCTTCAACCATCCCAGCCTACAGTGTGTGTGGGGGATCACCCCTGAAATCCATGGCCCCCCAGGGCTGCTCTGGAATCTAGATGCCCTCTTCCAAGGGGTGCCACCCAATGAGAGCATCTATGATGTGTGGGTTAGCCACTCATGGGATCTGGCTGCTTCCACCCCAGGCTGGCTACTCTCCTGGTACAGCCTGTGAGGCTCCCAGGGCAGAGTTTGTTTTTCTGTCCTACCTCTTCCTTCCATGATTGGCTTGTTGGGGAACCAAGGCCAAGAGGACCAAGAGGTGTCTGTGGCCATAGGGATGTCATCTTTACAGTGCTTCTCCCTGAGACCACCTTCAACTCCAGACAGATTATAAGAAATAGGTTTCCTGAAAATGATTTTAAAAGCTATGATTTTGAGAGGCCAGTTACAAGGTCATTTATTTTCTTCCCTCTTTTTCCTTGAATATCTCTCCATTTTGCTCTATCGTTCATGAATTCTTTCTGTTGTGGCCAGTCCTAGATTTCTCTCTCCCTCTTTCCAACTGAAGAATAAAGATGTGGCATTAAACAGAAAGGACTGTAGTATTGAACCAAATCAGAAGTTCAGTAAACTTTTTCTGCAAAGGGCCAGACAATACACATTTTAGGCTTTGCGGACATATGGTCTCTATTCCAATAGGTGAACTGTACTGTAGCATGAAAGCAGCCATTGGTAATGTGAACAAATGAGCATATGTGTGTTTCAATATATTTCCAAAACCAGGCAACAAGCAGGATCTGACTTCCAGACCATAAGTTGCTGGCCTCTGAACCAAAGTATATGTTATGTCTATTGAATATTTTGATATTCTGTATTCTTTAAACTGAAATATATTCTTTGTCTTAAAATATCAAATAAAGTTTTAATGTCTCTCTCTCTGTCTCTCTCTCTGTCTCTCTCTCTCCATCCATCCATCCATTCATCTATCTGAGAAAGCCTTTATATTAACTGAGGAAATACCCCTTTAAGTTCCAGCACTGTATCTCATACCTGGTTCACAGAGCCTGCTTGGACAGCAGACATTCTCGTACAGATTTCTTTGCAGAAGTATTTGGAATAAACTGTGACTTTAACCATTTGCATGAGTAGAAGACAAGATGGATCACAGTTATAATGTGGCAATCATTTCATTTGCAATATTCACAGATTTTTTTTTCCCTTTAGCTGGTGCCACAGTGTTTATGCCTTATCTTGCGCTGGCTGAATTGGGCAGCGTATTCCTTCTTTCCAGACTAGTTTTGAGTTGATAAAGTCTGTGGATCAATGGCAGATTTACACATGCTGTTTGTCCACCTGGTGCTTATTTCAGAACTGCTTCTCTCAAAGTGGACACTTGATAGCAAATGTGTTTATTCATTCTGTTCTAGACAGATCCCCTGATGCTATCTTTCTAATGTCTGTAAATAATTCTTTGGTCTAACAGCAGTGGAAGCCTAAGTCATTTTTCATGTAGCCATTAGCTTCTTTGCAGTCTGGACCAGTTCTCTTCTAGAGTCAATCACGGATACTAAGGAAGTGCCTAGCTTGGAAATAGGTACAGATGTTTGAGTCCCTATTGTATTCCAGTTCTACAGTTAGATTTTTTATTTTTATTTATCACTCAATCGTCATAAACAACCTTATGAGATAGATGATATTAACCCTAGACTAAACGTTACAAAATAGAGTTACAGAGAATATAATGAAGTCTCCTCAAGGTTTCATTTGTAGCAAATGGGCAAAATTATAGCATTGTATTGATGAGCTAACTCTGCACCAGAGGGATAGATACTAGAATGCTGGTGTCAGTTGCCTCTTACCAGCTCTGTGACATCTGCAAGTTATTTTACCTCTCAAAGCCCATTTCTCCATGTGAAAATGTACAGGGCTGTTTTTGTTTACACCAGATAATAACACATTGCATGCAAAGTGCTTAGCAGAGTATCTAGTTCAAGAGAATGTGCCTGATAAATGTTAGTGACTATTATTAAAGTAAAAGATCCCAAATGTAAATCCCCTTTCTCAGAACTTCATAGCTCTTAATCTTTCATGTAGGTAAATGTTAGCTGTTTTATCTTGATCAAATTTTTCATTCACGTTCATAAAATCTAATCAAAATGAAAGAAAGTAAGGGATCCTTTAGTTCAGGGTCCAATTACAAATGCTTACACAGCAGGCAGGAAACAGAATAGAATCAAGTTGGTTGGGTGTAGGTTTGGTCGATATTCTGTGAGTAGTGGGCACTGGGGCACACATACCTTTTCTATACAAAAGGGCCGTGGCTTACTTCCAGCAAATTGTTGGCAAATAGGAATGTGGGTCCAGATTTGTCAGCTGATTCCAGTTTTCAAGACCAAACAGAGGTTTTACTTTCATGTGAACTATGCCAGTTTTAAGATGTTGGCCCTCAAAATTTTACAAGAATTGTGGATAGGCAAAACGCATCTTCTGGGGTGCCTGGGAAGCTCAGTCGGTTAAGCATCTAACTCTTGATTTTGGCTTAGACCATGATCTCACAGTTCGTGAGATCAAGCCTTATGTTGGGGCTCCGCACTGATGATGCAGAGCCTGCTTGGGATTCTCTCTTTCTCCCTCTCTGTCTGCTCCTCCCTCACCCATGTGCTCTCTCTCCGTCTCTCAAAGTAAATAAATAAATGTAAAAAACCCACATCTTCCAAGTGGAGTTGGTGCTTGGACCATCAGCATGTGGTCTATAATAGACCAACCCTGATATTTGACCAATGAGGAATCTGAAATTAAAAAGTCCAAATGACTGCCAGTGTCACACTGGGTGTTGATTGTCATCCCATGGTCACATAGTGAGAAATATGGTAGGAGCAGGACTACTAAAAGCAAGGCTTCTTTTTACTCCCACACCCTGTTACTGATGTTCTTTTTGACTTGAGCAGTTTCATTTAGGTAATTCCTCCCCAAATCAGTCAAGAGGCTATGTAAGTAGTAAATACTCCTTTCTAGTATAAAGTCAAGGATTATTATTCTAGGAATGGCTTTTAATCTTTCCTTGTTTGTTGTTGGTTTTGGCCCAGGATTTTCACATCAAATGTGACACAATTTACACCATTTAATTTCAACATTTGTTTTCCTAAATGTAGAAAGTTTCATATCTATAAGACTTATTTTATTTTTTCTTATTCAAAATTAGTTTTGAAGAGAAAGAACGAGGATCATACTTCATAACATTGCCATAGTGTTGCAACTCTCCAATATAATTGTTAAAATAGTGCTTAGATTAGATTGAACATTTACTTGCATTTAAGAAAATAAAAGATCACTTTTCACCCATTTCTCTCAAAAGGTACAAACTTACAGTATGAAGATAACTAATTCCTGGGGATGCAGTGTGTATCATGGTGGCTACAGCTAACCATATTGCATGTTTGCAAGTTGCTTACAAAGGAAAGAAGGAAAGGAAAGAAGGGAAATAGAATATAGAGAGAAGACTGGGGCTCACATGGCAGCCCCACCAGGCACCCTGCTAAGCACTTTAGAAGCACTATCAGATTTGACTGTCCTCAGTGTTCTGTGAAGATAGATGCACAGAGATAGATAGGGAACTGAGGCTGTGCAATCATGCCATGTGGCAAAGACTCCAGGTTAGTAAGTGGAGGGCCCAGTTGAGAGACTAGTGGTGTGCTCCTATTTAAATGAACAGACAAACAAAAACAAAAACAAAAACAGGAGAAAGCCATAAGTATAACACCACACACGGTGGTCTCCTTTCTGCAGTCCTTGTTTCTTGACCCAGCCTGTCGTCTTGTGTTTTGGCTCCTTTGAAAACATTGCTGAAGTCTCTGGCCCCTGTTTTCACAGTTCGAATTCCATTTTCAAAGAGCTTCCTGTGTATTTACCACTCTCTTGAACACGATAGCCGACATACATGTCAGACTTCTCTGGACTATCTGGGCTTTATGTGGCCATATCTCCTCCAGCCTTTTATTCTGTCATTTCCCAGCACCTCCCCTGAATTCTCTTTCCCCTTGTGGTATGCCAACAATCCGTTTGACTCTGGCAGTCACCGCTGCCCTGCACAATTATCTGCTGCATCCCTAAATAAGGGAAGGGAAAAGAAAAATCTTTTTGAGAAAATAATTCCTCTGCTGTGTGCACTGATATCTTCCCATTTTCCCACTACTTCGCCACATTTTCCTGCCTTATCATGGGGAGATATGTAGAGTGTGAAATTGATTCAGGGACTGTAGAGTACCATTAGCTCTTTCTTCCTGGCCCATTGCTCTAGGATACCAGGGCCTTTTGGGCAAACCTTCAGAAGTCTAGAGAAAGCCATATCATGATACAAGCTCCAGAAAATAAAAGGTCTCCCGTAGGGCTCCCAAGTAGATTACATCACATAAATAGAATGCTTTTATTAGCACATTTGTTAAGTATAATTCTGCCTCCTGCTCAGTACCTTGGTACTAGCTGTTCTCTCTGGAAAACTTTTCTGACAAGCATTTTAACTGAGTGACAACTTTTCATCTATAGCAATTCCTCAAAGGGATACTTTCTCAATCTGTTATTTAAAAGCAAAGAGGGGCGCCTGGGTGGCTTGGTCGGTTAAGCGTCCGACTTCGGCTCAGGTCATGATCTCATGGTCTGTGAGTTCGAGCCCCGCGTCGGGCTCTGTGCTGACAGCTCAGAGCCTGGAGCCTGTTTCAGATTCTGTGTCTCCCTCTCTCTCTGCCACTCCCCTGTTCATGCTCTGTCTCTCTCTGTCTCAAAAATAAATAAATGTTAAAAAAAAAAATTTAAAAGCAAAGAGCAGGGTGCCTGGCTGGCTCAGTTAAGTGTCCAACTCTTGATTTCAGCTCAGGTCATGATCTCGCTGCTTATGGCATTGATCCCCACATCAGGCTCTGCACTGACAGCATGGAGCCTGCTTATTATTGTCTCTCTCCCACTCTCTATGCTCCTCCCCCACTCGCTAAAAAAATAAACAAATAAAAGCAGAGAGCAAAATCATCTTTTATCATGTTATCCTCTTTTATTCTTTCATAGTACTTATTACCTGGGTATGTTTTTAAATCTATCTATCTCTCTACCTATCTACCTGTCTATCTGTCTATCTCTAATTTCATGTATGCCCAATGTCTTTGAAAGCAAGAACTTTTCTACCTTGTTTACCACTGTTTCTTCGAGTCTAGAACAGCACATGACATATACTAAGCCCTCAATAAAATTTTGTTAAATGAATTAATTAGCTTTGTGTCATCCTTTAATTAGTCATTAGTTTTAGTCTGATATTAGTGTTCTGTTTGCAAAAGTGGGGTATCAAAGGCTCAGAGGGTATTGCATTAGATACAATGTAAAAAATAGAAACTCTCCTTTTAATAGATGAGACTTGATTAAATACTGGATTATAAAACAACAAAACAAGCAAACAAATGAGCAAACAAAAAGCAAGTTTAAAAGGTATTTCTTGGGGCACCTGGGGGGCTCAGTCAGTTAAGCATCTGAGTTCAGCTCAGGTCATGATCTCACAGGTCCATTGCTGGGTTCGAGCCCCACCAAGGGGCTCTGTGCTGACAGCTCGGAGCCTAGAGTCTGCTTCAGATTCTGGGTCTCCCTCTCTCTCTGCCCTCCCCCACTCGTGCGCTGTCTGTCTGTCTCTCTCAAAAATAAATAAACATTGAAAAACATTTTTTAAAAAGATATTTATTGGGGACAAGTCTGGATATTTTATATGTACTACATATTATATGATAATACTAACCTAATTTTTTTTTTTTTTTGCTGTGGTAATTGTGGTTGTTCAGGAGAATGTCTTAATTTTAGGATGTGAATGATGAAGTATCCAAGAGTGAAACTTTACATATATATGTATATATTATGTACATATATACATATATATCTCAGAAACAGAGTATGCAAATGAGACAAGACGTTAATAATTGGTGAAATCTAGTGAAGTAATGTTACAAGTGTTCATCTTATAACTGTTTCAACTTCTCTGTTTGTTAAAATATGACAAGCTAAATATGTGAAAGGAAATACCTTTAAAAATTTTCCTATATCAAGTAAGTAGTTAAACTTTTGCCTGAAGTTTACTTTTCAATTTTTGTATTTATAGGATCTGTTTGTTGACATAAAAACGCTGGAAAACGATTAATAGTATTTTCCTGTATTTGATAACATTTAAAATTTTATGCCCAACCTTAAAATGGCAAGGTGAAAAGCAACAAAGTTTGTAGAAAGCTGCGTATGACTCTCGCTTACTAATGTCACATCTCCATTTTAGTCCCTCTCTTAAAATTTTATAGATATACTTGAATTGTTGAAAGTTCTCCCATTGAGTCTAAAGGAGATGGGATTTGATCAGCTTTATGAAAAGTCTTTTCTTCTGAGTTATCATAGCACATAAATGAAGTGTGTCATCACCAAGGGCAGTTATTTACAAGAAGCTAAAATAGATTTTCTATCTCCAAATTTATACACTTTCTGTACTCTAAAATAATTCAATTCAATGAACTTGGAAACCGTGGTAGACAGATATTAAATAACTAAGAACAATAAAATGAAAATGCATCTCACCTTTCCTATGTTTTTATGAGCATCTTTCAACAATGGAGACAATATATGTAGTATTTGCCTCTGGGTCTTAATGTTCAAATGCATAGAAGTAATTTTGAAGATTGCTAGCTTTGTATGCAGATAGCTAATTATTGATTAGTGGCTTTGCTCAGTACAGGGAAAACCGATTATCTATTATAGTGGCTTAAGAAAATAAAACAAAGGGACAGTTAATGATGTGTAGTCATGCATTTCACAAAAAAGTTCTACTTGGAACTTTGAAAAAGTGCATGTTGTTATTTTATACCAGCTAGTCATTTTTAACCAGGAAACAATTGGCACTGAAATGTATTTTCATTACTGGGGTTTGGATAGATCCACTAATCTTGCTCCTAAGTATAATTTAATACTTTTTAACGAGGTGTTTTGTACTAGAGAACATGGTAAATAGGAGATGTTGCTGCAAATGCTATTTTACTTTGTCAGTTTCATTTAATTTTTTTCTATGAAAAATCAAAGGCTAAAAATCATAGGTTCTTACTTCACTAATCCTGTTTACAGCCTATGGGATTTTGTATATTTTAGGAAAACAAATTAGAGAGTTTTTGATTAATTCCAGTGTAAAAATTATTGTGATACTGTTTACAAATTAGTTAAATAATAACAAGAGAGTAGATTGTTGATGAATTATATCTTACAAACAATTGTTCCTCCTCCAGGCTCTTCTTTATTGACCAGAAATAGTAAATACTGTGCTGTCACTTTTATTTTCTCTTGGATCACACTGCTATCTCAGTGTGTTGTTGAGCACAAAATCCTTCCTTTATCTGTGAAATTTGCCCCATGAACAAACTCCTCTTTCTTTGTCTCAACTATTGCTCTCCATTGCTGAAGAGTTACTCAGTCATAAACTTAGAAATCATATACATTTATTCACTGGTATGTTTCAGTTTATAGAGGTCAACATGTGTGAAAGTAAAGATTAATCCCCTGCTTTGGGTATTCATTGGGAATAAAAATGTCAACTAACATTTATAAGGCAAATCATTACCTAATATAATCTTAATTGATCCTCATTACAGCCTTGAGAAATGGGCATTTTGAGCCCAAATTTGATAGAGTTAAAGTACACACAACAACTCGCATTACAAAGATAAAGCCAGCTGTCCAAAATCAGTCACCTGGTAGACATTGTATTTCGAATTTGAAACTGGATCTTCTGACTCCAAGCTGGCTGCTCTTTCTAATACAACAAACTGCCTCTCATAAAGTAAGATGAAATATCATTGAACAATCTTTGGTCAGCTCCAAGCCCCTTCCCTGAAAATAACATCAAGCCACTGAGGGGAACAGATGGATAGCTTTTAGCATCCTCAGAGCTCAAGACTGTTATCCTTAATTCTCCTGTGTTTTTGTAGGGCAACTTGAATCAGGAAATTGGAATGTTTGTGTTTATAGAATTGTAGGGACTGGGATATGGAAGGCATGATATTGTTTAATTGGAGAATGGAGGTATACTTCAGCAGGGTCTGTGGGTGAGCATGTGGAGATATATCAAAGAAAGGTACTGGCCCCCTGGTGGTTTGCAAAAACTCAAGACAGAAAATGAAAAAAAAAAAAAAAGTCAGGTTACTGATAGTATCAGGTGAGAGCTAGAAAAATGGGAGAAGCACATTATAAAATAGAGCTAAAACTCTACAAAGAGAAAAGCAGAAACAAACAAACAAACAAAGCAAGACTAACCAGATGGTCAATGCCATATGTCAGTCTGCTGAGTTATTCTGACAGCAACCTGAGTTGACAGATGAAATAGACAAAGTGGGTAGCAGGTAACCAGGAAAAGAAGGGCTCCGGTGTCATTACTAAAAGAAACCAAGGGTGGTTTTGTAATCTCTGGCACCAGTAAGTGTCAAAATGAGTAAATGATGAAGGTTTAGGGACAGAGGGAACTCTTGAAAGGTTCATCATTGTGCCAGTGTTTTCACAATTCAGTACAGCTTCAAGCCAGCAAATAGGTGTGAAAATACCACGGCTGGCCTTCAAGGTAGCCTTCCCTCTCCTGGTCATTCCCATGCTTTCTCCTAGTGATGAATCATGAATCTTACTTAGTACTCAGTGACTTACTTAGATGCTGCCCTACCCTTCCCTTCATTGTTTTCATTCTTCTTTCATTATGTTTTTACTTCTCAAACATTTTTTTTAAATCTCCAATTATAAACCAAAGCTAATGCAAAATGAAATAAAATGAAATTACAAGGAAAATAGTAATTTACTCATCCCACATGTAAATATCCCTTCAGTGTCAGCTTGCTCTGCAGGTCGCTACATGCTCACTTAATTTTTTTTTTTTAATTTTTTGAATGTTTATTTATTTTTGAGAGAGAGAGAGACAGAGCATGAGCAGGAGAGGGGCAGAGAGAGAGCGAGACACAGAATCCCAAGCAGGCTCCAGGCTCTGAGCTGTCAGCACAGACCCCAACATGGGGCTCGAACCCATGAACCATGAGACCATGACCTGAGCCGAAGTCGGACGCTTAACCAACTGAGCCACCTAGGCGCCCCTCACTTAATTTCTGTACTTATCTTGTCCCAAGTCCTGTAACAGTTTGTGGACTGGTCACAATCCAGGGACCGCACTTTGAGAAACACCTGTTGGCTCGGGGCCTTTACTGTTTTACTCTACTATAATTAAATATGATTGATCTCTGTATATTTTATTAATGTTCTAGATGTAAAATTCACTTATATTTTGTTTTAATTTTCACAAGTCTCATTGTTTTTAAACCATTTGTAAGGTAATGTTAAAGTGGTTCATTCAGGGTTCCCTTGAACTACAATTTGGTTTTCTAAGAGAGAGAAATAGAAAATGATGATTGTGTTAGCCTAAAATCTTATTACTCCTTCTCCAATGATTCCAGGGTCACGAGTGTATGCACAAAAGCCTTGCTCTTCAATGTTGATGATTTCTACAGACTGTCTGGTTAGCTTCTGATCAATTCAAAATATTATGAACTCATCTTCCTATAGAAAGTCTGGGTTGCAGCAGTGGGTAATAATTGAGAAATCTCCATGAGAAAGATGCTGTAAAATAAAATGTTCTGCGCTGTTCATGCTTCCAGTGCTTATTTACCTATTGTCTGACTTTCAGGAAGTTGTAGAAATGAACAAATTGTCTTATGTCCCACTGATTGCATGTTATGCAGGATTTCCAATCAATCTGTGTTTATTTTGTTATGTGATACCCTTATGCCCAAACTGGAGTTTCTTCAACCCAGTTGGCCTTTATCCCAACAATCTCAGTATCAGCAGAAATGTCATAAGTTACTAACAAGGATGTTACATCTATTTTTTGGACAAATAAATAGAGGTGCAAGAGTGGAATAATACTAATCATAAACATGTATGTAGCATTTTGTATAGACCAGAAACTATTATACATGTATCTCCATGTACCAACACATTTTGTCCATCTAACAACCCTTTGAAGTATGCAGTGGTATTGTCCCCATTTTCCATTGTTTTATTATCACCTCCATTTTCCTGTGTTGTTAAGGTGAGTCCATGTTGTCTATGAGGATAGGGCAGTCTTCTCCTGTAGGTCCTGTTCCCCTTGTGATGTCATTACAAATGGGATGTACAAAAGACAGTAAAGAAACCCAAGAAGCTCTGGTGAATTAGGCCAAAGAAATGGTTCTGTCACATTCATAAAGCAGATTGAACGTGCCCGTGATTCCAGTTCACCAGGTAGAACTTTTCGAGGCAGCGAGCCAAGAGATCTCTTCCTTATTCTATCTCTGCCTTCCTTTTAACCCGGTTCAGAAGCAATGTTTCCTTGACATTACAAAAAAAAATAAAATCCACTCTATTAACCAGATCTCTGTGGATTCCCCGGTGTTTAAAACAATTAAACAGCACTGAGATGTCTGTCTCTTTTTACTTTAAACCTGCTTGTACTCATCTGAACACTCTTGATTTTCTTACCAAAGTGCCATTCTTGGGGCAACTGGGTGGCTCAGTCGGTTGAGCGTCCGACTTCAGCTCAGGTCATGATCTCACGGTCTGTGAGTTCGAGCCTCGCGTCAGGCTCTGTGCTGACAGCTCAGAGCCTGGAGCCTGTTTCAGATTCTGTGTCTCCCCCTCTGTCTCTCTCTGTCTCAAAAATAAATAAAAACATTAAAAAAAATTAAAAAAAAAGTGCCATTCTTGCCTCTGTCCCTTTCAAGCATGTTGTGTGCTGCTAGCCCACGGGAGTGTCAGTGGGTTAATGGCATGAAGCAGACCCAGGTTAGTGGTGCAGTGAGCATATATTGACGATGGCACTATATAAGCTATTAGTTTCTTCACTGCAGCATTTTCTCAAAGCCTTTTTTTTTAAATTTTGCTGTCATTCATCATCACTTTAATAAGCCACAACCTGAAATATATTATGGTGGCACTTTCACTCCTGAAAGTGGACATTTGAACAGCCTCACGTTGGTTCTTTTTTTCTTTTTTTCTTTTATCTATGCACATTTAGTAATCATATGTTCTTCTTTTGGAAACCTGATCTGATCTAATATCCAGTGTTACTGGAAAACATTCTAAGACTCTCTACATCTTAGAGTCACAGATACTACTTGGGCTCATTGTGCCTTCTCTAGTGTCAAACATTAACAGACATGCACTAAATGAAAGACAGTTGAATGACCTATTGATCTATTATTTATTAAATAATTTTAAAAACATAATTTATTGTTAAATTGGCTAACACACAGTGTGTAAACTGCTCTTGGTTTTGGGGTAGATTCCCATAGTTCATCGCTTACATTCAACACCCAGTGCTCATCCCAACAAGTGCCCTCCTCAATCCCCATTACCCATTTTCCCCTCTCCCCCATTTCCCCCATCCACCCTCAGTTTGTTCTCTGTATTTAAGAGTCTCTTATGGTTTGCCTCCCTCCCTCTGTTTGTAACTATTTTTTTCACCTTCCCTTTCTTCTGTTAGTTTCTCAAGATCCTCATATGAGTGAAAACCTATGATATCTATCCTTCTCTCACTGAGTTACCTCACTCAGCATAATATCTTCCAGTTCCATCCACATTGCTGCAAATGGCACGATTTCATTCTTTCTCATTGCCGAGTAGTATTTATTCCATTGTATATATAAACCACATCTTCTTTATCCATTCATCTGTTGATGGACATTTAGGCTCTTTCCATAATTTGGCTATTGTTGAAAGCGCTGCTATAAACATTGGAGTATGTGTGCCCCTATACAGCACTCCTGTATCACTTGGATAAATTCTTAGTAGTGCTTTTCCTGGGTTGTAGGGTAGCTCCATTTTTATTTTATTTTTTTTTTTGAGGAACCTCCACACTGTTTTCCAGAGCAGCTACACCAGGTTGCATTCCCACCAACAGTGGAAGAGGGTTCCCGTTTCTCCACATCCTGACCAGCATCCGTAGTTTCCTGATTTGTTCATTTTAGCCACTCTGACCAGCATGAGGTGGTATCAGTGTGGCTTTGATTTGTATTTCCCTGATGATGACTGACATTGAGCATCTTTTCATGTGTCTGTTGGCCATCTGGATGTCTTCTTTGGAAATGTGTCTATTCATATCTTCTGCCCGTTTCTTCACTGGATTGTTTGTTTTTTTGGTGTTCAGTTTGGTAAGTTTTTTATAGATTTTGGATACTAGCCCTTTGATATATCATTTGCAAATATTTTTTCCCATTCCATCGGTTGCCTTTTAATTTTGTTGATTGTTTCCTTTGCTGTGCAGAAGTTTTAATCTTGATGAGGTCCCAATAGTTCATTTTTGCTTTTAATTCCCTTGTCTTTGGAGATGTGCCGAGCAAGAAATTGCTGCGGCTGAGGTCAAAGAGGTTGTTGCCTGCTTTCTCCTCTAGGGTTTTGATGGTTTCCTGTCTCACATTTAGGTCTTTCATCCATTTTGAGTTTATTTTTGTGTATGGTGTAAGAAAGTGGTCTAGTTTCATTCTTCTGTGTAAAGAACTTTTTAAAAATTTTTTAAATGTTTATTTACTTTCAAGAGACAGAGACAGTGACAGAGCATGAACAGGGCAGAGAGAGAGGAAGATAGAAAATCCAAAGCAGGCTCTGAGCTGTCAGCACAGAGCCCGATGTGGGGTTTGAACTCACAGACTGTAAGATCATTACCTGAGCTGAAGTTGGATACTTAACTGACTGGGCCACCCCGGCACCCTCCATATCAATCTATCTGTTACTAAAAGTCTTCTACAGAAAGTGCATTATACTTTAAAAATAAATAGTTTACTTCTAGATAAGAAAACAGGAATGGATTGAAGTACCTAAATTTTCTTTCAATATTAAATATAGAGACCCCTGTTAAATTATTGCAACCCTATTCATACGTAATTTCCTTAGTGCATGCATGGACTTCATTCTTCCTCTAGAGACATTAGCATGGTTTATTCCTTCACCTCTTGGGTAAGGGCTTCTTGCTCTTCAGAATTCACTACCCATCCTGACAATTTTAACTGGTACCCTACGGTATCAACCCCATTTTCTCTCTTTAAGAAGGAAGGAAGTCATAGATGAGTCAGTTCCACTTCCAGTGTTAAAGAAAATCCTTGACAGATTCTGTATCATTTTTAGACCCTATATTCTCAGGCTCCACTGGTTATGTAGTTCACACTTAGAAAAATCCAAGAGATCATTTTAAGCTGCTGCTTATGGATTGATAGGCGTGCAGGCACACGTACACACACACGCACACAAATGCTAAAAGTAGTAAAATGCAGAACAGATTTGTGTACTGCTGCCTACCTATTTGTTCTTCACAGCTTTGCATTATAATGATGTGGATCATTGCTAAGCTGATGACCCCCAAACTAAAGAGAATGACTTGCATAACATGGTTAATATTTACCTTGTAAGAATCTGTGATATCGCTAGACACAAAAGATGGCTGGTCATTTCTACAAGCATGGCACATATTTCTATTTATGGTCCTCTGGAGAATGTTGCTTTTCTCCACCCCTTTTTATTTTACCCTATCTATAGTATCATAGTTTCAGAAGAAGAAAATAAACCACACTCCATTGCCTCACACAAAAGCATATTTTTATTGAATCTGTCAAGTGACTCTAGGCATCACAAAATATCTGAGTGCACATTTCACGAATACTGCAAAGATGACTATGTCTCATATATGTACACTAGATCCCAATCGCTCCTCTTTTCATAAAACTTGGATTTGTCTAAATTCTTTATATGAAAAGGTTATAGTAAATGCTATACCTGTGACTTAGTTCTAAGTGAAGTCAAGGAGGGATCCAACACAAAAGAGTGACCAATTTTAAGTCTATAGACTATAAGAAAAATTTCCTAGTTTTGAATTTTGTGACACCACCTGCTTTAACCTATCTGTGCTTCAATTTGTAAAATGGGGCTAATGGTGGTAGTACCTATTTTATTAGGTTACGATAAGGATTAAATTGGTGTGTGTGAAGTGATCAGGCAGTGCCTGACATATAGCATTTGTTCTAGAAATAATAACTATTATTGCCATTGGGTAGGCATTAATTCAAAGTACATTTGGATCTAAGAGGAAAAAGATGTCAAACTAGATTAGCTGCCTACGTGGGAAAAAATGGAAATTTAAGGATGAACAAGTATCAAGAAGATAAATCTCTTCACTTAAGCAAAAGTGGTAATGAGATTTGTGTTATTTCATTTATTCATTTTATACTTTCATTCACTGTTCTAGGAACTGGAGTTAGGGTAATGAGATGAGAGATAATATTGTTGATGCTACATTTTAGTGGTAGGAGACAGGAGAAGAATAATGCATTTGATAGTGATAATGGCATGCAATACTAGGTTGATAGGAGAGAGTGACTGATAGAAGAAGTTTTAGAAACAGCCTGTGAGGAAATGGTGTTTGAGCCCAAAACTGAAGTTAAGTGGGTGAGCCCTGCTAAGAGCTGGAGGAAGAGAAATCCTTTTATATGGACCTTTGGACTTTTATAGGAAATAAAAAGGTAATTTGGCTGAAGCATGGTAAGCCAAGAGGAGAGTGATGGAGATGGGATTGGAGACAGACCCAGAGGCTAGGTCAAGTAGGACCTCATGTGCCAGAATAAGATGTTAGGGCTCTTCTGAGTGCATCAAGAAGCAATCAGAAGGTTATATGTAGAAATTGGTATGACCTGCATATACATTAAAATTACTCTGACTGTTGTGAGGAAAATGGATTGGGGTAGGTGTGGTACTTGGCAAGAGTGAAAGCAGTTTCCCACGTGGCAAGCAGTGAAACTGATTAGGAAGCAGTTGCAGAAGTCAAGGGCAGAATATTCTACCATGGTGAGAGTGTAGCTGGAGAAAGTGGGCAGCTTTCAGTTATATCAGAAGTACAATTGATTTGACCAGCTGGCAGATTTGATGCAGGTGAAGAGCAAAGATGGTTCTAACAACTACATGCATGGCTTCATGGATGTTTTAGATTACAAGACCTTTATGGGAAAGTTACCGGCCAATATTTGGCCAGTTCATCATTTCTCGATCCTATCCATTGATGTAAGCCCTTCCCATCTTTGGTCTTAGCCCATCCATTTCTGTTAAGATTTCCTTTACCTCCCAGCTGGATGGGGCTGGAATTAACCTCTGGAAGACTCCTGTCCATGTGACTTGTGCAAATTCTGGCATCCATCTGATCACATAAAAAATATTTTCCTTGACTTTACCAGATACACCTAGTTTATAGAACTCGATTTCACTTTTACTCTTAGGATAGTAGTTAAAATCCTTCTCTGTTACCAGCAAGGTCACTTATCTCAATTATGATTCTTTAAACTAAATGGCTTATCTCAAATAATATTCCCTTTGGTAGCATTCTATGTCTTGATCTATTTTGTTTTGGGCTCGCTTATGCCTCCTTTACAATCTGTTCAGAATCCTCCTACCATTTTATTTGTCACTTCACCATGAATTTGCCCTTTGGCTTTGTCCCATGATGCTCCTTTTCTATGACATGTGTTGGTTTTGCTTATCAATTTTGACTCAAATATATCTCTTGTATATCCCTTATATTACATTTAAGTATTAATGACTTTATGTAAATAGTCCACCTGAGCCTAATCGTAAACTATCTCTGCCAAAGAGCACAAGTGCCAATTTTCCCACTGGCTGTTTTCTAGACTTGTAGGTGGGACTTGGAAAAACAAATGCCTGACATGATTCTTAATCTACTGAAATAAATCTTTGGAAATAAAAATTTGTGTAACACTTGCTAATACCTTGTCCACTGGAGTGGACCCCCATCTCCCTAATAACCCACTTGTTTGGAAAGGCACAAACCAGAAGTGAAGAAAAGGAGTTAACAGTATCATCACTGTTCTTATTTCAAGATCCATCTCTCTGGCTGGTAAAATTTCATTCCTCCCACAAAATTAAATACCAGTACTAGTTCAGGTGGAAGGTACGTTTGCCGTCTGGATGTTTTAATTTGTGTTACTGAATTTTCCCTTAAGAACCAAGGACTGTAGCCTATTTTCTCTAGCCTGAGTTCTGACTCCTTTTTTTTTTCCTTACTAGCCTACCTCACTAAGAGTCCAGCCCATCTTTTGGTTTACCTAGTCTAAGTATGAGCTCTTAAATATCCACCTGTAACCTAAATGTAACCTGTATGTGTTAAAATAGCCTTATTAGCAACACCACAAAGTGCTGCACGGCCTCAAATCTTCCGTCAGGTACACTTGATGTCCAGTGAAATATTGTTCAGAGAAAAAGGAAGGCTATCACTAACAAGGGCACTGGTGCACACCTTGCTTCTTCAAGGTGCAAATGGGCAAAACGGTTTTAATATGACAATACTGCAGGTTTATATTCCACCAAGTTGAAACCACAAAGACTAGAATGGGGGGGGGGGGAATGAGTGTAGTGGCACAAATCACGACAAGCTAATGTAGTAAGTGGAAGGGTTAATAATGTAAGAGATATGGGAATCATAGCTACCTTCAAAAACCCAAGCTACTATAGTTTTAATTTGGAACTGCTGAAGCACTGAATTAGGTCTTTTATAACTCATGCTTTTACTCAACATTTTAAAACATATATTGGATCTATTAATGAGCTGTGCCTGTTTCCTATTGACATAAAAATAAAGACATCATCAAATAAAGGAGGCTGAATCTAGGAGAGAAAGGCATACACTTGCTTAGAAAACCAAAACAAATTCAAAAGGATCTACCTTTGCCAGTTGGCATGGGATAGTCCCATTTTCTTTTTTTTTTTTTTAATTTTTTTTTTAATGTTTATTTATTTTTGAGACAGAGAGAGACAGAGCATGAAAGGGGGAGGGTCAGAGAGAGGGAGACACAGAATCCGAAACAGGTTCCAGGCTCTGAGCTGTCAGCACAGAGCCCGACGCGGGGCTTGAACTCACGGACCACAAGATCATGACCTGAGCCGAAGTCGACCGCCCAACCGACTGAGCCACCCAGGCACCCCAATAGTTCCATTTTCTAAAGAACACTCAAACTGTCAAGAGACTTACTCCTCTGCGGCGCTGAGGTAAACAGTGCAGATTACACCCTCTCAGCCAACAGATGACACCCGGTACTCATCCCCAAAAGTGCCCTCAAAGTTTGCCTCCTTCTGTGTTTTTATCTTATGTTTCTTTCCCTTCCCCTATGTTCATCTGTTGTGTTTCCAATTCCACATAAGATGAAATCATACGTTATGTCTTTCTCTGACTGACTTATTTCACTTAGCATAATAACCCTCTAGTTCTATCCACATTGTTGCAAATGACAAGATTTCATTCTTTTTCATCACTGAATGAGTATTCTATTGCGTGTGTGTATATCTCTGTGTGTGTATTTATCACTTAAATAGTCCATGGAATATTTAATGAGTATTCCATTGTGTGTGTGTGTGTGTGTGTGTGTGTGTGTACACACACATCACATCTTCTTTATCCACTCATCAGTCAATGGCCATGGCCATTTGGGTTCTTTCCATAATTTGGCTATTGTTTATGGCACTGCTATAAACATTGGGGTGCATGTGCCCCTTCAAATCACCATTTTTGTATCCTTTGGGTAAATACCTAGTAGTACAAGTGCTGGGTTTAGGGTAGTTCTATTTTTAATTTTTTGAGTAACTTCCATACTGTTTTCTGGAATGGCTGTACCAGTTTGCATTCCCACCAACAGTGCAAAAGGGTTCCCCTTTCCCCACCTCCTCACCAACATCTGTTGTTTCTGAGTTGCTAACTTTAGCCATTCGGACAGGTGTGAGGTAGTATCTCATTGTGGTTTTGATTTGTATTTCCCTGATGTTGACATGTCTTCAGAGGCAAGGGAAATAAAAGCAAATAATGAACTATTAGGACCTCGTCAAGATTAAAAGCTTCTGCACAACAAAGGAAACAATCAACAAAAACTCAAAGGCAACTATGGAATGGGAGAAGATGCAAATGACATATCAGATAGAGGGTTAGTATCCAAAATCATAAAGAACTTACCAACTTAATATCCAAAACACCAAATAATCCAGTGAAGAAATGGGCAGAAAGCATGAATAGACACTTTTCCAAAGAAGACATCTAGATGGCTAACAGATACGTGAAAAGATGCTCAAAATCAAACCACATAAATTTTAAAAAGATATTCATTATCAAGGCAGTACTTATGTTTAGTTTGACCTTTCTCTTTTGAATTATTTGCCCAAATAAAACATGGTCTTTAGACCACTGATTTATAATTTTCTCAACTTAAAAAGATCTTTGTTTTCATTTGTGTAGGGAGGAGAACAATGCCACATTTGAGCAAATGGCATGGAGGCACACTGCTTCCTGGCTCAGATAGAAAATACTTACATTTTATCCTTACATAGCATCAACTTCTCAATAAATAATTGTGACTTGTTGATTATGGGACAATAGATATGTAATCTTTGTTCTTAGACCAAAATATTTTGTATTATCAAAATCCCATAGATAATGGAATAAACAGAAATTCAGAGAAGGCTTGAACCTAGTACAGGTAAAATACCTAGACATTGGGGCATTGACCTTGGACTTACCAGCCTTAGCAGTGAGTACTCAGGAATGAATGTACACTTTCACCTGTTTTAGGCAAGTTGCCAGAGTTACCAAGAACAGTTAGAAAGGAAGCAACACACTGAAAACAGCAAAAAGAATGTTTCTCGGTCTTGGCAGAAAGCAAAGAGTCTTAGGGCATCAGGAAGCTAAAATGACTGCTGAGAGTTCAAATTTTCTCATTTATGTGATCATTTCAGTATATAAAATGAAGTCAAAGTAGGCAGATAAGCACCAATAGCAACAACAAAAATTCATATCCTTCAGTGTAACTGTTAAATTTTTCTGACAATCATTGTCTTTTTGGGAACCCACAGACTCACTTAGAACCTTCCTATCAACATGTTCCCACAAACTGTAGGGCTAATGTCAATCTGACAATATCTCAGACTCTACATTCCGTATATACCAAAAATAAGCTGATTATTACAGAATTTCTAAATGTCAGATTTCTAGATTTTAACATTGATAGTCCCATTAACTATTGGTTCCTTTTGGGTCAAGTTAGGGTTGAGAAGTGTATGATGGTAAGTTAATAGAAATTAGGGCATATTTCTTCTCCAGTTCTTGGCTGTGATATAATTTTATTGCCGAAATTCTTGGAATTTTATAAGTCACTTCAGATTGGAGTCAGTGCTACCTTTCACACGAAATAGTGTTTCTTCTTTTAAAATTGTTACCTTTACTAATATTGTGTCGATGCATTTTGTACTGACTTACAGAAATGCTTTCCTTCTGGTCATTTGACTTTCCATAGCCTACAAAGCTATCACCAACTTAGCATAACTGGGGGAGAAAAAAAATGGCAATATGAAATGACTTTTCAAAAGCTATCACAATAAGCCAGAATCAGAATTTGCTTTTGTCAGAAGTTTAGTCATCTTTTCCTTGGTTGGCCTTTGAACTTTGCAGATGGCGTTTCATCTGAAAGCAGGTGACAGGTGCCAGGGCATGAGGAAGACTGACAGAGCACTCACAGGAAGTAGTGGAAGTGGATCTCATAATGTATTGTAATCTTATGATCTCTCTTACTAACTGTAATTTATCTTTTTTCTTTAGTAAAAGATGCTTCTAAGAACATTTTAAGTGACTGGGTACATTGACACAAAGTCTTTATATATGATAGAAGGACAACATCAACATAGCAGGTTCTAGACATTTGACTGCCTATCCAAATTTTTTACAACAGTCTAGAGCTTTAGGTTAACTACGAGTGCAGCAGTATAAAATTGTTTTGCTCTTAAAAAGCATGTTTAAGAATCAGGCAGAAGTAATTCATATTATTAAGGCTACATTAAGTGAAAAACTATAAGGTATTCACAGTTTGAGCCTTAAGCTTATTGTATAAAAATTAAATTGGTTTCAGATCGAGTAAATTATATCCATTTTTTTCTCAGTTCTGCACTAAAATCTACTCTGAGTATAAAAGTCCAATGGAAGGAGTACTTCATAATTATTGACCCTTCCCCACATGGACACACAGAATGGGTGTTTTTAAGTTATATTTGATTATATTAATATAATATATATTTTACTGAATTTGTAGTATATAAATAATTCATATATGTACATTATGAAATTCAAAAATCTGTATATAAAGATTCTAGCTAGGGGAAGAAAACATTAAAACACCAATGAATATACCCAAAGCACAGCAAAAATTAAAATATATTAATTATACTTCATGTTATATTTCTAAAACCAAACTAACCTTTGCTCCAGAGAGAAGTTTTAACTTGAATAAAACTCTAAACATTTATTAATAAATAAAACTCCTCTTACATTTCTATGCATTTCAGGTTTCATAGAAAAGATTTAAGGTTTGGTGAGACTTTTCCACCATTAGCCCTTATAATCAAGTCACAGTATAGTTTACTTCTAATACATGAATGCCATTACACATCAGAAATAGGAAGCTACTTCGTGAAGCATTTTCTGCATCGTAGCTGACTATATTTGGTCTTAACTCCAATTCCCCAGATGCAGATGAGATGAGGATTCAGATGCAAGTGTTTATTGTAGAAGCACTTATGTGAAAAACTTTACAGGGGAGAAAACAGGGCAAGAAAGGAAAGAAGCCAAATCCGTGTGAGATTACAAAGTCTAGTCTCAGCCTGTTCCCCAGGGCTGCTCTGAAATGTACATTGACCTTGGAATATGATCCTAATGGAGCAAGGGAGCTGGATTTTCATATCTTTGCATTTATGCACTAGAATGAAGTAAAGTCCAAGAACTTCTGTGGAAAAAAAGATGTAGTTGCAGTAGCCAAAGAACAATATCATGAAGCAGGGTTACAGTGCAGGCCATCAGAAGAAACTTACATGGAAGCTGGAGGTAAAACTCCAAGAGATAGCAAGAGGAATGTAAGAGTACCACATAGGGGACGAACAGTAGCCACTGTACATTTGGTGTAAGTGGTCCCATTTTCCTCAAAGTTATACTGTTTCCAAAACGAAAAAGTCATACATTTGAGATTATGTATAATTGTCACCAGACTTTATAGGAAAATATAAAGAGACAATGAACAGCATTCCAATAAAGTAATCTTTATCAAATCAAAGATACAGACTTGATTTTCTCTAAGATCTCCTTAAAGACGTTGCCTGTACCAGTGATCCTCTACATAGGTGGCCTGTGGATGCATTCTAGTTCCTGAACTGTTAGTACCATTCTGTGAAAAGATAAACAGAGATGGAAAGCTAGCATTTAGGGACAATTTTAGCAACTGCTTGTAGAATCATTTTGTATATCAGTTGAATCAAATGACAATGAAAATAGGACTCACATTTTGCATGTTTTGGGTTCTTTATTTCATTTTTGGAGTAATTTGTTTCTCTCCATTGTATTTTATAGAAACAATGTTTTGCAATAGATCAGAAAATGGAAAGCTTGTCCTTCAATACAGATAATTAGTTTATAAGGCAGTTTGAGGCGCCCTCTTCTATACAATCCCCCTTAATTTCTCGTTCCTATTCTTTCTGAAACTCCTTTACAGTTTGCTTCTTACCTGCTTCCTGTATTCATTTCCAGGGCTACCATAACAAAGGCCCCAAACACTCTGTGATTTGAAAAAAACAGACGTATTCTTTCACAGTTCTTGAGCCTAGAAGTCTGATATTAGTATGTCAGTTCAGCCCAGCTCCCTCTGTAGGTTCTGGAGGAGGGGGGAGTCCCTCCTTGCCTCCTTTCAGCTTCTGGTGGCCCCAGGCATTAGTTGGTTTGTAGCAGCTTAATTCCAATCTCTACCTTCATCTTCACATGACCACCTTCTCGGTGTATGTCTTTCTGTGTCCCTTCTTCTTCTTATTGGATTTAAGCCCACTCCAGTATGATTTCATCTTGATCCTTAACTTATTATATTTTCCAAGACTCTATTTCCAAGTGAAGTTCCATTTGGGGGGACACTATCCGATCCACTCCATTCTCCCAACTCCCCACATTGTGCCATCTGCATTTCTACACCAGCCTTCACTTTGCTAAATCTAACCGTCAATTCTCCATCCTCTTACTTGACTTACATGTTATGACACTACAGTCATGGTTTCGCAAGATAGTTCTGTTTTGAAACTGCTGCCCACCCTGGGGCTTATGTTTACTCTCAAAAGGGTCTTACTGTGGATAACAAATTGTATGGTTCCACTAACTTTAAGCAGGATCTTCCGTAACTTACCATCCCTTCTTCGTATATTTTATTACCTTGGTTTCCAGGTCAACATGATAGTTTCGTGTTTCTCCTGCCTCACTGATTTTATTATTCCAGGTCCATTTTTGACTTCCCCCCTTCTCCCTAGCTTCTTTAAGTTGGTTTACCTCAGTGTTCAGTTCTTAGTCTTCTTCTCTTCTCTAAGTTCTCTCTCTCATTCTCTCTCTCCCCTCCCCACCCCCGCTGCCAGTAATGTCATGATTCCTAAGATTTAAATATCCCTAAAACAGACTACTCTAAAATGTATATATTCTGATTAACTTCTCTTGAACTTTGGATTTGTAAATATAACTGATTATGCAATATCCCCACGTGGCGACTAACAGAAAATTCAATCATTGTAAAGAAACTGAATGTCTGACTCTCCCAAAAATTCTGTTAAACTCAGGGCATCTTCCATTTCAGTAGTGAAGTGAAGCATAAATTCTCTACCAAAAAGGATGGTCAAGATAGACCTCATTGAGATTATATTTGAACAAAGACTTGAAGAATATGAGAGAGTACTAGCTAGGAAGTGTCCTAAGCAAGGAAGCAACTAGTACTAAGGCCTGAGTGTAAAGCATACCGTGTGTGTGTTTGGAACAGCAAAGAGGTCAATATGGCTGGAAATGAAAGGACAGAGACCAGAGTAGCAAGGGGAGGCAAGGGCAGATCATGTACAGCCTTTTGGGATGTTATAAGGATTTTGACTTTTACTCAGAAACATTGTAGCATTTTTTAGAAGTCTGTTTTCTTGGGGAAGGGTATACTTTTTATATAGGGTACAACATGTACAGAAAAAATTTAAAAGTCATATTCCTAGTAATCAATACATTTTCATATACCGAATAACCTGTGTAACCATCGCTCATATCGAAACAAAATATTATTATCAGTATCCCATCAGCTCTACTTAGGACCTATTTCAATTATTAGCCTCATTGCATGTCTCCAAAAGTAAAAACAATCCCGGTTTCCAACGTCATAGATACATGGATGAACACAGACTAATCTAATAGTGCTATGTTATATATAATATAAATAATCTAGATAAATGAAGTCCATTGTCTATACTTCTAGGGGTCTGACTCTTTTAGCTTAGTGTAGCCAGACTTGGTGGGAATCAAGAATACTTCTCGGAACAGCTAGTAGAGCAGTTAATGAAAGAAGAAAATTTTCTGGGTGGGATGGAAATATTTCACACCCTGATAGTGGCAGATGTGAAGTGATAGTATATATCTTTCAGTTAATAACTATTTTTTAATATGTGTACAGAGCATTTGCTCCATGATAGTGTGTACATACGTTGTCCTGGCCCAACCAGCTGCACCGTCACGGGACTGCAACCACACAACATGAATGTTCAACGCTGCTTTGTAATGCGGGCTGCAAGCAAAACTATTTTACCTAGAAACAGCCATGGCCATTGAGGGCCCTCAAATTAAGGTGTTCAGTTACACTAACAGATTTTCAAGTTGTACTGTTTCCTTTAATAACACAAAGATGAAACTGCAGTTTGCCTAAATGTTGTCATTTTGTAAAACCATCAGGATTTTTTCAATTAAAAGTTTTCCTTACAACCTGCCGTTCCTTTCTATCAGTTTTGACTACAGAAGTTTGATTGACAAAACTTTTGGATTTCTTGCAAAACAATATTTTATTGACTCATTGGGTTAAGAGGCTTAAATTTTGAGTGTAGGTGACTGAAGCATTACAGAGAAATGAAAACCAGCTCAGTTGTGGATGTGATCTATTAACAGATGTATTTAAGTTTAATTTAAATTAATTAAAAGACTGCTATACATATAATTACCCTTAAAAATCAGAACTAGCTATCACTTATGATTCAGATTGATTCTGATTAATGGATAATTAGGAGAGAGTTGATTTTTGAGACTATAGTTCTTCACGTTAATTTGTGCTGGGAACATAAAGGTTTATTCTCCCTTATCTCTAAGCCTCTATAGCAATGGGTTAAAAAGTGAAAAAAAAGTGTAATCACCAACTGGATTTTGTCTGCAAGGCAAAAAATAATGTTTAAATTACATTTTTCATTTATTCAACAAGCGTGATGTAAATGTATGCTCTGCACAAGATACTGTGCTGTCTGTGGTGGGCACAGCTTCTGGCCTCCCCTAGGATGCATCTTGTGGGAGTGACTGATAAGTAAGTCACTATACAAATTGAAATTCGATATGCTGTAGGAGTGCAGAAGATGGAGCAATCAATTCTGACTTCGGGGATGAGGAATTGGATCTTAAAAGATGAGTGGGATCTCAAATGGGGGGAAATAAAGGAAAAACATTCTAGAGGGCAGGACATCTACAAAGACAAGAAAGAAGTAGTTAGACATTTTCAGGGAAAGGAAAATGATACTCTGTGACTCATGAAATGCTTAGAAGTGTAGGAAGAAATTTGTTCCTACAGAGAAGTTAGGCCATATCATGAAAGGCATGAAGCTTCCCTAGTGTTAGTCTTCCACTTGTGACCACCTGTTCTATGTCTGCCTTTTCTATTGTGTCTATCTTAGGAATGGCCGGTTTTTGTCTTTCTTAACACCAGAGCCTAGCATAGAGCCTTGCACATATTCTACAATTAATGAATATTTATTAAGTGAATGAGTTAATGTCATGTGAAAGATTTTTCATGGTTACTCTACATGTCATGTAAGATATCCAACTGCACAAAAAGACACAAATACTGGTGAAGAAAGACATGAAATAACTCAAGTCGCGCTTTGAAATCAGTGCGTAAAGCTTTAACATAGATTTTATAGGAGAAACTGGAGGTAGGAGATCAGTTGGAAGCTATTGGAATATTCAGTTGAGAAATTCTGAGTGGGTAAGATGGAAGTTGAGAAGACCATCTGAATTAAGAATTGCTAACAAAAGTGGAATCAGTAGGATTGGGAATGTAGTTAGATGTGAGGGTGAGGAGTTACACACTAACCGTGACACCGCAAGTAGCATTAATTGAAGATAGAAACATTGACAAGACCTTAATAAGGAGAACAAACTTCACTTTTCTAATATGGGTCTTTCTTAAACATTTTCTCTTTCAATGTCATGGCCATCTAATACAAAATAGGAAGTTGTACTCCACTAAATATTACCATGAACTTGGTATCTCCTTATGTCAGTGCTTCTTAAAGTATAATCCTTGAACCAGTAACATCCAGATACCCTGAGAGGTTATTGGAAATACCAACTCTCAGGCCTCAGATCCACTAAGTTAAAAACTCTGGGGTGAAGCCCACCAATCAGTGTTTTCATCCCTACAGATAATTCTGGTATTTGCTCAAGTCTGAAAACCAGTGCTCCCTAGCATTCTACTTAACCATTCTCTGGAAACTGAAATCTGTTCAGGGAATGGCTTACCTGAATCAGTTTCTTAAACATCTGTGAGCTTAAAAACCATTACTATGATTCTTAAAATTGCATAATGTTGGACCCTAAATTCAGCAATTTGATTTGCTGTTTTGGACATTAAATTGAAACATCGAATTCTGTAAGTAATTCTCATGAAGATGAGCTCAGAAGTTTTTCAGCTTGATTATTTTAATCTTTATTTAGAGATAATGTATAAAAATGTTATACCTTTGTTTTACATTGTCAATGACTCTCTTAATACCTAAAATTCTTTTTTTCGGCCATTAACACTATTTTGCCATTTATTAATACTGCTACACTACACTTTTGTTGTTGTTGACGTTAATATTTGCAGGCTGTATTACTTTCCAGACTTTACTTTCAGTTTCTGAAAGTAAAACTGTAGGTGTGTTTTGGATGACAAAGGATAGCTTTATTTTATTTTTCTATATGAGAGTTTGTTTTCTAACTTAGGAATTTAAACCATTTATATTTACTGAGATTCTTAATGTACTTATCTTAATACTGTTTTACCTTCTATTTACAGTACTTTGTACTGTTCCCTTTGGATTCCATTTCAAATTTCAATTGGATTAGTCATGTTTCTTTTCTCTTCTACTGGCTTTCAGTTAACCTTTTTTTTAAAGAGCTTTTGTTGAGTTGATTTACATACAGTAAACTATACATTTTCTTAAAACAATGCAATTTGATAAGTTTGACATATTTATATGCTCAGGAAGCCATCATGAATAGCAAGATAACAAATAAATTTATCATCCTCAGTAGTTTCCTCAATGCCTTTGATAGTCCTTCCCTCCCCCTTGCCCTCTACACCCCAAAAAACACAGATCTGTTTCCAATCACTATAGATTAGTTCAGATTTTATGGAATTTTATAAATATGGGCTCATACAGACCATGTTTTTTTTCTGTCTGTTTTTTGGCTGCTTTCATTCACCATAGGTATTTTGAGATTCATACATATTGCACTTAACAATACTTTACCTTTTTTTTCCCTGAAAAGCATCTCAATATGTATATTTATGGCATTTGTTTTTCCATTCATTTGCTGATGGACAATTAGATTATTTAATTTTTTTTTCTATTACAGATAAAGGCACTCTGAGTATTTATGTACAAATCTTTGTAAGGAAGTTTGTTTTTGATTACTTTGCTTACGAACTTGGGAATCGAATGGTTGGATCCTAGGACAAATGTGTGTTTAACTTTTTAAGAAACTGCCAAAATGCTTTACAAAGTAGTTATACCAATTTACCTTGTCATCAGCAGTGTGTGAGAGTTCCAATTGATCCACATACTTGTCAACATCTAGTAGGGCCATTCTTTTTAATTTTAGCCATTCTAAAATAAATAGCCATTGGTAGGTATCTCATTGTGGTTTTAATTTGGACATTAGTTTCCTTAATGACTAATGATGCTCTTCTTTATGTACATAAATTCTGACCTCTGTAATTTCCCTTCTCTCTAAAGAACTTCTTTTAACATTTCTAGCAAGGTAGGTCTACTGGCATCAAATTCCCTCAGTTTTTGTTTGTCTGAGAACGACTTTATTTCTCCTTCCATTTTTGAATGATAACATTGCAAGTACAGAATTCTAGATTGGTGAGTTTTTTCCTTCCTCTCAAAACTTTAAATAATTTTACTTGTCTCTGTTCTTCCTTGCATGGTTTCCAAGGAGAAGTCAGATGTAATTCTTACTTTATAGGTAAGGTGTCTTCTTCCTTTGACTTCTTTCAGTAAATTTTATGTATCTTTGATTTTCTATAGTTTGACAATATTATGTTTAGGTGTAGCTTTTTGTGGAATTATCCTACTTGGTATCCTCTGTGCTTCCTGGATCTGTTTTGTTTTTCAATTTATTTTTTAAATTTACATCCAGGTTAGTTAGCATATAGTGCAACAGTGATTTCAGGAGTAGATTCCTTGGTGCCCCTTACTCATTTAGCCCATACCCCCTCCCACAACCCCTCCAGGAACCCTCTGTTTGTTTTCCATATTTAAGAGTCTCTTATGTTTTGTCCCCCTCCCTGTTTTTATATTCTTTTTGCTTCCTTTCCCTTATGTTTATCTGTTTTATATCTAAAGTCCTCATGTGAGTGAGGTCATATGATATTTGTCTTTCTCTGACTAATTTCACTTAGCATAATACCCTCTAGTTCCATCCACATAATTGCAAATGGCAAGATTTCATTCTTTTTGACTGCTGAGTAATTGTGTGTGTGTGTGTGTGTGTGTGTGTGTGTGTGTGTGTATGTATGTGTATATATATGCATCTATATATACCTATCTATATATAGATGTATATACATATATATCTTCTTTATCCATTCATCCATTGATGGACATTTGGGGTCTTTCCATACTTTGGCTATTGTTGATAGTGCTACTATAAACATTGCGGTGCATGTGTCCCTTCAAAACAGCATACCTGTATCCCTTGGATAAATGCCTAGTAGTGCAGTTGCTGGGTTGTAGGGTAGTTCTGTTTTTAATTCTTTGAGGAACCTCTATACTGATGGACCCACAGACATATGGCCAACTAATCTTTGACAAAGCAGGAAAGAATATCCAATGGAATAAAGACAGTGTCTTCAGCAAGTGGTGCTGGGAAAACTGGACAGCGACATGCAGAAAAATGAACCTGGACCACTTTTTTACACCATACACAAAAGTAAACTCAAAATGGAGGAAAAACCTAAATGTAAGACAGGAAGCCATCAAAATACTGGATCTGATTTTTTAGTATTTGACAGTAATTTGGGGAAAATTCTCACCTACTATTCCTTCAAATATTTTCTTCTGTTATTTTCTCTATTTTCCCCTTCTGGTATTCCTATTATATTGTGTATGTTACAACTTTTGTAGTTGTTCCACAGTCCTTGGGTGTTCTGGGTTTTTTGGTCATTCTTTTCTCTCTTTGTTTTCAGTTGTAGAGGTTTTAATTGAAATTTCCTCAAGCTCATAGATCTTTTCTCAGCTGTGTCCAGTCTTCTAATAAACCCATCAAAGTTATTCTTTATTTCTATTACTGCATTTGATCCCTAGCATTTCTTTTTATTTCTTGTTTTAGAATTTCTATCTCTCTGTAGATATTGCTCACTTGTTCTTGCATGTTATCTTCTTTATCCATTAAAGCCCTCAGCATATTAATCATTGTTTTATTTGTTTTATTATTTTTTAACGTTTATTTATTTTTGAGAGACAGAGACAGAGCACGAGCAGGGAAGACGCAGAGAGAGAGGGAGACACAGAATCTGAAACAGGCTCCAGGCTCTGAGCTGTCAGCAGAGCCCAGTGCAGGGCTTGAACCCACAAACCATGAGATCATGACCTGAGCTGAAGTCGGACACTTAACCAACTGAAACCCAATCACTGTTGTTTTAAATTCCTAGTCTGATAATTCCAATGTCTGTGCCATGTCTGTTTCTGATCCTTGCTCCATCTCTTCAAATTGTTTGGTGTGTGTGTGGGTTTTTTTTTTGTTTGTTTTATGTTATTTTTTGCCTTTTGGTATGCCTTGTGATGTTTTGTTGATAGTCATTTGTGGTGTACTGGCTAAAAGGAATTGCTATAATAGGACTTCAGTAATATGGTGAGAAGTACAGGGAGAAGGAAGCATTCTATAGTTCCACAATTAGGTCTCAGCGTTTTAGTGAACCTATGCCTCTGGACTTGTTCGTCACAAGTGTCTTAGTGTTTTTCCCCCCATTTAGGTGGGACAGAATGGCTAGAGTCGGCTGGGGTTGGATATTTTCCTTCTGTGAAAGACTAGAGTCAGCTAGAGTTGAACATTTCCCTCCCCCATGTCAGTTAGGCTCTGATTGTACTACAGCAGGTTCATATAATTACGGCAATCATTTGGTTAAGTAGTTTCCCCTAACATCAGGCTTTGTTAAGAGTGCTCTGGTGTTTTTCAAAATCGTTACTTTTCCTCTTTCTCTGCTGGAAGCACAAAAGGACTTTTCTGTATCTACTGTGACACCTGGCGAAACTCCTGGAGATAAATCTCAAAATATTGTGGAGTCCACCTTTGACCTGGTCCCTCTGGACTTTTTAACTCTTAGACCTGTCCACACTGAGCCTCCAGTGATTCATTTCAGGTTTTCCTACCCCAGACCAGCACTGGATTCTGAGGCAGTTTCTTCTCCTGAGTCTCTGCTCCTGTAAGTTGTAACTCCTTCTTTATGCTATAAGCTTAACTAAAGGTTTGTCCATTTGTTCACATTATTTTGTCAGATTTATACATAATTATTCAATTTTTATTACTACTACAAATGTTTTTTAACTTCAAATCCCATTGTTTATTTCTGGTATATAAGAAAGCAATTAACTTTTATATATTTTATTTTTTATTTTGTATACTTGCATATTCTAGGAGTGTTTTTCTTTAATTATAAATTTGTTAGAGCTTTCTACGTAGATAAGTCATCTGTGAATAACAACAGTTTTATTTCATTCCTTACAAATTATATACCTTTATTTCTTTTTCACATCTTATTGCATTAATTACGATTCTCAGTATGATGTTGAATGGGAGTATTGAGGAAGGATACCTGTTTTTTAGTCTCAGAAGGAAAGTGCCAGTTTTTCCATTTTGTGTAGTGTTAAGTTGTTGGCTTCTTGTAAATGTTCTTGAACAGGTTGAAGAAATTCCCTCTATTTCTAGCTTGCTAAGATTTTTTATCGTGACTAGGTTTGCCTTTTGTCAAATGCTACATTAACTACTGTGATCATATGATTTCCTTAAAAAATAGTAACTTGCATTGATCCTATATAGTGGATTACATCAACTGATTTTGAATGTTAAACCAGACTTGCATATTTAGAAAAAATCCCACTTGTTTATGGTGAGTAATTCTTTTACAAATTAAAAATTGGATTTGTTATTATTGTGTTGAGTTCTGTATCTATATTCATGAAAGATGTTGCTCTATAGTATGCCTCTTTTTTCCTACGTCTCTGGACTGTGACCTTCGTGATGTTTCTTTAGCAGTATATAGGCTTCCCTCCCCTGTCCCCTGCTTGGTTTCCCTAGCTTCAGCATCCCAAATATATTTTCCTGAAGACTCGAGCTCTGTTTATTTTAGGTTTTCTGTGTGTTTATTTTCTGCACATGAGAGTGGGAGGCCGGAGGGATTGGCGGGAGGAGAATTCCCTTCCTCTTAGATGGAACAAGGCTCTGGAAAAGTCTTTTCTCCCCTGGAGAGTAACTTTGCAATGGAAAAGGCTGTGAGCATATTTCAAAATGATTACTCCTCCTTCTTCCTGCCAAGACAATTAGGGAACCTTTTTCAGATTCCCACGTCTGAGCAGTATAGTTCCCAGAAATAAATCCCAAGAAAGTCTGAAGTCCTCCTTGACAGCAGCTATTAAGCAGTTTTTCACTCCCAGCTAGTCCATGTTCAGCCTCCAACATTTCATCAAAATTACCACTTAAGCCAGCTTACAACTACAGGACTTCTGTCCTAGTTAACAGTATTCACCTGTGTCTCTCTGGATCTACGTCTCCAGATTGTGGTTGTGGCCATTTGTCTGCATCCTCAGTTCTCTGATCCAAGAAAAGCCATTGATTTTCACTTTGCCCAGCTTGTTTTCTTTTGTGAGGCTGCAAGTGACAACTTCTAGACTCTACACGTCAGCCGTGAAGCTAGAATTCTCTCTCCGGTGCATTTGTAATCTCAGGCATTGTAGTTTTCATCTCTCAAAGTTCAAGTTGAATGGCTTCTATAGAATCCATGTCTCTTTTTAACTTTTTGAACATACAGAATCCAATGTAGAACATTTTGAGCATATGGCATACAACTATAATAACCGTTGAATGTCATTGTCTACTGATTTAAGAGCCATGGCATTTCTGGGTTGGTGTTGATGAATTGACTTTTCTCTTTATGATAGGTCATATCTTCCTGGCCTTTCCCCCCCTGATCATTTTTGGTTGAATGGAAGCTATTATGAATCATACTTTGTTATATGATGGACATTTTAGTATTTCTATAAACGAGAAATCTTCTAGATGCACTTAAGTTACTTGGAAAAAAATTTATATTTTGGGGTCTTGTTTTTAAGGTTTGTAAGGTGAGAGCAGACCAGTTAGTAAGTGGATAAGCAGCAGTCTAGAGATAATTATTTCAATCTCATGTGAACACAGGGCACTGTTACAGATAAACATTTCAGGCGATTTCTACATGCACGTCTTGACTAAGGCTTAGCTGACTACTAATGGGAGAACCTAGGTAGAACTGTGGAGTTCTCTCTCTGTGTAGCATTCTCTTCTTAGTACTTGACTTCTCCAGACACTAGTTTCATGTCGTCAACTAAAAGATTGTACCAGGCTCTGCCTGCATTCCCCTTCCCTGGATGCAGCTTAAAACTCTCTCAAGGCAGTAAGCTGGGGCAGTCTTAGGACTCACCTTGTTTTTTAATAGACCAGGAAGCACTCTCCTTAGTTGCCTTATATCTAGTGTCTTGAAAACTATTGTTACATACACATTGTCCATTTGTTTGTTCCAGGTAGGAGGACAAATCTAAATCCTGTTATGCTATCTTGGCTGCAAACCAAAGTCCCTTTGATAATATTCTAGAATATACTAGAATTATACACACACACACACATACACACACACTTATATACATATCCATTTTGTATAAATATAAATGTATATGTATTTATTCTATTGTGTGTATATGTTTCCCTGTTTCTCTCTACATAGGTATATATCCACTCTGTCCATGGCAAATAGTAGCTTGGATCAATTTCCTCTATGATATTCATTAAGAGGATAACGTAAATATGTGAAATATGAAAACTATGTGTGCATATAACAGAAATGCTTCTCCTCGTGTCTTGAAACAAAATAAAACAAAAAATAATTTGCCTCATTCAATAATAGGATTGTTAAAATGCCTTGTGTTCTTGGGGTTCACTAAGCAGCATTCTAACAGCACAGAGGCATGTAACTTCAGTGAGAATATAGGTCTAGATGGGTTGTTTCTCTTCCTGCTACTGCCCAGACTTTGGCACAATATCCATTCACGATGTATTTTCCCCTGTCACCAACCTAGGTTTCATTTAGATTATCTATCATTTTAGTCTCTGGAATAGAAAAGAGCTTATCTGCTTCATCATTTCTAGGATAAAAAATATAGATATGACCAGGAGGGTTATATTTGGAGTCCTTATATACATGTCTTAACACTACATCCCTTGTATACATGGGATACATGTATACATCCCTTAACACTGAAGACTAATTGCATCACTGTGTTACCATTTCTAGTCAATAGAAATTTATTTCTTTCAGGGGAACCCTGATAAATGAAACTCCAACGGTTTTTAATTTTTTTTACGTTTATTCATTTTTGAGAGACAGAGAGAGATGGAACACGAGTGGAGGAGGGGCAGAGAGAGGGAGACACTAAATCTGAAGCAGGCTGCAGGCTCTGAGCTGTCAGCACAGAGCTCAGTGCGGAGATTGAACCCATGAACCACAAGATCATGACCTGAGACAAAGTTGGATGCTTAACTGACTGAGCCACCCAGGGAACCCCAGAGACTTTTTAAACTCAATTTAGTTTCCTAAATAGATTTTTAAAAATTATTATTTTGCTCCTAAAGAGTTTTTATCTCCTAAAAGTGGAATATGTAACTTACAGCAACTTCTCTGATGAGATAGAAAGTTAGAAATTTAAATCATTGAATAGGGATTTTTCCACGTGTTCCTTGACCCACGTTGAGATTTAAGTATACCTAACCACTTAATATTAAACTGAGATGATTTTTAATAGAATATCTATTTTCCACTTATGGATAAATACAAATTTAACCAAAATATTAGGAGAAAATTAGGTAGGAAGCTCAGCATTGTGTCCTTTTTAAAATAATGGTCTCTTGGCCCCATTTTACTCATAAGAGAGGGGGTACAGATTATGGCCAAAGGAGTTTTAACATGAATGAAAAATCTTTCTTGACCGCATAAAGGAAAACATTGCTTTCCATTATCCACAGAGCGTAGACTGCTTACATATACTAATTATTTTATATATCTATATTTTATATATCTATTTAGGGCCAAGGTCCTCAACTATATAAAACCCAACATATCTTTATATAACAAGTACTGTGGGAAATTGTATTTGATATCATTTATACCTTTACAAATCAAGGTAATTAATTGTGATATAAAGAAATAAAAGAAATATACTTTATACTGTATTAATATGTATTTTAACATGTAAATACTCAGGTACAACTATACCAGAGCATGTAATGAATTATTCAGATGCTCAAATATATGTAGGGTCACAATGAATATCATAGTTTATACAGACTTAGGTTCTTAGGTTAGAGACTTAGGTTATAGATTTGGGTAATCATAAGTAGGTATTTCACTTACATGCATGCCCTTAGAGACTTTTGAAATTCACGCAGAATGCAAACTAATTGTTTATTACTCTATTTGTCCCTTACATTATGGAATATCTAACATTCCTGGAACCTGACCACTATATGCAAATTATGTCTTCTAATCATGTGGGCATAAAAATGTCTCCAAATGTTTGGACAAAAGTCCAAAACAGTGTACCATCACCTCTGAGAAATAGTGCTCTTGGATTTTACGTTTATAAGGACAGCTTGAAGTACAACACTGTTACCATAGCAGGAACAGGTAGCCTGGGTACCTTACTGCTAGTGAACATAATTTGGAGCACATGAAGGAGAGGAACAAGAGAAAGACCTGAGTCTTGAGAAACAATTAGAAAGACTAAGCATTGAGACAAAGAGTTGATGGGAACTTGGGCCTACTCAGATGGCCCCAAGAGCAATTATTTTGATTTTAGCTACACTCATAGGCTGGTGAGACTAAAAATTCTCCAATTACATTTATGTAGACAATTATCCATTATTTATATCTTGAAGAAGGATTTGTGTGTTTATGTTCATGCATGTATAAATATAAAGTTATAAATGCATAGACCTACTATTTAATTCAACCAAATTCTATTGGGATCTTGCTCAGTGTCTGTTACCATGGTATATAAATGGAAGCAAATGAAACCCTATTCTCAAACCCTGTTGTATATACATACACACAATACAAAATTAGTTCCCTTCAGTAGGAATAATGTGATTGGGATCTCCCTTTAACATCTTAAACAAAACAAAGCAGAACAAAACAAAACAAAACAGGAAGGAGCTTGTCACCTGCAGTAAAGTTTTTTAAAAAAATGACTAATAATGTTTTCCCATATTGCCATTTTATTAAATATGAGGGAAATATTGGTTTCCAAATAAAATGTAGCTCTAAGGAACAAAACATCCGATATTACCATAGTCATTTATTTAGTATATTGTTTTCTATTCATGTAGTTGCTAGAAGAATTTAGTACTCCGGAGAAATCAGGTATTTGTAGTGGTCTCATATAGCATTCCAAAGAAGCAATTCTATTTCCTGTTAGCTATATTTCATAAATCAAAGAAAGCATTAGAGACCATTTCACTTGGAGTGACGTAGTAGCTGTCAATGCGCGATGATTTGAGAATTGATGTGTTCCCTACCATATTGTTTCTTTAGCTGATTCCATCATAATCTCAAACATTCATGTTGATTATTCATAAGGTCTTCCCACTCAAAGCTAAACAGTTCTGAAGGTGATATTAAATAGATGTTTAATTTTTTTTTCTTAAGCTGATTTAGCAGACTTAATTGTCTGACAGAATCCAGAGAGAATAGCATAGAAAAATTCAGACAGCATTTGCTAGTGACAGAGAAAACAGGAGGGAATAAAAAATCCTAAATAGGAGGTCCAAAGTGAGAGGGCAGACCACTTAAATATTAATTAACAAGCATGTATTTAACACCTGCTTTGTGCCAGGCACATTTGTGGCCTCCGGAGTTATAATAGTGAAAAAGATAGACTCTACACTTGTTGCACAGAAGCTTAAAATAAATCTAGGACAGGAGTTATGATATGAGGAGGTGGGGTTGGAATTCTAGCTAGGTTGGAGATTGGTGAGGGAAGAACTTTCTAGAAGTGAACTTTTGAGTATGTGTTTAAATAAAGTGAGGGCCCTTAGCTTTGCAGGTGTCTGGGGGAAAGTCCATTCCAGGCAAATGAAAGAGCAGGTGCAAAGGCTCTGAGGCAGGGATTTAGTTGATATATTTAATGAACAACAAGGAAGACCAAATGACTACATATAGGATAATGAGAAAGAAAGGAAAAAAAAATAAAGCAGTAGGAGGTAAAGTTAGAGAGTAATAGGGGATTGATCATGAAGGATCTTGTATTCATAATAAGTACTTTGACTCTCACATGGGGTGGTTTTTGCACAGGAGTGTCATGATCTCATTTATATTAAACTGGAGAAGATGCTCACAGAGGAGTTATTAAGAAGTGGTCAGCTTTTGAGTATATTTTCAAAATAGATTTAACAGGATTATTGAAAGACCAGAAATGAGCTGTGAGAGAATAGTACAGGATGACATCAAGATTCTTGCTTGAGCAACTGAAGGAATGGAGTTATCACTAAATGAAACGAAGAAAATTCTGGTGGAGATCACCAAGGAATATCCTGCGTTCACTTTTGGATAAGTTAAGCTTGACCCACCTGTTTCATGTCCAAACAGACATGTCAAAAGAGCAGTTGCACATACAGGTGTAAAGTTCAAGGCAGTAATCCTTCCTGCAGATACAAATTTGTCATGTATACAGTTTAAAGCCACAAAATGGAATTAGATCTAGGGAAATTCCATAGATCACCAGTATATATAGACAAGAAGTCCAACATCAGAAGTTGGGAAGATGAAGGAGATTCAGCGAAAGGCCCAGAGGAATTACCAGAAAGATGACTGAAAAACAGGCAAGTGGGTGTCCAGGAAGCCAAAGGAGGGTGATATTTTAAGGCAGAATGAGCAACGAACTGTGTCCAGTGCCCTGACAGGTCTGTAGAGATGGCCATGTGGGAGGAGGGTAGGATCAGCTTAAGCACATTAGATCCTGGAAGTTTAAGGATCAGAGGGGCCACTGACAAACCTCATCTAGTATGTGGTATTCCCAAGGATTGATCAGGAAAACCTAGATATCTTTGACTTTATTCTTTTACTTTCATTTCCAAATAATCCCCATGTCCTGTTAATTCTTCCTGAACATTAGCTTTTGACTCTTTGTTTTGTCCCATTTAATTAATCTCCCTGTCAGCAATCTGAATCATACCTCTATCTTCAGACTACATAGCCCCCTAAGTGGTATAGTTTGTCTTGTGGGCCAGATAGGGCCAACTTCTCTACCAGAGTGAACCCAGTTCTTGGGGTCCATGATACTTTTAGGGTTCCATGAAAATGTTTTCATTTCTCTTAAAGTCAGAAGGAAAAGAGCTATTAGATCAAAGAAAATTTTTATATTGTAATGCTAGTATATTTGTCTTTATACCAATGTACTTGTAACATATTACATATATTTATAAACAAAGGGACCATAAAGAAAAAAGTGCCCAGGGCCCCTGAAAGTCATGATGTGCCCCTGGAGCTATACACATTCTTCTCTGCAGCAAGGCAATATTGGAGCAAAGCTTTTTCAAGGTATTTCTGTCCTTCAAGTGCTTCCTTGGAAAAAATACCTCCTACAGAGTAAGAGCAAACTCTTTAGCCTAAATGACCTACCTCAATCTTTCATAAAAGTGACATTCAATATTTGCTGATATTCCTGCCTACTCCTCCTGTCACAGTCTCTGTGCCTTAACTACACCAATTGCTTTTCTGTTGTTTTTCTCCTCTCCAGTGCTAGTCCCCTGCCTGATTTGATCTTTTCACCTCCTCTTATACCTCAGAGTACAACAATGTGACTATCGTTGACAGTAGTGCATCATATACTTGAAATTTGCTAAGAGGGTAGATCTTAAGTCTTGTCATCACAAATTTTTTAAAAAATTGATAACTTTGAGATCATGGATATGTTAATTAGCTTGATTGTGGTATATACTTTGCAGTGTATACATACATCAAATCAAGTTGGACACCTTAAATAGATATACATTTTAATTGTCAATTTTACTTCTGTAAAAGTGGAGAAAAATCATAATTTGACATCCTTAAAACCAATATATTTTAAGTATTCCTTCAACCCATTTTAGTTTTAGTGAAGATATGAGAAATGTATCTTCTATGAACAAAATCATGTATTTGTGTTCAATATAAGAGTTTATTACATACAAAAAATACCCTTTTTCACCACCTAAAAATTAATGAACGAATGAAAAATGTTTTAAATATTAGTGGTTCCTGTATCAAAAAGGAATGACAGCTGTTCTTTCTACTTTAATATGACCCGGGGGCATTTGGTCAAGGGAGAATCCTGAGGGACTATACCTGCCTTGAGGCATAGTGAGTGCTGGCCTGATAAGAAACCATCTTTCTGGGGCGCCTGGGTGGCGCAGTCGGTTAAGCGTCCGACTTCAGCCAGGTCACGATCTCGCGGTCCGTGAGTTCGAGCCCCGCGTCAGGCTCTGGGCTGATGGCTCGGAGCCTGGAGCCTGTTTCCGATTCTGTGTCTCCCTCTCTCTCTGCCCCTCCCCCGTTCATGCTCTGTCTCTCTCTGTCCCAAAAATAAATAAAAAAAAAAAAAACAAAAACGTTGAGAAACCATCTTTCTTTAAAACATTGTGGAAAAAGATGATTTTGCAAACTACTTATTTACCTTTTGTGTTTTTTACACACATATTGATTTATTGTTAAATCAATTAAACTATTCCCCCACCCCTCTCATTTTTACAGTGAGTTGCTAAAAGGTAATATTTATTGGAGGTTAACATATAAAAAAGACACCATGAATTTTAAGGAATGGTCCCACCTGAAACATTATACTAAAACATTTGAAGGTTGGTTTAAATAAATAGTCACTGGAGTTAATATCACTTCAGCTTACTGCATTATTTCGATCTCAATAATCTTTATGGTTCCCACACCAGGACTGTGTAGATTTCATATGCAAAATAATTCATTACTGATAAAGAGGGGTGTTTTTTTGTTTGGTTTGTTGGTTGGTTAGTTGGTTTTTATTTTTTCATGAAAAGAGACTTCTCAAATGACCTCCTCAGAAGGAGGTTTTAAAAACTACCTTAGAAACATTCAATGTCATGGAATTCTAATAAATATTAATTTATGACTTGAACTTGCTACATTTAAATTTAGAAGAGATAACATTCAAACCAGGAGAAATAAACAATAAAACAGAATAACACAGCAATATGAAAATGATGATTTATAATTCTACATGGTTAAAGCTGGAAATACATATTGTGCAGAATATGGCTGGACTTTAGAAAACCAAGGGGATTTTACACAAACAGAATTAAACTAGGTAGAGGAATTTGTATTATTTTCCTTTCCCCTTAAATCTGATGGATGGTGAAGAATGACAAGATTATCATTTTATCTGTCAGAGCCTTACAGTAACAATTTTTTTTCGTTTTTCCATTGTAATAGTTTAGATGGTATTAGTTTCAAGTAATGGAGACTAAGTAAGTGAAAAGAAGACTTTTATTTTAAGAGTACATGAGCATCTCTTAGAATCCAAAGGTGTGTGTGTGTGTGTAGGAGAGGTGGCGGGTGCTAGCAACTTAAGTCTTCCAAGATTTTATTTTATTCTTTTAAATGCTGTTTCCTTCCAAGAATCTACGATATTTGTCGCCGTTGTAGCTCTCTGAAGACTATCTCTCTTGCCATTTGATCTATATTATGAAATATGGCTGCTTCCAGAAACTGAGTTTATAGTTCTTGTCTCATGCAGATGATCAAGAGCTTTCAAATCCATGTCCAAATGCCTGGGAAAGAGTGTCTGTTTCCTGTGTATACAGTGGGAACTGGATGACATAGTAGGGTTCTGACTGATAGGAGTCTATCCTTTTGGATTGGAAATTAATTAATGGGGTTTAGGAAAACAAGTCAGACCCCTCCTTCTTCCCGTCAAGAATAGGATCGTCAGAAGAACCCGGTCTGCTCAGTAACTATCACCCACACCCTAGGCACACTGTTCCTTCTCCCACAAAGAGGAATTATTTCCCCATCGTAAAAGCTGTATACTTTTCTAGCAAATCTCTTTAAGCCCTACATATTCAAGGTCACACCCATAACATAGTTAAACACTTGGTTGAAAAACGTCTGCTGTAAATTGAATGCAGAATGGAGAAGAGAAGGGAGATGGGGAAATGAGAGAGCTCACAGGAGCCTTCCAGGAGGAGATAGCCTGTACTGAGCTCTAGTCAATTATTGTCTTCCAGGAGTGCTGACTAGGTTAACAGATCTTATGATTTTCCTGAGCATCTTCAATATTCAGATCCTTAGGTGACATTTTCCTCTTTAAAGATTTGGGGGACTCATTCAATTAAAAATTAATAGGTGAACAATGTTTTAGGACTTAATGTAGCTCATTGGCAACCAGTTTGTGAACTCTAATATATATGCTTGTTAAATAAATGATTGAATGAATAGATGAATGACCTATGTTCCTTTGGTGACAGTGATTGTTTATCCCAACAGAAATGTTGGCCAAGCCTTTCTGAAATGTCCATGCCTTAAAAAGGTGAACTTTCAAGATGTAAGTATAAGTCTCAACAATTTGTAAAGGAAATGAATTTATCTGCCAAGATAAGCTGATCTCCTGCATGAACATATTTTCCTAAGACTTCACCTGACCACTTTGAGCAATTCAACATAGGTTAACCTATTGATTATAGGCCAACCAATACAAATTCATTGCTCATCATAATGCTTAGGGAGATGCGGCTATGGCAGAAGAAAACAAGTCTTGCTAAGGAATATAAATGGAGCAGAGTTGGTGCTGAATCCTTAGCAAATTGCCACTTAGGCCATTGGAGCATGAATAGCTTTGTGACTGTTCCAATAGGTGTCAGCCAAGTGCCACCTGAGCTGTTCTGACAAAACTAAAATAGCATGTCACAGCTTCCTGTTTCCTGTACAAACTAGAACAGTGCTATTTCAGACTGAGAAAACATCCACCTATTACATAATAGCGAGGCAATATATCTGCTTTGGGAATTGGAAGAAAGTTGATATTTTAAATGGTGGTAAACTTAGGATACTGCCAAATAGCTCAAGCAAATTCCTTGGAAGATTCCTGCTCTTGAATTGGCCAATAGGTTGACATATTGTACAAAGCCTCCATTTTAATTATCAGCCAGATCTCTGAGCACATTAGCACTTAACCTATGAATGAGAAGACACACTTCTTGAAAAGCTTTTCCCTTTGGGATTGTATCTTATAATTACCAAATGACGTATTCCCTATTCTTTATGGTAAGGGAAATGGTATTTCTAATGAGCATGCTTGTATCATACCTTGTAGGATCTGACTCCCAGCTCTCCGATGCCTCACACACGCCTCAGCACGAGAATTCAAATGTGTTAGGTGGCTCTGGGGAGAAGTCTATTTGGGGAATCACTAATACTTTTCTTCAGTGTCCTTTTTCCAGCATTGAGATAGAAATACCCATCACAAAGAAATCATACTGAGACCTGTAATGCCAGTAATGTTCCCTTATTATCCATTAACTCCACCCTTCTTTGCCTGTCAAGCTTCCTATATTGTTGCCAACACTTATCATCTGACTCAGTTTCTTGGTTGTCCCACTCCATTGTCTCTGGGCCATTCTTCTTTACTTGGAACTTAATTATTTCTAAGTATTGCCTCTGCAATTCTCTTCTTTCTGTTTTATACTCCACCTGATCTGTTTCTTCTGCTTTTCTTTTGTCTTATTCTATTTAGGCTATAAGGCCTGAATGAATGTCTCTGTTCTCCACTCAGTATTATTTGTTTTGCCTCATTTTACCCTCTCATCTCCTCCTACAGAAGTTAAGACTTCTGTTTACTCACTGACTGTATATGTATCTTGATATTTCCTTGAGAATAGGCAGATCTCATAGTCCTTGAGTTCATAAGAGGCAAAAGGAAGGTACACAAAACATACTGACAAATCAGTGGAGTCAGAAGAATAACAAAGAAAAGAGACAAAAAGCGGTAAGAGAAAAGATACCCTGTTTGGGGGGACCTCAGAAATAAAAATAACTGTATCAGCAACAACATTCTTTGAAGTGACAATTAATATTGAGATTCAAATGTATATATGAGAGAAAAAGAAAATGGTATTAGGTGATTATTAGACACAGCCTAAGTTAAGTGTGCATTAAAACATGTTCCGATTCACTAGCATCTATAAATTTCCAAGTCAGTTGTACTTTTTCACTATTGCATGTTTCGTATATACATGTCATTCCATAGATTAATTCTTCCTATCTTGCATTGGTAGGCTGGCTTTCAGGGACTCACTTGCAGTACTTGGATGGGATATGAAATGGGATTTATGATCTTGTTTTTCTGGGTTAAGAACATTAATATTTTTATTTAATTTAGCTTCTGTCAGTAAGGAGCTTAGAAAATGAAACACTTTTTAAATTTTAAGTTTATTGCACCTACATTCATCTCATTTCAGGAGAATGTTACAGGTCAGCAAATTACATTTCATTTGTACTTTCCTTGTGTCATTATGTTATTTTCAATAATCAATCATATTTAAAATGGATGTATAACTATTTTTTATTTGAGGAGGTAAAGTAATATTTCAAATGTGTGGGATAAAAACGTAATTAGTTAAGCTGACATTTATTAAGTTCTTAGCCTGATCAAACATAGTCGTTGTCAGTTTTAGAGAAGGAGAAATTGAAATTGGATCTATTTGAGACTGCCCAGAGATTGGCATTATTAATATTCTTTTCTCTTTGTTTGCTTTTAAACATTGTTTTGCTAAAAAAAAAAAAGGCTGGAAAAGGCAAATGTTATGATGAGAGGTTTGGAGAGGGCTGATAATTGTGTGGTTGACGCAGTAATGGAACTTTGTTCCTGTGTGGCATTTTCTTTAAGTTTGGAGCCTTACAGTCTCCTACTGAGATAATATAGTTCTTCACGTATTATTGATTGCAGTATGTTTGAAGAGCATATCATAGTTACAGATTCTGTTTCTTGAATATTATATGAAATGAAACTGAGTCCTGCGTTATGCATTTCTACAAATTGGTGAATTTGTTAAGCCCATTTTCCAGGCTACATTTATTAGCTCTTACTAGTTTCATTTTTAGTGCTTGAAAATTACATAAAGAAATACATTTGTCACATTCTATAGTGAGGATCTAGGGGGGTTGATTATATGCAGTCATTCCTAAAACTTAAATAAGGTTATCATCTTACACTTAAGCTAGAATAATTCAAAAAATAAATTCTGTATCTACCAGGAACTGGAAAGGGGGTCAGATTATTTCAACCTCAAAATGTAAAAGAGCAAGATCCAGAAATCTAATTGCTCTAGTAATCCCTCATTGCAGAACAAACCACCCACAACTTAGTAGCTTAAAACAATAACATTTATTCTTCTCAGGAATAGTGGTGGCTCTGGTGCCGATGGCTTACTTCTGATCCACTTGGCATTGGTGGGGTGGCTTGAAAGCTAGAAGGTGGAATCAAGTGTCTGGTGCCTGGACTGGGAAGATTCAAAACATTTGGGGGTGAGGGAGCTGGGACTTCTGGGGGTTCTCTTTACATCTTTATGTGATCTCTCTGTGCCGTCTCTCCAGCCTAGTGGATTCAGGATAGCACGATTTCTTACTTGTAGGCTCAGGGCTTCTGAGGCACATATCCCAAGTGAGAAAGACCCAGGCAGAAGTGTAATTGCTTCTTATGATGTAGGCACATCTGCCTCCTTCATTCTCTTTATTAAAACACAAGTCACTGAAGCCACCCCATATTCAGTGGAAGAGAGATCAGATTTCTTTTTGATGAGAGGAATCCAAAGGATTTGAGACATATTTAAAGCCACACTAGTATCTGAATGTTCTATCATAAATATTAATATAACTAAAGGAACTATATAGCAAGGGATATACATATTTACAACTTTTTAAAATTGAAGTGTGGTTGACATGCACTATTAGTTTCAGGTATATAACATGATTTGACAATTATATATGTCAAACATATATATAAAATATCACCATAATAATTGTAGTTACCATCTATTGCTATACAAAGTTATTACAATATTATTGACTAGATTTCCTATGCTGTATTTTTCATCCCCATGATTTATTTTATAACTACTGGTTTGTATGTCTTAGCCCCTTCACCTGTTTTGCCTACCCCTCACCTTCCTCCCCTCTGGCAATCACCAGTTCTCTGTATTTATGAGTCTGTTGTCTGTTTTTTCTTATTTATTATTTTTTTAGAGTCCACATGTAAGTGAAATCATATGGTATTTCTCTTTCTTTGTACTTATTCATTTAACATAATATCCTCTAGATCCATCCATGTTGTTGAAAATGGCAAGATGTAGGGGCGCCTGGGTGGCTCAGTCAGTTAAGTGCCCGACTTCAGCTCAAGTCATGATCTCACAGTTAGTGAGTTTGAGCCCCACGTCGGGCTGACAGCTCAGAGCCTGAAGCCTGCTTCAGATTCTGTGTCTCCCTCTCTCTCTTTGCCCCTCCCCTGCTCATGCTCTATCTCTCTCTGTCTCAAAAATAAATCAACACTAAAAAAAGTTAAAAAGAAAGAAAATGGCAAGATGTCATTCCTTTTTATGGCTGAGTAATATTCCATAGCAGCAGATGTATGTGTGTATACATATATGTGTATATATGTGTATATATATGTGTTTTTGTATTTGTATTATATACATATGTATGTGTTATGTACATATACATGTGTATTATATACATATACATATATATATATATATATATATATATATATATGTATATGTATAACCTGGTGATTCTCCAGAGAATTATTATGAGTGAAAAAAAACAGTCATAAAATTTCAATAGTGTATAATTCCACCTCTACAGCATTCTTGGAAAAAAATATTATAGAAATGGGGAACATGTATGTGGTTGTCTGGATATATATACATATATATATATGTATATATACATACACACACACACATATACACACACATGTGTGTATGTATGTATATAATACACACACACATACATCTATACAAACATATATACACACACACTTATATATGTATACACACACACACATAAACACAACATCTTTTTTATCCATTCATGTATCAGTAGACACCTAAATTGCTTCCATATCTTGGCTATTGCAAATAATGCTGCAATAAATGTAAGTGTGCATGCATCTTTTTAGCTTAGTGTTTTTGTTTTCTTTGGGTAAATACCCAGAAGTAGAATCACTAAATTATATAGTATTTCTATTTTTAATTTTTGAGGAGCCTCCATACTGTTTTCCATAGTGACTGCATTAAATTACATTCCCACCAACAGTGAATGAAGGTTGTTCCCTTTTTCACCACATCTTCGCCAACACTTGTTATTTTTTGTCTTTTTTGCTACTAGCCATTCCGATTGGTGTGAGGTGATATCTCATTTTGGTTTTAGCAAGGTATATTCCAGTATTTCCTGGGCTCTCTAAAGCAATTTTTCCTCAGAATTAAGACACTTCTTCACACTATTCATGAGGCTGTTCTAAATCCCTACAGTATTTATATTTTTGCTGTTTAACATGTTCTAGGCCACAGATTCATCATTCCCCCACATAAACACAATTATTATTTAAAAAATTTTTTGTAATGTTTTTATTTATTTTTGAGAGAGATAAAGAGCTGGAGAGGGGAAGAGAGAGAGGAAAACACAGAATCTGAAGCAGGCTCCAGGTTCTGAGCTGTCAGCACAGAGCCCAACGCAGGTCTTGAACTCACGAAGCGTGAGATCGTGACCTGGGCCGAAGTTGGATGCTCAACCAACTGAGCCACCCAGGTGCCCCAACACAATTATTTTAAAGAGAATTTGTGTTAGGTTGTGACCTTTGAGAATCAGACACTAAAACAGGATTAGTTATACAAGAGATTTTTGGGGAAACTCCTAGAAGGTGCAGGGAGGCAGTGAATACCAAGAAATCCCTTAAACTGTGATGCAGGGCTGACACCCATGAAAGGGGAAGAAGAAGGAAGGCAGACTGGACAGGAATAGTCTCATAGTGTAATACAGTTCAGATATAGGTTTTACCAGGCCAGTCAGGAGCAGTAATTTCTTTAAAAGACAAACGAAGTATAAATCTATCATACAATCCAGTGAGTTCACTCCTGGCCATTTATCCCAGAGAAATAAAGACTTAATGTTCATATAAACAATTGTACAGAAATGTTTATGGCAGCTCCATTCATAATTACCTCAAATTGGGAACAATCTGGATGTTCTTCAGCAGCTGAATTGTTTAGCAATCTGTGGTACATCCATACCATGGAAAAATACTCAGCAATTAAAACAAACAATTGAAACACACAACAGCAACCTGACGATTCTCCAGAGAATTATTATGAGTGAAAAAATCCAGTCATAAAAATTTATATACTGTATGATTCCATTTATACATCATTCTTGAAGTGAAAATATTATAGAACTGGGGAACATATTTGTGGTTGCCTGAATCTAAGGAGAGGTTGAGAGTGAGGGGATAAACGGCTGTGGCTATAAAAGGGAACATGGGTACTCTTGCAGTGATGGAATTGTTCCATATGTTGACTATCAGTGTCAGTATGTTGGTTGTGAAGTACCCTAGGTTTAAAAGATGGCGCCACTAGGGACACCAGATAAAAGGTACATGCAGTCTTACAACTGCATATGAATCTATATTTATATCAGGATAAAAATTTTAATTAAAGAATAAAATTAAAGTGATAAAACATGCAATTTTCAAAGGAAGCAAACTTGAAAACAATCTATAGTTTGTCACTAATAAAGGAAACGTTACGTTGGTTAATTTGAGAATGGAATTTTTAGTTTGAGTGTACTAACAAGAAATGTCCCAACTCTTATGTTACTTTTGTTTCAGAAGTTTCTAAAATCATCTCCAAAATGTGTTTTTTTTCTTGATGTATCAAATTATCTGGTATTTACATATAAGTAGTAGAAAACATATTTCTTCTCCATTTGCCTCTACCATCCAGTGTGTAAAAATACTTATGAATAACTTTCATCATATTTTAAGTTTCTCTTCATACTATTCAAAATATATCCAGTAAGTTTTCAGATGATTTTATAACTGTGTTCATCATATAATGAAAAGAATCCAACTTACTCAGGAAAATGTTCCTGTTTTGATACAACATATTCCCTTTGACTTGTGTGGTACAGTAGAAACTCAGTATAAAAGAAAAAAAATTGTCAAATGAGTAAATAAAATTTCAATTCATGCTCACTTGGCCCATTCAATCATAAATACACTATTGTGAACTTAAGAGTTTATTCAGAAAGTCTTGACGTTTTCTGACTCCTTGAATACCCAAGTGAAGGTGTTTCCAAGAGAAACCAATGAGTTCAGGTTTAACACAGTACCTAATCAATCAGTCTCTGTTTACTGCTACATGAGGTTGAAAAAAAAAATGGTTGAACAATTTCAGGATTTCCTTTAAAATAATAGAGATAAATGATACCGTGGTTAATGGTTTCTCTTAAATTGTCATTTATATTTCAGTTGGTATGGACTTTTCCCTGTAATAGCAGTGAGTGAGTAGGTTTTTCTTCATTACAGTTCAATGGCTTAAGTTAATACAGCATGTCCTCTTATTAAATCATTTTGGCTTTTGCACCATTTTTGCTTGTTCCAATCATCTCTCCAATCCATGTCTCTGTGTCTATATCATGATGTTATTAGTGAGTTTTTAAAAACTTTTTTCTAGTTGTCCTTGTTATGAAAGATTAGAGGAACAAAATGACTTTGTGAACTTCAAGAAACTCAACCCTGACAAACACCCAAAAATGAATTGGGTTTACTCTATGGGCTTTATCATAGTGTTACAGTGAATAGCATTGACTTCATTGCACCCTAATTAATACTTTAATCTATACAGGGGCGCCTGGGAGGCTCAGTTGGTTAGGTGACCACCTTCAGCTCAGATCATGATCTCACAGTTTGTGAGTTCGAGCCCACGTCGGGCTCTGTGCTGACAGCTCAGAGCCTGGAGCCTACTTCAGATTCTGTGTCTCCCTCTGTCTCTACCCCACCCCTGCTCACGCTCTGTGTCTCTCTGTCTCTCAATGATAAATAAACATTAAAAAATTTAAAAAATAATAATAATTAAAAAAATACTTTAATCTATACAACTTAGGACCATAAATGAAATTCTATGGTGAACTGACGTATTTTGCTGAGTGATTTTATCAGTTATCTTGTTTATTTTGTTCTTGGTCAGAATCCTAATTTTGTTGTGTTAAGAGCAGATTTCCTAAATGTTTTACTAATATCTTAGAAGCTATGGCCTTTGCAAGCAAATGCAAATCTGTAAATAAGTCCCCAACTTTTGCAACATTCAATTCATGGTTCCTAGTACTTTAAATTCCAGAATTTTTTTAGAATTAGTATTTTTACTATATTTATTGCTTTGAAATTTTCAAAGGAAATTCTTATGTGTATCAGAATGATACTTTAAAAAAAATTTTAAAAATGTTTATTATTGACAGACAGAGCATGAGCATGGGAGGGGCAGAGAGAGGGGGAACACAGAATCTGAAGCAGGCTCCAGGCTCTGAGCTGTCAGCACAGAGCTCGACAAAGGGCTTGAACTCACAAACCAGCAAGGGTGCCTGGATGGCTCAGTCGGTTGAGTGTCTGACTTCAACTCAGGTCATGATCCCACGGTTCGTGGGTTCGAGCCCCGTGTTGGGCTCTGTGCTGACAGCTCAGAGCCTGAAGCCTGCTTCTGATTCAGTGTCTCCCTCTCTCTCTCTGCCGCTCCCCTGCTCACGCTGTGTATCTTAAAAATAAATAAATGTAAAAAAATAAAAATAAAAATAAACCCTGGGAGATCATGACCTGAGCCAGAGTCAGACACTGAAACAACTGAGCCACCCAGGCACCCCTAGAGCAATTCTTAAAGTTGGATGGTTTTATACAAAACCCTGGCAGCATCTCTAAAAGTAAAATATCATAGTAAAATACCATTCACCAGTACATAAAAATGCAGATTTTGGGGCACCTGGGTGGCTCAGTCAGTTAAACATCTGACTCTTGGTTTGGGCTCAGTTCATGATATCATGGCTCATGAGTTTGAGTCCCACTTTAGGCTCTGTGCTGACAGCACAGAACCTGTTTGGGATTCTCTCTCTCTGTCTCTCTCTGCCCTGCTTGCTCTCTCTCCCTCTCAAAATAAATACACTTAAAGCAATTTAAAAATATTTTTAAAACTGCAGTTTTCAAAAAATGTACCTTATATTCAAACAACATTTTTATTGTCTGTGCTAATACTTTCACAGCTGTTTCAGAAAGTTTATATGATTCTTTAATTTGGCCTTCCTGAAAGTCACTGGATTTACCAAAAAACACAGTTGATAACCACTTCATAAAAATATTTACTTTTATTTTTAATTCAATTTTAAACATAAATTTGCAATATGGTCAGAAAGAGTACAGAGAGATCACACTTAAAGAATCAGGGGGTTTTGACAGAGGCACTGAAACAATTCAGTGGAGTAAGGAGTCTTTGACAAAGTATTCTGGAAATACTGTGAAAGGGAAATACTGCACCTCACTCCCTATTTCACAGCACATACAAAAATTAACTAAAAATGAAACAAGCTTATATAAGCGTCATGTTTCTAGAAGAAAACATTGGAGAATATCTCCATGACTGTAGCAAGTAGAGAGATTTTATTTTTACATAGGTCACACAATTAATTCATTAATGCTAAAAAAAGTAAAAATTGACAAATTGAATTTTATCATGCGTATGACGTTTTGCTCATCAAAGCAATCAGTGTGAAAATATACCTGTTACAGGAAAGATAAAAAGAAAGGAGAGAATCTCCTGAGCATTCCTACAAATGAAAAAGAAAAAGAAAAAAAAGGGCAGAAGATTTATATGAATGCTCAAGAAAATGACATATAAAAAGCACAAAAGACGTTTGGCCTAATAAGAATATAAAATGTATATTATTATTAATTATTAGTTAATTATGTATAATTATTAGCTATTATTAGCTATAATAATTAGCTGTTATTAGTGAATTTAAAACATACTCTTAATATAAGCTTATCACTCCCATTGATAAAGGCCAGATTAATATGAATTTACAATACAAATTTATTTATTCTTTTTAACTTTTTAAAAGTAGTCTCTACACGTAATGTGGGGCTTGAACTCACAACCCTGAGACCAAGAGTCAAATGCTGTACTGACTGAGCCAGGTGCCTTTATAGTACAAACTTAAAAACACATAGGAGGATATGCTGTTACAAAAGAGAGGCAGTAAGGGGCACCTGGGTAGCTCAGTCGGTTAAGCATCTGACTTCAGCTCAGGTCATGATCGCATGGTTTGTGAGTTCCAGCCCTGAGTTGGGCTCTGCGCTGACAGCTCAGAGCCTGGAGCCTGCTTCAGATTCTGTGTCTCCCTCTCTGTCTGCTTGTTTCTCTCTCTCTCTCTTTCTCTCTCTCTCTCTCAAAAAATAAATACTAAAAAAAATTTTTAAAAAAGAGGCAGTAGAAGTAGCAAACAAAATCTGCCTGCTAAATCATTCAGATATAATGTTTTTCAAGTTATTTGAAACTGGAATTTTATTCATCCAGTGGACTTTGTGGTGTGTTTACAAAAGAAACCCCATAGTTCTATAGTGAAATGAGAAGATGCTTTAAACAATAGTGTATTAGGAACGTACTAGGAAGTTAAAGACAAGAAGCATAGAGAAGCAAAAGGACAGTGTATGAGATTGATGTAATTCATTTGCTCCTCATCCATCCCCTATTTTGAAATATTACTTCTATTTTATCGAATGTCTACTACATATCAAACATTGTATTAGAAATTGAGGGTCAAAATGATGTACTGGTACAATTTCTGTTTTCATTAGGTAAGTTAGAGGGAAAATCACTGAAATGTAAAATTATAGTTTTCTGTCATAAGGAAGTTCATAGACTTAGGTCATTTATTAAGAGGTAATATTTGAGCCTTTATATAGTTATTTATTCTTAAACATTTATTTTTGAGAGAGAGAGAGAGAGAGAGCGAGACCAAGAGCAGCAGAGAGAGCACAGAGCCTGATGTGGGACTTGGTCCCATGAATCATGTGATTGTGACCTGAGCCTAAATCCAGAGCCAGATGCTTAACCGAGTGAGTTACCTAGGTGCCCCTTGCTCAAAATAAATAAACATTAAAAAAAAAGGATAAAGCAGGGCGCCTGGGTGGCTCATCCAGTTAAGCGTCCGACTTCAGCTCAGATCACGATCTCACAGTTTGTGAGTTCGAGCCCCGCGTCGGGCTCTGTGCTGACAGCTCGGAGCCTGGAGCCTGCTTCTGATTTTGTCTCCCTCTCTCTCTGCCCCCGCCCTGCTCACACTATGTCTGTCTCTCAAAAAGTGAATAAACGTTAACAACAACAACAAAAAAGGATAAAATGGAGTTAATTGATAGCCAGAAGGAGGTTGTCTCAAAGAGTGAAAATAACCCATGCAAAGAACCTGATTTCAGGGGGATATATATTCATAAACCAAAAAGGAATTTAATGGCTGTGTGGAAAAAAGGAAGGAGGAGTCATTGAAGTAACACGAGCAGGGATATTCTGGGGCTGGATTTAGGAAGCAATATTTTTGTCTGGATATCATTCTTAAGAATTTTACCTCAAGTGAAACTTCATTATATAACCCTCTAATCTATAAAACTGCTTGTAAATTATAGCATCCTAGATTCAATCAGATCAGTAGCATTATAAGCTAGCAGAATAATTAAGAACAGAGGTCATAAAAGTGTCTTCTTTATTGAAAATAAGGATTCTTTTCTTTTTTAATTAAAAATACTCTAAAATTAATCTATACAAATGACATATGTTCAAATACAGCAAAGGAGTATATTATGAGAAAACAAAAACTCTTTCACATCCCAGATACCTAGGGTATTCTCTTCAAACATTGAAAACATTTTCTCATTGCTCTTCAAGCAGTTGGCTATACACCTAAAACATAGCTGATATATGGATAGATTTTTCTTTATTTTCTAAAATTTGAGGCATTCTACATGCTCTCTTCCCCGATTTTTGCTTTTTTTAAGCATATATGTTGGTGATAGTTTTATATCTGCATATATGTATTTATGATATTTCTATCATACATCTACATAGCATCTATAAATGCTACCCTATTGATTCTCACAGTTTCCCTTTGTTTTTCTGTCTTCCTCCCCCATTTTTCCTATTATAAAACAATGGTGTAATTAACTTCACTGTACACATTCCTTTGCATACTTTTATTCTTTTTTTCTAAATTTTTAAAAATGTTTATTATTTTTGAGAGAGAAGGAGACAGAGCATGAGCAGGGGAGGGGCAGAGAGAGAGAGAGAGGGAGACACTGAATCCAAAGCAGGCTCCAGGCTCTGTGCTGTCCCCATAAAGCCGGATGCGGGCTTAAACTCACAGACCATGAGATCATGATGTGAGCCAAAGTTGGACACTAAACCGGCTGAGCCACCCTTTTTTCTTTTTTTTCTTAATAGAGAAAGGGAGTGTGTGTGAGTGGGGTAGAGTGGCAGAGAGAGAGAGAGAGAGAGAGAGAGAGAGAGAGAGAGAGAGTCTTAAGCTGTTCCACACTCAGTGTCTCGATCCCATGACCCTGGGATCATGACCTGAGCCAAAATCGAGAGTTGGACACTCAACCAACTGCACCACCCAGGCTCCCCTCTTTGCATATTCTTCATAATGATAATCACATAACTCTGACTCCATCACAGGTACTCCTCTGGAATATTAAATATGTAATTAAATACTCCAGTCCTGTGATGAGGGTACTCTTGATTGTTTCCATTTCGTATGTGGGGAAAATGAAGAGAAAATTTCAATAATTTTCCAAAGTTCATACATATGGTAAATGGCAGAGCTGGAATTAGAAGGTAGCCAGAAAGAAAAAGCACTTTCCTAATACCCACAATAGATTTCCTTTCACATATTTGAACACAATATGGGATACAACAGTGGATTAGAATCCTCAAGTCAAAGAGCTTGTATTTGCTGTACAACTTATATTACTTTATTTCCCTTCAAAGAGGATTTCATCAATTTGTAATTCTAGCAATAATAGACTTCCTTCATCTCTGTGTATGCTCTCAGGTATTTTGGTAGCTATCTGTGTGGTAAAAAAAAAAGAAAATGGTTATTTTTATTTTTCTAATTATGCATGTGAATTCATTTATAATCCACTTGTCAACAATATCTTTGGTATGAATTGCCTTTTCTGTTTTCAGAGCCTTGTAAACCTCTGTTCCTCTAATGATCAAAAAGTAAACAAACCTCTCATTTGAAGCACTGTCTGTATCAATGAATATATATCTCTATATTTTAATCTGTTTTTTTACTCTTTCTCTGGCTACATGGAAGTCCTTGTCTGTTTCTCTGCCACTCTCAAATACTTTAATTTATTTTTTAAAGTCTCTTCATTTATTTTGAGAAAGAGATGGAGAATGTAAGCAGGGGAGGGGCAGAGAGAGAGAGAGAGAGAGAGTGAGAGAATCCCAAGCAGGCACTACACTGTCCATGCAGAGCCTTGACATGGGGCTCGATTTCAAGAACTGTGAGCTCATGACCTGAGCCAAAATCAAGAGTCAATACTTAAACTGAATGAGCCACCCAAGTGCCCTCAAATACTTTTAAGTAATACAGCTTTATAGTAAATGTGACAATTAGCAACCTAGTCTACCATTTCTGTAATTAAGATTTTTTTTTTCTGATTTGCTTTTTTTTCTTGCAAAAAAACTCTCTCTTTCTTGAGACTAGCTTGACTTTCAGTACTTGTCATCTTCAGGGTGATTTGTAGCTGATTTATTCTTCACTGATGAAACATGATGGTGTCAGTGGCAGTTGTCTTTTCCCAGACAAGCCCCAGAGTGGGATTTGGGGAGTGGGGAAAAAGCCCCTATCTTCTTGGCGATGCTTTCCTGAAATCCAAGCTAGAGATTCCATAACACATACCTGTGGTTCAGGGAGAGTGAATTGTCATGTCTCCAAGGCTGGACACTTGCCCACTGGGTTTAGTATGTTTTCCTAAATGAATGTTTCTCCATTTGTTGTATGGCTTTAGAACAATTTCCAGTGACTTTAAATGATTGTATTTTTAAGTTTTGTGTTTTTGTTTGTTTGCTTTTATGAGAAAATGTTCTTCTATTCTGTGTATAAATTTCTGGTTTAATTTTTTCACCAACCTTTGCCCTTCTTCACACCCATAAACTCCCATGCTTTATTCTAACTTCATTACTTGTACTTGATATTTGATTTCTTCTCCCCCCCCCCCCCTTTAAAAAAATCTGGTTTAATGATTTTGATTCTTTTTAACTCTGACTAATAGTTTGGTAAATAGGATTAAATCATGTTTTGATTACATACATATATTATTTGGGATCCTTCAGCAAAGAACAAAGATATGTTTAAGTTACCTCATGTATTGTGATATTGTTGCTTTGGGTCAGAATTTTCATTATTGCCAATAAGAGTTTTGTATGTGAAATCATTATTAAATATGGTTTTACCAAGAGAGATACCACATTTATTTTTATTCTACTAGTTGATATGCAAGTCTTGAAAAGCACAGATAATACAATCCTATAAGACTGTTTTAGGCCTGGGCACTTGAGTGGCTCAGTCATTTAAGCTTCCAACTGTTGATTTCGGCTCAGATCATGATCTCATGGTTCATGGGTTCCAGCCTCTGGTTTGGGCTCCACACTGACAGCTTAGAGCCTGTGTGGGATTGGGATTCTCTCTTTCCCTCTCTGTTGCTTCCCTGCTCATGCTTACTCACATGTGCACTCTCTCTCTTTTTCTCTCATAAGTGAATGAATGAATGAATGACTTAAAAAAAAAAAAAGACTATTCTAAGCCAGAGCTCTGCGGATAGAGTTTTATTTATCGCTTCAAGAGGGAAATTCCTAGCTACCTTTCAGAAATTATTTTTGCATCAAATAGACTTTATACTTGTCTAGTGATAGCAATTTGAGTAATGGATGTCATCTCTGTTCAGATTTCAAATTGGTTTCTCATGCAGTCCTAAGATTTACAGCTGTTTGCTCATTTATGTTTTTCAAACCAAGAGCATTTTAATCTCGTTTTCACATGGATATTTTCCAACACAGAGAGCAATTGTTGCATTTATGTAGGAAGTGGAGCTTCCAGATCTGGCAAACTGCATCCCTATCCCATTCAAAAACAAAAACAAAAAAGACAAAAATACTCAGTAAGGTAATTGTCTCTAATGACCAAAAAATCTGCCCTTTAGTCATAAGGTTAACGTAGACTCTTTATTACAAAGTGTCCATGTGAAAGCAAACTATAGCATAACAAATACCTAGGGAAACAGGTGTCTATAAGTTAGTGAACCATCTTTGAAGTTCAGCTAGTTTACAGAAAATTTCACCAGTGGCCGCAAAGCCACATTATAGCAAAATCTTGTGGGAGTGGTGGAGTTTAGGTTCATGTGAACCAATAAACCAGAATCAGGAGCCTGTATTTCTGTGTGTATATGAATATAAGATAACTCAGTAGTTTCCAACTTACTATAATACTTTGATAGTGTATGAACTACTCTGGGAAAGTGTATTAATACTTTTGCCCGTATTTACGACAAAGAGATCCAAGAACGATGGAACGATAACATTATTTGTGAAGATTGAGTGTCTGAATTTTATTAAATGCTATCTTTATTGCTGAAGCAATGCTAAAAACTTTGGTTTCAGGAACTGCTTATGGTATACATCAGTTTTTCCTACAAGGGTATAATAAATTTTATAGGATAGCAACATGTAATCAAGAGGCATGACGTTTTTATTCTATCAAAAAGGGACCCAATTCCTAGAAAACATCCCTGAAATAATGTTCACTCTGTCTCCTTACCTGATTTTCCCTCAACATTTCTGACCCTAGTTTGAAAAGTTGGCTTTAATCCCTAAATGTCTTTGTGATGTTGTGATTTATTAGAAGTATATATTTGTTTCTTCAGATGACCAAACTGTATTTCTCATTTACATTTGGTCTTCATCTATGGTTCCTGGCCAACAGCTTCCAAAAGCCTTGGAATTTCTTAAGTGACAGAGCAATAGAGGTGTCTTCTGTTATGTTAATGAGGTGACTTTTTGACCCCACCAAAGGAAGGGGGGCTGGTAGACAGGAGAGCCAAGCATGTGATTAGAGGTTGGAACTTTCAGTCCTGTCTCCTCTGGCCTTCAGGGAGGAGTGTGGGTCTTGAGGTTGAACCAGTCACCAATGGCCAGTGATTTAATCAGTCATGCTTATGTGATGAGGCCTCCACAAAAACCCAAAAGGGCAGGGTTTGGAGAGTTTCCAAGTTGGTGAACAGATGAAGGTACGGGGAGAACGGTACACATGGAGAGGGCATGGAAGCATCGCCCCCTTTCCCCATTCTTGCCCTGTGCCTGTCTTCCATCTGCTGTTCTTGTGTTATATCCTTTCATAATAAACTGATAATCTAGTGAGTAAAATGTTTCTCTGAGTTCTGTGAGCCACTCTAACAGATTAATCAAACGTAAGGAGAGGGTCATGGGGACCTTTGATTTATAGCCAGTCGGTCAGAAGTCTAGGTAACAACTTGAATTTGAGACTGGTGTCCGAAGTCCAAGAAGGAAGTTGTGGGGACCTCTGATCTGTAGCCGGTTGTTCAGAGCACAGGTGATAACCGGGATTTGCAACTGGTGCCTGAAGTGGGGAAAGGGTAGAAATCTTATAGGACTGACTGTTTAACCTGTGGGATCTGACAGTATCTCCAGGTAGAGAGTATCAGAATGGAGTTGAATTTGTAGGACACCAAGCTGGTGTCTGGAGCATTGCTTTTTGTGGGTTTAGGGGTCTCTCCCATACACACACACCGAAATTGTGTTCAACGGGACACTTGGGTGGCTCAGTCAGTTAAGCGCCCGACTTCCGCTCAGGTCATGATCTCGCAGTCCGTGAGTTTGAGCCCCGCGTTGGGCTCTGTGCTGACAGCTCAGATCCTGGAGCCTGCTTTGGATTCTGTGTCTCCCTCTCTCTCTATCCCTCCCCCGCTCATGCGCGCGCGCGCTCTCTATCTCAAAAATAAATAAACATTAAAAAAATTAAAAAAAAAAGAAATTGGATCCAGGAACCTAGTTTAATTCATGTTTATCACTTTATCTCCCAGTTCGTGACTTGATATTCTAGTTACATTTATATTTCTGTAAATGTTCAGAAAGGACAGAAATCATTGTTTTCTAACAAGTTTTATTTGAACAAAGAAAATAAATCAACAGGGTGTCTGTATTCTTCCACTAATGGTTTGCATTTCTCAGTGCCATTTTGTTGGGTTAGGAACTTCCAGGGAGAAGCTACATTATTAGGTAGACTGAAAATAAAAGAGTCTGCATGTGCAAATTGTGTTAATGTGATTTGTGTTAATGATTATCCGTGGTTTATATAATAGCATAGTCATTTTTTTTTCTTTCCAATTAGAGAGACGATATGCTGTAACTCAAATTCTAGAGAGCTATATATCACTAATTTTATTTAGGTCTGTTTCCTTAATATTATGTGAGGAGGCTCACCTAAATTAAGCATCTCGAATCTCTCTTTCATGGAGTGCTTCTAGGATGAGCTCAATTTATTAAACATATATTGCTTTGTAACAAATTACCCAAACTTAGTTGCTGAAAATAATACATATTCATTTTCCCAGAGTTTTTGTGGGCTGGGTATTTGGAAGCAGTTAAGCAGAGCCAATCTGCCTCCATACATCTTGTGAGGTTGCCATCAAGATACCCACCAGAGTTGCAGCTTTTCAAAGGCTTAACTGGGTTGGAGGGTCCTCTTTAACTCAGTTGGTTCGGTCCCAGTTCAGATGAGTCCACACGAGAAATTTCTTTTCCTTTGAGACTAGCTGAGTTTGCTGTTATATGGTACCAAATAATCCCACAACCTCAGGTGAATCAGCAAAACCCAATCGGTCAAAAATAGAATTAAGCATAGCATTTTGGTCTGCTATGGGAATAACCTGTTGATTCTACTTACTGTCCCCATTAGAACCACCACCACTGTCCACACGCAACTGAGAGTAGGTGATCTGACTACAATTAGCTGTGGTACCATTTACTTGTAAACATTAATAGCCTAGTCGACAGCTAATTAATTCGATATGACCCAAGACTAGACTTCAGCTGGTTGCTTGAATAAGCTAATACTCATTAGACAATAGGGATGAGAATAATGAACCAACTGATCTATATTTCACTTCCCTGTGTTGGGGCTCAGGGCAGGTCAACCCAAGATAAGCCACAGGCTCTTAAAGTTACTTAAGAACCAAAAACTACGAAAGGGACACTGACCCTCCTTTGTCTCCAGATACCAGGAAATGAATCTTCCTATGTGAAAAGTACCCTTCCCTATATCTATCTCCAAGGCCAGAGACATCCTTATCACCAGAGACAGGGAACTCAGGTCTGAGAAATCTCTGTAAGTAAACTCTGTTTCTTCTTCCTAATTAGTACTCAAACTTAAGTTTTCTGGTCTCCCCAGTTCCTCACAAATTTATTGTTTCTATGTCTAAAGAGTGTAAAAGCTGCCTGCCTTGTTCCTTTCTTAGATCCCATATCTGTGAGACCACTTTACGTACAAACAAATTATTTTTTTTTCTCCTGTTAACCTGTCTTCTATCAATTTAATTATTAGACCAGCCAAAAGTATTCAAGAGAGGTCGGGGAATATTTTCTTCTCCAGATACTTACACAACTTATTTACAGACCAAGAAATTCTGAATTGCTTAGGTTTAAGAATAATATTTTTTGAAGAGTATTTTTGACCTTAAATGGAAATATATTTTGCCTCTAGTGTTTTGCCTGAGAAGGGGCCAGTTTCCTGGTTTCAGCGTTCAGACATTTCTTTACATCAGCATGAAGGCTTTTTTTTTTTTTAACTGTAAATATTGCACTCTTAAGTTTAATAAAGACACTGCATCACAGGAAGTATTTCAGAACAGTTATGTTCGTATTCAGAACAATTGTTTTCATTTATAACATTGGGGTTTGAGGTGTATCTTAGACTGAGTTTTAAACTCCGTTTAAGACCTGTACTGTAACCTTTTATGAAAAGAATGTGTTGCAGTTAATGTAACTCTTAGGCAAATATACGAAATTATAATGTTAAAATTTTAAATAATATTTATATTGTATCTAAGACAATTACTGCCGATGTTGAAAGTGGAGTATGCATTTGTGTATGCCGATCGTGTTTTTTTTTTTGAATGTTTTTAATGTCTATTCGTTTTTGAGAGAGAGGGAGAGAGACAGAGAGAGAGAGACAGGGCACGAGTTGGGAGAGGCAGAGAGAGAGAGGGGGAGACACAGAATCTGAAGCAGGCTTCAGTCTCTGAGCTGTCTGCACAGAGGCCGATGTGGGACTTGAACCCACAAACTGTGAGATCATGACCAGAGCTGAGGTCAGAGGCTTAACCCACTGAGCCACCCAGGCTCCCCTGTTGATCTTGTTTTTACTTTGGCCTCCTATAAAGGGAAACTAATCTCATAGTTATCAAACTTCACTCACTGTTCAACTTTATTACCATGTTTCTATGATTGTTCATACTAAGACCCATCCTTTCCAATCTCCATTAATTTTTATCCACTAGATTAATAAATATTTGCCTGTAGAACAATTCATTCATTTATGAATCACTCAGTCTGTGTTAAGCTTCAAATCTAAAAAACAACAACAAAAAACCCTACATTAAGAAAGAAAATATTTTATGAAAATGTTGTAAGTTCAGAGGTAGGGTAGATTTGAGGTTTGTTTTATGCTAGTGGCTTAGTGCTGTCACTGATGTTTTGATTTTTTTTTTTTTTTTTTCATTCCCCCTACTTACCTTCTCTGGAATTAACAGTATCTTAAACTCCCCATGATCGCAAAATGCCTGCTTCATCTTCAGAGACTGCATGTTTTTCATCCAAGTTCAAAAAGATTGTGCCTTTCCTCCCAAACGTCAAACAGAAGTGCTGATTAGTACTCTGATTGAATTAAATTATGTGGCCCTCTCCCCAAACCTATCACTATTGTCTCAGGTATGATGTCCGCAAAGTTGAAAATTGGCTTCAACCTGCCTGCTCACCATCTCTCACCTGTGGTAAGGCATTAAAACTCTTCTCATTTTATCAGAGCACATTTCTGGATTTGAGGGTAGAATAACTACCCTCCACATCCCATCCCCCAAAACCCTCATGGCTAATATACAATGGAAGAAGAGGGGCTAATTCATGAATTTAAAAGGAGATTACTCAGTCTAATTTTTGATATTAGCTTTTCATTCATGAATGAACTAAATTTGCTCAGAGTTCATGCTCCTGATTACTTATTCCTGGATTTTATTTTATAATAGTTTGCTTTAGATTTTTACGTTTATGTTAATAAATGAGATTAGCGTGCAGTTACCTTTTATTCTTGAATATTTGCTCAAATATCATGTTCTTTGGAAGATTTTTTGTAAGATTGAGATTATACCTTCCCTGAGTGTTAGAATCTACTGGTAAGCAGCCCACATGGAATTTTCTTTGAGAGAGGATGTTTTCATTGCTAACTGATTTTCTGTAATAAATGTGTATTCAACTTTCGTATTCTGTCTTGAATCATTTTTCGCAAATTGTATTTTTCTAAGAATTTATCTGTTTCATTTACATTTTCAAAAGTTGTTCATACAGTCTCCATTCTTTTAATGTCTATGATACTTGTTTTCATTCCTGACATTGGCTATTTGTACCATCTCTCTTTTTGTCTTTTTATAAGAACCAAAATGATCATCTTTATTTTATATTTGCTATTTAATTGATTTCAAAACTATATTATTTTCCTTTTTCATTAGTTTTCTTTTTTTAAGTTTATTTTGAGAGAGAGAAAGAGAGAGAGAGAGAGAATGAATGAGCAGGGGAGGGGCAGAGAGAGAAGGAGAGAGAGAGAATCCCAAGTAGGCTCTGCACTGTCAGTGTGGAACCCAATGTGGGGATTGAACCCACCAACCGTGAGATCATGACCTGAGCTGAAACCAAGTCTGATGCCACTCAGGTGCCCCTCATTAGTTTTCTATCATTGCTGCAACAAATTCTCACAAATTTAGTGGTTTAAAACAACATTAACTTGTTATCTTACAGTTCTGGAGAGCAGAAGTGTAATAGAGCTAAAACAAGGTGTCCACAGGGCTGTGATACTTTCTGGAGGCCCTAGGGGGCACTCTTTCTTCCATTTTTCCAGCTTCTGGACATTGCTCACATTCCTTAGTGTGTGGCACCCTCCCTCCATCTTCAAAGTCAGCAATGTTAGGGCAAATCCTCTCGCCTCTGGTTCTGCCTTCTACTTCTACTTTTAAGGACTCTTGTAAATATATTTGGCCTACTTCAGATAACACAGGATAATTTTCCTATTTAAAAAAAAATTTTTTTACGTTTATTTATTTTTGATACACAGAGAGAGACAGAGCACAAGTGGGGAGGCGCAGAGAGAGAAGGAGATGCAGAATCTGAAGCAGGCCTCAGTCTCTGAGCTGTCAGCACAGAGCCCGACACAGGGCTCAAACTCACAAACCATGAGATCATGACCTGAGCCGAAGTCGGATGCTGAACCAACTGAGCCACCCAGGCACCCCCGTTTTTTTAATTTTTTTTACTTTTTTTTTACATGTTATTTATTTTGGATAGAGACAGAGCACAAGTGGGGGAGGGGCAGAGAGAGGAGGAGAAGATAATTTTCCTATTTTAAAGTCAGCTGGTTAGCTCCTTAATTCATTTGCAATCTTAATCCTGTTACTATGCAGCCTAATTCCACAGGTTTTGTGGATTAAGATGTCAACATCTTTGGAAAGTCCTTATTCTGCTTTTCACTACTTTTTAAGTTTCATTTTTCTTCTTTTACTCTTTTTTAAAGTTTTTAAATTTATTTTTGAGAGAGAGATAGAGTGTGTGCATACATGCATGGGGAAGGGACAGAAAGAGAGGGAGAGAGAGAATTCCAAACAGGTGCCATGCTGTCAGCACAGAGCCTGATGCAAGGCTCGGACTCAGGAACCTTGAGATCATGACCTGAACCAAATCAAGTTAGACACTTAACCCACTGAGCCACCCAGGCACCCCTTTTCTTTTACTACCTTTTTGAGATAAAGGTTTCATTCATTAACTTTCAGCTTTCCATATAATCTAATCTGTGTCTTTAAAGTATTTTAGTGTTAGGGGCACCTGGGTGGCTCAGTTGGTTAAGCATCCAAGTTTAGCTCAGGTCATGATTTCGTGATTTTTGAGTTCAAGTCCTGTGTCAGGCTCTGTGTGACAGCTCAGAACCTGGAAACCTGCTTTGGATTCTGTGACTTCTCTCTCTGCCCCTCTCCCACTCACTCTCCATCTCTCAAAAAATAAAGAAACGTTAAAAAAACTTTTTTTAAGTATTTTGGTATTAAGGTAAAGCTGGTCTCATACTGTTGAGTTAGAAAGTACCTCTCCTCTAGCTTCTTTTTTCATTAAAAAAATTTTTTTTTAATGTTTATTTATTTTTGAAGGAGAGAGAGAGACAGAGTGTGAGTGGGGGAGGGGCAGAGAGAGAGGGAGACAGAATCTGAAGCAGGCTCCAGGCTCTGAGCTGTCAGCACAGAGCCCGACGCGGGGCTCGAACTCACAAACTGCGAGATCATGACCTGAGCCGAAGTCGGACGCTTAACCAACTGAGCCACCCAGGCGCCCCACCTCTCCTCTACCTTCTGATAAAGATTGTAGGAAATTAGTATAATTTCTCTAACTTAAATGTTTGGTACAATTCACCAGTTTTCCCTTCTGGGCTGCTGTTTTCTGTTTTGCAAGGTTGTTCATTATTGATTTAATTTCTTTAATAGATGCAGGCCTATTCAGATTGTCTATATCTTCCTGTGTAACTTTTGGCAAATTGTATCTTTTAAGGAATTGGTCCATTTCATCTACGTTGTTAAATTTGCAGATGTAGTGCTATTCCTAGTATTCCTTTATTATCCATTTTATGTCGTAGGATTTGTAATGTTTCCTCTTTCATTTTTGATAATAGAAATTTGTGTCTTTTCTCTTTTTTTCTTAGTTTGCCTGGCTGGTGGCTTATCAATTTTATTGATCTTTCCAAAGTATCAATTTTGCTTTTGTTGATGTTCTATTTCCAATTTCATTGATTACTGCTTTAATTATTCTTATTCTTTTTCTTCTTTCTTTGGATTTAATTTCCTCTTCTTTTGCTAGTTTCCTGAGGTAGAAACTCAGATTATTATTGCTTTTAAATCTTTATTTTCTAATATATGCTTTCAATGCCATACGTTCACCTCTCAGCACCACTTTCACTGCATCCCACAAATTTTGAGAAATTATGTTTTCATTTTCATTTACTCCAAAATATCTTTAAATTACTGTTGAGGGGCACCTGGGTGGCTCAGTAGGTTAAGCATCCAACTCTTGATTTCGGCTCAGGTCATAATCTCACAATTCGTGAGTTGGAGCCCCACGTTGGCCTCTGCGCTGACAGCACAGGGCCTGCTTGGGATTCTCTCTTTCTCTCTCTCTCTCTCTCTCTCAAAATAAATAACTTTTTAAAAATATATAAATAAATTACTGTTGAGATTTCTTCTTTGCCCTGCATTATTTATAAATGTGTTGTTTAATCTCCATGTACTTTGGAATTTTCCAGTTAACTTTCCATTCTTCATTTCTAGTTTAATTCCAGTGTAGTCTGAGAGCAGATATTATGTGGTATCCATTTTTTTTTTAATTTGTAAGATGTGTTTTATGGCCCAAAATGTGGCTTACCTTGGAGGATATTCCCTATGAGCTCAAGAAGAATATGCATTCTGCTGTTTTTGGATGAAGTCATCTGTACATGTCACTTGCATTCAGTTGATTGATGGTGTTGTTGAGTTCAACTTGTCCTTACTGATTTCTGCTGCACAATCTATTTGTAATACAGGGGTGTTGATTTCTCTAGCTATGGCAGTGGATGCATCTACTTCTCTTTGTAGTTCTATCAGTTTTTCCCTCGTGTAGTTTGATGTTTAATTGTTAGGTACATACACATTGGGCATTATTATGTCTTCTTGTAAGACTGACCTTTTTATCATTACATAATGCCTACTGCTTCTTTGTTGGTGGAGAGGGTTTATAATACCTTATTAGTTTTTTGAAAGATAATGCATGCAAGTGACAGCAAAAAATTTAAATCCATCAATTTGTAAATGGAGAAATAAATGTGATATATCCATACAATGAAATATTCAGCAGTGAAAAGACATAAAGTACTGATTGTAATGCCCTTCTTTATCCCTCATACCTTTTTTTACTTTGACTATGCTGTGTCTGAAGTTAATATATCACCCCTGCTTTCTTCTGATTAGTGTTAGCATGGCATGTTTTTTTCTCCATCAGTTTAATCTATATGTCTTCATGTACAAAGTGAGTTTTCTTTAGACAGCTTACTGTTGGACCTTGCTTTTTGATCCATTCTGACAATCTCTATCTTTTAATTGGTGCATGATGACTGTTGACTTTCAAAGTGATTACTGATAGAGTTGGATCAATATCTGTCATATTTGTTGTTTTATTTCTTGCCCCTGTTCTTTGTTTTTATTTTTGTCTTTTACTCTTTTTTCTTTTTTTGCCTTTGTAGTTTTAATTGAGCCTGTATATAATTCCATTATCTCTTCTTTCTTAACATATCAGTTATACTTCTTTTCCCTCCTCTCTTTAGTGGTCATCCTGGAATTTGCAATCGACTTTTACAACGAATCCAAGTCCACTTTCAAATAACATTACACTACTTCATGAATAGTGTATTTTATAATAACAAAATAATCCTAATTCTACCTTTCCATTATTTGTGTAATTTCTGTCATATATTTTGCTTACATAACATCATACATCGGTAGTTTGACATGACAGTAATTTGTGGTTTTTATTTCATAAATTTCTTTGGTTCCTTTCTTCTTCTTCCCTTCTTCTTCTTCTTCTGGTATTTCTCTTCTGTATGTTCTGTCATTGTAGTTGTTCCACTGTCTTTGGATTTTCCTTTCTTTGTCTTATCTTCTTTTTCCTCCCTCCCTTCCTTACCTCTTTCTCTCTTTCTCTTTTTCTTTCTTTTGTTCTTTCTTTTTCTTTCTTTCTTTCTTTCTTTCTTTCTTTCTTTCTTTCTTTCTTTCTTTCAGATTTGTACCCTTTGCTTTTCAATTTTTGTGATTTCCATTGAAATTCCCTCCAACATGGATAGTGTTTCTTCAGCTGCGTCCATCAAAGGCTTTCTTCATTTTTGTTACGGTGTTTTGTTCTCTAGCATTTCTTTTTCATTCATTTTTAAGATTTCCATGTTTTGCCTGCATTACCCATCTGCTCTTGCATGCTGGCTACCTCATCCATTAGGAAGGCTAGAGCTGACTGAAATTGGGTATTTCCCTTCCCCATGTTGTTTAGGCTGTGAAAGTACCCCTACAAGTTAGGCTCTGGGTAACTAGTTTCTTCTCCTGAGGGCACGCTTCATTAAGAATAGTGCTCCAGAGTATTTCTTAATGGTTCCTCTTCTACACAGAAGATGCCAGAAGCATCAAGAGGATTTTTCTCAGATGTTCATTGTGAGATGCTGATTAAGCTCCCAGATATAAATCTCACAAAGTTAGGGAGCCTCCCTGTGTCTAGGAACCCCTGAAATTGTGTTTGTTGTTGTTGTTTGTTTGTTTTGCATCTCAGGATATCCACACTGAACCTCCAGCAATCCATCATTTATAGTTCAGGTTTTCTATCCTGGTCCTGGTTCCCCTGACACTTTCTGCTCATCACTCTTATTCTAGTAAGCCATGACTCCCTGTATTCACATATGTGCCTCCAATCTTGGGGATTGAAGTTTGCCCTGTGTCTTTCCCTGTCTTGTAGATCCAAGGAGAATTACTGAATTTTCCATCTGTTCAGTTTTTTTCTCCTTATTGTTAGGACAGAGTGGAAGCTCCCAGGCTATGTACATGTAGAACTGGAGGTTATTTATTTTTATGGAAGAATTCATCCAAGTGATATTTTGTCTCGGTGCATTATGTCAAGAAACACATGATGTCGGGGCGCATGGGTGGCTCAGTCGGTTAAGCATCCAACTTCGGCTCAGGTTATGATCTCATAGTTCGTGAGTTCAAGCCCCGCGTGGGGCTCTGTGCTGAGAGCTCAGAGCCTGGAGCCTGCTTCAGATTCTGTGTCTCCCTCTCTCTCTGCCCCACCCCTGCTCATGCTCTGTCTCTCTCTGTCTTAAAAAAAAATTAAAAGACAATTTAAAAATTTTTAAAAAAAGAACCACATGATGTCAATATTTCCCATTTTTAGTAATGATAACTTTTAAAGTGATGTCTTCCAGGTTTCTCCACTATAAAATTACTATTTTGTGTTTTGTACTTAAGGAATATTGTGGTAAGATACATTGACACAATGTAAATATCCTGTTTTTTATCATACTTTTGCCCATTGATTTTAGCATTTATTGATACAATAATTATTCCTGTCGATTTGCCAAAGGGTGACTTTTCTATTTCAATCCTTCTTCTCGTGTTTAATTGGAATATTCTTTAAGAAAGAGGTGTCTCTTCATTCTGTTTATTTAGTCTATTTATTTATATGGATATGACCTCATGGATATTTGTTTTGTTCTATGGATCATAATTCATTACTACCATTATTTTTTGCCTAGTTGTCCCATATTTGAGCACTGGGAAGCACCTTCGAGTTGGCATATGGTACATAGCCTCTTCAGCAGCAATATTAGAGAGGAGAGTAAGAGAGAGAGGGAAAGAGAGAGAGAATGAACATGCACATGCTGGTGGTAGAGAATACAACAGACCGTTGTGGAAAAGCAGCAAGAGCCAGAGAGAAAAGATACTTCCTAGGGCTTTTTTTGTGCATGGAGAATTAGCTGTGTATAGTGCCTGCATCAAAGAAAAGGACTTTGATCTGGTGAAAAGATGAAGGTGACTGAGAGTTATACAAAAAATAGTATCATGAAATGCTTTCCAAATGAAAGGCTTCAAACAATATGTGATATAATATGGTCGGAGAGAAAAACTGTATATTGGTGGTATTCAGAATTATATATTTTAATGTTCTTTATGATTCTTGAGTAAAAATATAATTCCTTTAAACTAATATCGGGCTAATTAGTTATTTTCTGTGTATGTTTCCTTAATGCCCCAGTTGACTAATCCAAGAAGAGTTCTAATAGAAACAAAAGTGAATAAAGTAAATCAATCACAATGAAATCTACAATCATTACAATTATGTGAATTAATCTGTTTTCACTATCATTTCATTATTAGCCCTATTGTGATTTTCACTTCCCTAAAAAGTTAAACATGTCCATCTGGAGTGGATAAATATCAGTTCAGCTCAAATTTCCCCTCTTACATAAATTCCAAACAATAATCTATGGAAGAACATAAAGACCACCAGGATTTGGAAGCCAGTAACTTGTTAGACTCTTTATGAATTCCTCAAAACCCTAAGCCAGAAAGAAGTATACCACATAGGATATGAAACAAGGAGCAAAGAGAGGTTTTTTAAAAATGCAAACTCTATACCTACCTTTACTCAGTCCTTCTCCCAAGTTCTTACTAAAATTGAGCTAAAAATAAACTCATCACAGATGAGATGTGACTTATCCTTCATCTGAATTGAGGCTGAATAATATTGAGACCAGTAGGTGTATACTTTCTTGCTTTGGTTTATAGATTTATCTCATAAAATTGGTAACAACAGTAAGTGCTTATGCTACTGTCTGCTTTGTTAAAATGGTTTTATCTCCCCCAAATCTTATTCTTGTATCCCCGGTGCATGATCAGATTTATTTATATAGGTAGTAAAAGAGGTTTATTTTTAAAGTCACATCACATAAACTTCTCTTTGAACAGATGTTTCTTTCTGTTCAACAATTACATCTTCTACTGCAGAGTTAAATTTGTCTTAGTGTTCTAGGTTCTCTTTAAAAAACATAATCATGAGTGTATCTGCATTGTTGCCTGTTTAACATGTTGAGAAAATTAATTTAAAAAAATGACAGATTCTGGAAGTCTGTCTTGATAATTTCATTTCAATTATGCCTTCAAAGTTTTATGAATAGGCAGAAGGCTGTGCAAATAACTCTGAACTTAGACTTAGGACATCAGGATATCAGTTTAGCCTTTGCAACTCCAGAATTGTTTCTAAATGTATTAGACCTCAGTTTTCTCATTTCTAAATTAGAGAGTGATTAGATAACTTCTTAATATCCTTCCAGCTCTAGAGGAGTTTATTTAGTTAAATATATATTTTCCTATTTATGTATATTTATCAATATATATTTAGCTAGACTATTACTATAGTAATGTCCTAAATAAAGCTATACGATTTATAGCTTAATGGTTGAGGCTCAGCTAAGCTTCAGAGTTTCCTAATGCATTTGAGTTTTATAAAACTTTATATAGAGGGGCACTTGGGTTGCTCAGTCGGTTGGGCATCTGACTTCGGCTCAGGTCATGATCTCACTGCTCATGGGTTCAAGCTCCGCATCGGGCTCTGTGCTGACAGCTTGAAGCCTGGAGCCTGCTTCAGATCCTGTGTCTCCCCCTCTCTCTGCCCCTCCCCTGCTCATGCTCTGTCTCTCTCTCTCTGTCTCTCAATAATGAATAAATGTTAAAAAAAAAAAGAAAGAAAAAACTTTATATAGCAAATCTAAGAAAACATATAGAGGAATCTAGAAAATAGTTGTAAATTTACTGAGATCATTTTCCTGGCACTGCTACATTATAGTTTATAGAACATTACTCCAAGTCCACTTAATTCTTATCCCTGTATGAGGGCCTATATCATGTTGTGACCTTAAGCACTTAATACAATTACAAGAATCATTTGCATGTCTTTTTCAAAGAAAACATTGTTGGCCTTGAATGTTGTATGTGAAACCCAAGGACAGGGAAGTATTCAAAGTAAATTTCACAGAATATACTGAATATATTTGAACACATATGAATGAACAAAGGAAGCTCAAGTGGGTATACAAATTCAAAGGGATTCCATTCTTTTCAGCCTCTTTCTAAATTGTGTTACCACAGAGAAATGCCAGGGAGAGGTAAGAGTAGAATGCAAGATTTTGTTTATCATCCTGTATTTACTGTTTCCATGTGTATATATTTTTGCAGTAGAGTTCCATATATTTGTGTTACATGAATCCAATGTCTTCAAACTAGTCATGAAAGTCAGAAGATGATCCTGAAAGATTCTCTTTGCATTAGTAAGATGTTAGAGAATGAAAACTAAGATTTCCAAGTACCTACTTTATACCTATTCTGTGTGCGATGCTTTATGAATTATTGTCTCATTTGATAATATTAATAAACCTGTTAGTTTGGTATTATTACATCTGTTTTAAAAGTGAGCAAGATGGGACCAAGGGAGTTGAAACCATTTTTTTAAGGATTTACCTAACTAGTGGAATTTGATGTAAAACACAAACCAATTATATTTCTATGCCCAGGCTTGTGGGAAAGAAATGAGAGAAAGAATAATCTTAGGCTAAGAGAAGTTTTCTCCCAAGAAACAAAAGCACAGAAGGTTAGTGTTGGAAGTTATACATTTTGATGAAGTGATTACATTGCCTCTAGGTGAACAGTTAAATGATGTGAACAGTTTGTCCTTTGTATCATGGCATGTGACTACCGAGTGAAAAGTGGATGGATGGAGTGCCCAGGAGTATGACCTCCTTGTCCTCGTCATGCTTCTCCACTGGCAAGTGGAGCTTGTTCCTTGCCCTCATCCTTGTGTTTACATTCCTACCTTGATGTATATCATGGAGAAAATAAGGTAAAGAATGAGAATCCAAAAGATACCTCAAATCAGTGAATTGATGCAAGTATTTTTAAAAATGTTATTTCACTGAAGGTGTATGAATATTAAAAAGACCTGAGCTGCTTTTTATGTTTTTTTTTTTTTTTACCATGGTAAGTGTATTTTTTAATCCCTATCACCTATTTCATCTATCCCCAACCCATTTCCCCTTTGGGAACCATCAGTTTGTTCTCTGTTAAGAGTCTTTTTCTTGGCTTATCTCTCTCTTTTCTTCCCTTTTGCTCATTTGTTTTTATTTTAAATTCCACATAGGAGTGAGATAATACGGTATTTGTCTTTCTGTGACTGACTTATTTTGCTTAATTAGCATTATACTCTAGCTCCATTCATGTCATTGCAAATGGCAAGATTTCATTTATTTTTATGGCTGAATAATATTCCAGTGTGTGTGTGTGTGTGTGTGTGTGTGTGTGTGTGTATGTGTGTGTGTACACCACATCTTCTTTACACACATATCTGTGGATGGACACTTTGGCTGCTTCCATAATTTGGCTATTGTAACCAATGCTGCAGTAAACACAGGAATGCATGTAACCCTTTGAATTAGTGTAGACTGAGGCTTCTTGAGGCAAAGCAGAACCTTTTTCAGAGATGGTTGAGCATCAGTGCATTTAATTTGGAACAATTTGTACCCCAGTGGTCAAGCATTCCCCACTATAGCAACATTTCTCACCCTCAGCACTGTCAACATTTTGTCGAGCGGGGCTGTCTATCCATTGTAGGATGTTTCGCAGCACCCTTGGTGTCTACCCTCTAGATATCACTGGAATATTGACAGTTTTGGCTATCAAAAATATCTCCAAAAATTGTGAAATGTCTTCTGTATGTGTGTGTGTGGGGACTATCTCCCCATTGAGAACCATTGACTATAGGGATCTTTAAATATAGCACAGCTGGAAGTTACCTATACAGGGTCCCTAAACTCTGATGTTGCAATAATTTTATATTGAAGGCCCAGTTTAAAAAGTGGCTTTTAAGGTGCTTTCCACAACTAAAAATAAAAATGGACATAAATACACATTTCCCATAATTGGTATATAATCTCCATATCATAGTCTCCCCTACAGTATATATTATCCTTTCAGCCTCCTTTCTCTTCTGTCGGTCCCTCTCACCACCAGTGTGATTTATGGTAAGAACACTAGACTTCTATCTACCTGAGGTCAGTGTCCAAATTCCGACATTCAGCAAATTTACTTATCGGTCTCTCATTTTATTACTTATAGAATTCTGGATTATGGATGCATGACTACATTATGGTATAAATGATTCGGAAGCATGTGTAAAAATGTGTAACATGCTGCTTGACACTGTATACATGCCAAGTGAGTATCACTTAGGCTGAACTCTGTTCTCTGATAGTCCTGTTCTCTTTTGAGGAGATAGTCTTATTCTCCATCTGCCTTTTCTATATGAATTATTTACCTCTTCCAAATTACGTTTTCCCTATCACTCAGCATTTTCTGCTTCACATGTGCTCACCAGTTCCTTACAATGTATAATTATCACTTTATTAACTTTGCTTAATAATTCCAGTGACTGAGTCATGCAGATCATCTGTAGTGACTTCATTTTTCTTAATTATGGGCTATATTTTCCTGTGTCTTTGCATGACTTATGATTTTTATTACATTAAATATATTGAGTATAAAACCACCATGGAGGTAAAAGTTTAATGATTTTTGGGTTTCTTTATGTACCAAGGTGTGCAGACTCTGTCTTTTGTCTGGAAGTTGTAATGAGGGACGGATCCTTCAGATTTCTCTTACTGTTAGTCTGAACCATGACTAGGTCACAGTTTAATTACATTTTTTTTATCGGTCGTTAGCCCTACCACTAACCTCTTATATCTTAGCTTCCTTTTTATTCATGTCGTATTTGAGCTGGGGGAAGTTGGCCACCATTTCAAATATTCTGTGGTTCACCTTTGGGTTCCACTTCAGTGTGGAATCTAATAAAACCCAGGAGAATATGCAGGACTTCACTAATCCGGTCTCTTTAACATCTCCTACACAGTTGAAAATCTGGGGAGAGGGAGGCTGGAATGAGTGAGGTGTCCACCCATTTAGGTCTTAGATGTACTTAACATCTAGCGACTTAGATACATCTAGTGAGATGTATCTAAGTCTTAGGTGTATCTTAGACTACTTATGTCATTTCATCTTCCTATACCTGCTTGAAAATGCTACATCCTAAGATGCCACTCAGATTTTTCTTCTTTCTTTCTGCTTTTATGATAGAGGCAAATAACGAGTTGCAAAATGTGTTTAAATAGTTCATTTAAGTAACATGATCATTGAACATGTATCAACACATATTTTCCCATTTCCCAAACCTTGCTTTTGGATTTTGTCTTTAAAAGACTAAGAATGAGGGGGGTTTTAATTTATTTGTGTTTGTCTAAGTGGACTCTGATGTCCAAAAAGCAGACAGCCTAGATAGGAGCAAATCCCATACCAGTGGTAATGTTGCCTCCCACTGATTCCCAGGTCCAGGGGGGCAAAAAGAGCAAAGGTTCTTGGACTTAAGCAGGCCACTTATCCTGTCAGGTCATAATGCCCATTATGTAGAGGGAGTCAAGGGTGAGGAATAGCTGGAAAGTCTGGGTGTCTTCAGAACACACTAAATCTAAGTTTTTTGCCTCAGGGAAAGTGACTCAGTGAAGACAAGCAGATGAAATACTACCAACTTCCTTATCTCATTATTCCAGGTAAACAGTGAAAAAACATTAGAGGCTTCTCATTTATGACATCCAGTGTCTTCTTTTTTAAAGTTTATTTATTTATTTTGAGAGAGAGAGAGAAAGAGAGAGCGTATGAGTAAGGGAGGAGCAGAGAGAGAGAGAGAGGGAGAGAGAGAATCACAAGTAGGCTCCACACCACCAGCATAGAGCCCGACGGGGGGGGGGGCTCTGACTCACAAACTGTGAGATCATGACCTGAGCTGAAATCAAGAGTCAGACACTTAACCAAGTGAGCCACCCAGGTGCCCCATCCAATGTTCTTATTTGTAGTCAGTCAGGTATTTATAAACCACACCAACTAAATGAAATCAATTAGTTCTTTTCAAATATATCACTAAAGCTAATTACAATTTAAATACAGCATTTCTCTCTAAATGCAGACAATTCCATGATACAAAAGTGCCACTATCTTGCTTATAATTTAAGGTCTAGAGACATAAGCAAATTTTGGGATAATCTGTGGACCAAAGAGAGGATTTTCTGCTCTCTTTGGTAGCAGAAAATGGTAGCTTTTGCTTCAAGGGCCTGTTTCCTATAAATGGGGTTATAGTGAATGCTGCTTTATACAGACTCCTAAGAGGATGTCAACACGAACGTCAGCCACCTTCTCTTTATTTGCGTGTTCCCTGCCACCATGTCAGGATATTTGGATCAGAGTTTTTTGTGTGGGGGAATATGTGTTGACAGTTATTGATTTATCAGTCAATATGATTGTTGCTTTTCAGAATATTACCATTTTCATTCCAGGCACTATGCCAAGATCACGATATTAAAAAAAAAAATTAGACACAATCCCTAGTAAAAATGCAAATCTACTTGCGTTCGTTTTCAAGTTAATCTATGTGTTACATGTGCATTTGAGTCTGTTCACCGGTATGAACTTACATAGGACTTAAAAACAAACAAAACCTAAATTCGTAGCAGAAAAGGTCAGTTACTAAATCCAGAAATCAAACTTCAGATTTATTTAGTTTTGCTCCTCTGGATATATTTGCACTCCAGCACATATATTAAGAAGGCCTGTTTCATTTTAATTGAACTTTTTAAAGTGAGATACTTTCAGATTCATACATAGTTGTAAGAAATAATATAGAGGGGCAGCTGGGTGGATCAGTTGGGTGAGCATCCAGGTCTTGGTTTTGGCTCATGATCCCAGGGTTCTGGGATCGAACCCTGAATTAGGCTCTGCACGGGGCATAGAGCCTGCTTAATATTCACTCTCTCTCTCCCTCTGCCCCTCTCCCTGCTTGTGCACTGTTTCTCTCTCTCTCTCAAAGTAATAAAAAAATTAATTTAAAAGAAAGAATATAAAAAAATACCATTTATCTATTATGCAGTTTTATCATTTTGCAAAACTATAATGGAATATTATAGCAAGGATACTGATTTTGGTACAAAGTGTGGAACATGTTTATTGCTACAGGGGCCCCTCAAGTTGCCCTTTTATAGCCACATCGATTTCCCTCTTACCTATTCTTTCCTTCCTTCCCAGCAGCTGATAATCTGTTCTTTATTTCTATACTTTTGTCATTTCAAGTATACATATTTTATATAATATATAAAATATAAATTTAATATAAATATATAACAAAATATAATATAATTATATTAATATATGATAATTATATATAAATATATACCATATTTTGTAAAATAATGTATACAACATATGTTATATATTATATATACATATTTTATGTATTTTATGAATCTTATATATATAAAGTCATATAATATGTAACTTTTTGGAATTGTATATTTCTCTTAGCCCAATCTCTGGAAATTCACCTAGGTTGTCATGGGTATCAATTGTTCATTCCTTTTTACAAGTGAATAGCATTCCATGGTGTGGATGCATTGTAGCTTGTTTTATTTCCAGTTTCACTGATATATAACTGACCTATATTAAGGTGAACAATGTGATGATTTGATACATGTATGGACTGAGAAGTGATTGCCACAGTAAGGTTAGTTAACACATCCTTCACCTCACATAATTACCATTTTTGTTGTGAAGGCAAGAACATTTAAAATCTCTCTTTTTAGGGGCGCCTGGGTGGCGCAGTCGGTTAAGCGTCCGACTTCAGCCAGGTCACGATCTCGCGGTCCGTGAGTTTGAGCCCCGCGTCAGGCTCTGGGCTGATGGCTCGGAGCCTGGAGCCTGTTTCCGATTCTGTGTCTCCCTCTCTCTCTGCCCCTCCCCCGTTCATGCTCTGTCTCTCTCTGTCCCAAAAATAAATAAAAAACGTTGAAAAAAAAAAAAAATTAAAATCTCTCTTTTTAAAAGCAACCTGTAAGTATACACTACAGAATTAATAACTGTATTCACCATCCTATACTAGATACCCAGAATTCATTTCTCTTATAATTAGAAGTTTGGCCAACACTTCTTCCCCTGCCTCCTAGTGCCCAGCAGCCACCACTCTACTGTTTGTTTCTATGAGTTCAGCTTTTTCTTTTCTTTTTTTTTTTTGTTAAGCATATAGTGACATCATACAGTATCTGTCTCTGACTTATTTTACCTATCAAATGTCTTCAAGTTCTATCCATGTTGTTACAGATGATAGGATTTCATTTTTTCTTATGCCTGAATAATATATATAACATGTGCATGCATATTAATATGAAATATGCATATAAACATGTAAGATATAAATATTTTTGCATATATCCCATATAATATGCATATGTATATGTAAAATACATGTAATATATATGCATATATTCCACATGATATACATATACATATATGTGTACAACACATGTATTATACATGTGTATAAATGCATAATACATGTATCACAATATACATATGCATGAATTACATATATATTGTATATTCATCTGCATGTTGCATATTCACCCCACCTTTTTTTTTAAATTCATCCATTGATGGACAGTTAATTTGTTTCCATGTCTTGACTTTTGTGAATAATGCTGCACTGAACATGGGAAGTGTGCATATGTATGAGATCCTAATTTCATTTGCTTTGAGTAAATACTTACAAATGGTATAGCTGGATCATATAACATTTCTATTTTTATTTTTGTTGAGGAATCTCCACACTGGTTTTCATGGTGGCTTTATCAATATACACTTTTACCAACAGAGCACAAGCATTCCCTTTTCAATACATCTTCACCATCATTTGTTATTTCACCTTTTTGATTATAACCATTTTAACAGGTGTGAGGTAATATGTCAATGTGGTTTTAAGACACATTTCCCTGATGATTAGTAGTGGTATGCACTTTTCAAGTACTTTTGGATCATTTGTGTATCTTATTTTGGAAATGGTAATTGCACATTGATAACAATGCTAAACATTTTCATGAGATTATTTGCCATATGGATGTCCTCTTGTATGAAATGTCTCTTCATGGTTTTTTTTTTTTTTTCCCACCATTGTCTGATTGGATTTGTTTTTCCTGTTGAGGTTTTAGTGTTTTTTTCTTTGTTTGTTTATTTGTTTTTGTATATCTTAGATGCCAGTGTTTTGTTGGATATGTAACTTTGAGAAATTTGTTTACCAGCAAGTAATTTGGCTTTTGTTACTCTTAACAGGGTATTTTGCAGAGTGAAAGTTTTTATTGTGGTGAAGTCCAGTTTATCAAATTTTTCTTTTCTGGATTATGTATTTGTTGTCAAATCTAAGAAATATTTTTTTAGCCTTAGAATCTAAATATTGTGTTTCTTTCAAAAGTTTCATAGTTTTAAATTTATACATTAAATTTAAATTCATAGTTTATAAATTTTAGGTTTCAATTCATATTGTGTTAACATTAACAAAATGTGAAGACTTGGGATGTCTGGGTGGCTCAGTTGGTTGAGCGTCTAACTTTGGCTCAGGTTGTGATCTCAAGATTTCGTGAGTCTGAGCCCTCCCCTTGCCGCCCCCCACTTTGGGCTCACTGCTGGTTAGCACAGAGTCTGCCTCAGATCCTCTGTCCCCCTCTCTCTCTGCCCCTCCCCAGCTTGCATGCTCTCTCTCTCAAAAATAAACATTTTACAAAATAAAGAAATAAAAAATAGGGTAGTATGAGGACGTATGCCAAAATTGTTTTTTCCCTCTATAGATGTTCAAATGATTTTCCACCTTTGTCAAAAGTCAGGCATATTTGTGTGGGTCTATTTCTAAGGTTTTTTTCTTTTCAGTTCCATTGACTTATATGCTTATCCTTTTTCTAATAAAGCAATCCTGATTTCTATAGCTATATAACAAGCCTTTAAATAGTGTAGACTGATTCTTTCTACATTATTATTTCTTAAGGTTTATTTTAGCTATTCTATTCCCTTTGCTTTTCCATAAAAGTGCTAGAACATTCTTGCCTAAATATACAAAAATATGTTATAATTTTGACATTAATTTCATTAAACCTGCATATCCATCTTTATTATATTGAGGTCTTGAAATTAATATTGACTCTCCAAATTCATAAACATGATGTGCATTTCAGCTTATTTAGATCTTCTTTATTTATCTTTTTCAAGGTTGGATAATTTCAGCTTTCAAATACACGTACTTTGTTAGACTTGTATCTAAGCATTTTATTTATTTTGGCAATTGTAAATGGCATTGTATTTGAAATTTTGATATCTATGTGTTCGTTGATAGTATATAAAAATACAAATGAGTTTTATATATTTATCTTATCCTGTGACCTTGCTAAACTATCTTTTTAGTTGTAGGATTTTTGTTTGTAAATAACTTGGGTATTTTTTTTTTTTCTTTTTAAAAATTTATTATTAAACTATAATTGACATACAGTGTTACATTAGTTTCAGGTGTACAGCATAGTGATTCAACAACTCCGTAAGTTATGCTGTGCTCACTGCAAATGTAACCACCATCTGTCACCATACAACACTATTACAATACTATTGACTATATTCCCTGTGCCGTTCCTTTCATCCCTGTAACTTATTCCTTCCATAACTGGAAGCCTATATCTCTCACTCTCCTTCACTCATTTTGCCCATCCTCTACCCACTTCCCTCTGGCAACCACCAGTTTGTTCTCTGTATTTATGGGTCTGCTTCAGCTTTTTTTTACATATGAGTGAAATAATATGGTATTTGTCTTTCTCTGATTATTTCACTTAGCATAATGTCCCCTATATCCATAACTTGGGTATTTTTATGTAGGCAGTCATGTCATCTGCAAAAAGTGACAGTTCTATTTTTTCCTATCTAATCTGTATGAACTTTATTTTTTCTTGACTTACTACACTGTCTACAATTTCTGGTACTGTTGAATAGGAGTACTTAGAGTGGGCGGCTGGGTGGCTCAGTTGGTTAGGTGTCCGACTCCTGATTTCAGGTCAGGTCATGATCTCACAGTTTGTGGGTTTGAGCCCCACATTGAGCTCTGTGCTGACAACATGGAGTCTGCTTAGTTTTCTCTGTCTCCCTATCTCTGTGTCCCTCCCCTGCTCCTGCACACACACACACACACACACACACACACACACACACTCTCTCTCTTTCTCTCTCTGTCTCTCTCTCTCTCAAAATAAATAAATAAACATTTAAAAAAAAGAGTGTTTAGAGTAGAAAAATTTACCTTATTCCTGATCTTATTAGAAAAACATTGGGTCTTAGATCAGTAGGAATAATAATAGCTATAGATTTTTTTTTGTTCTTTTTATTGTTGCTTTGTAGATGCTCTAAATCAAATTGAAGAAGTTTCCTTTATTACTATATATCTGAGAGTTTTTATTATGATGGATGTTTATTATGATGGATGTGTTTCTTCTCTAGACTTGTAATATGGTGGATTACTTTGATATTGGGTGAACTGGGGTAGTTGGTGCTTTATAATGAATTGTTAAAAATGACAACTTGAAGTTGTTGAATCTTTATGTGGATATGTTTCTTCTGTTCCCTAATTATTATTATTTTTTATGTCTGTAGGATCTGTAGTGACATCCCTTGTTTCATTCCTGATATTGGTAAATTGTGTCTTCTCCCTTTTATTCTTTCTCACTTTTGCTAGGGTGTGTCAGTTTGTTTTCAGTGTTTTTATTTATTTTTGAGAGACAGAGAGAGAGACAGAGTGTGAGTCACGGAGGGCCAGAGAGAGAGGGAGACACAGAATCCAGGCTCCAGGCTCCAAGTTGTCACCACAGAGCCCAACATGGGGCTCGAACTTACGAACCGTGAGATCATGACCTGAGCAGAAGTTGGACATTCAACTGACTGAGCCTCCCAGGCGCCCTGAGGGTGTGTCAATTTTATTAACATTTTCAAAGAAACAACATTTTGTTTCATTATTTTTTCCTGTTAGTTTTATGTTGCAATTTTATTAATTTCTGTTCTTTTCATTCTTTCCTTCCTTGTGCTTGATTTGGGCTTATTTTGCTCTCTGTATATAATTTTGGTCATTACTTTAAGTGTTCTATAATCTATATACAACATTCCACAGCCTAGTGATTTCATCATTTTACATGTTTAAATGTAGAAACTGAACCTCTCTTTTCATTCCTTTACCTTCCCCTATTGATAGCAGTAGGGCCTTAAATATTTCTTCTACGTACACTTAGACCCACATCAGATGTCCTTCCACTCTTTTTTTCAAATGTCACACAATAAGTTAAACTCAAGAAGAGAAGCAAAATTTGCTGTATTTACCCATATTTTTGCTTGCTTTGTTTGTTCTTTCTTGCTGATGTTCTTAACATCCCAGTGTTGATGTTGCCCACGATTACCTAGCTGAATATACAAGGACATTCAAACAGGGCAGAAATTTGTATGTCAACAAGTAACTATGCCAGGAGGAAAAAAACAACACACATTTCAAATTTACCTATTATTTTTTCATTTAGAAGTAATAGGTGGAATTCTAGCTTGAGCTTAAACAATTAATGAGCACTCAACAGAGTTTGCACTTAGAATTTTATATCATTCTATCATTAATATAGCAGATTCTGTTACTAAATTAAAATTCCAGTGTAACTGTCATATTTCAAGGTGACAAAAAAGTCTTTTAAAGTTATGTTTAGTGAAGTGGATTAAGTCAGAGCTATAGAATTTCCTTTTTCAAACACGATACTCCCAAGAGAACTTGTTAAACTTTATTTTCACAATGTAAAGTATGCATTTAAAAATATGCCATTTCAATATATAATGAGGAATTTTATTCCCACTCTCCTACCTCTGTAAAACTCCTAAATTGTCAATTTACTTAGGAAGTTGAGAGACATTTTCTTTTTCATTCAGAATGCTTAATTGGATGCCAGTCTCTGATTCCTTGATTCTTTAGTTTCTAAGTAAAAAACAATAATGAAACAAAAACAAAAAACACAATATAATTTGGAAAAAATATATGTGTAAACCATCTTATACTCAGTGAATTTAATATTATGAAGCAAGTTTTTAAATAAATGGCATATATACATCTGGTAATGTCATTTGTTAACATGATGTCTATTGGCAGAAGATCTTGCCATTAAAACACACTGATAATTATCTGTAATTAGTGTATATATTTTGCTTGCAATTTTCATTCTCATGTTATTTCACAATTATGGCAAAATGTCAAGAATAGTAAAAGGAACTCCCATAAGAAGTTTTGACCCAGCTTCACTATTCATGTTTTTCCCATTTTCTTCATCATTTTTTCTATAAATATGCATATGAAATTTTATGAGCTATTTGAAAGCAGGTTGCAGATATAGTGCCCCTTTACTCCAAAATACTTTAGTAAGTTTTCCCTATATAACTATATTATGGTTAATAACATGTGGAGATTTTACTTGGATACAGTACTACTTAATCTACATTCCATCTTTAAAGTTTTTCAGTTGCCCCGATAATATTTTTTATGGCTATTTTTCTTTTCCTGGGTCGTGATCCTCATACAGGTTTGTGAGCATTTTGTTCGTCATGTCTCTTTAGTCTTTTTTAAATTGGAACCCTTCAGCCTTTCTTTGTGTTTTTTTTTTTTTTTTTTTTCACTTGGACATGTTTGATGATAGAGGCCAGACATTTTGTAAAATGTCTCTAATTTGGATTTGCTTAATGTTTTTTCACGATTCTATTTAAATAATTCATTAATATCAGGAATTCTAGCCAAAGTGATGATATGTGTTTTGGAGTGCATCTTATGGAGAGACAGTTGATGTTGGTTTGTCAAAATTTGTTGGTGATGTTGGTGCTGATCATTTGATTGAGGTAATATTCACCAGGTTTCTTTAAAGTTACTATTTTTCCTCTTTAATTAATAATTAATTTATAGGGCATATTTTGAAACTTTGTAAATGTCAGTGTTCCTTATCAAACTTTCACTGAGTAGTAGTAGCATCCATTGATAATTTTCTGAATCTCTCATTCCTTTTATATTTATTTATTCATTCTATTTATAGTTGGCATTCTCTTATAAGAAGAAATATCCTTCTTCTAATTATTTAATGATATTTTTATATTGCCATGGACTTATAAATTCTCACTTTGTTCAGTGAGTTATAACTTGTTACAATCATTATATATTCTGAAGCTCAAATTTCCCTAGAGTTGACCAGTCATAATCCTTCTCAACTGGTTACTTGTCCCTTTGATGTGACTCATTCTTTGAGCCTTTCCTTACTTTCTCTTGTTATATGGTGTTCCAGGATCAACTTTCTCCTGTTCCTGAAATCAGTCTTTAGGACCTACTTATTTATTTATTTATTTATTTATTTATTTATTTATTAGTCATTTTGGGTGCAACAGGACTTTGCAGTATCAGGTCATAGAGTAGTCCTGATTTCCTTTATGGGAGAATGATGTTTAGGAAACAAAATTTAGATGTTACGTGAACTCATTACTATTTTTATATCAAAATATCTAGGCCCTTTTATCAAACAGATAAGATGAGATACCTATTCATCTATCTATATATCTGTCTGTGTCTATATATCTATCTACCTATGTATCTATTCATCTACCTATATACATCTATCATATAGCTGTCTAAAAAGATAATTCTGTGCCACAGGACACAATTTAATTTCCCCTCTTAAGCTTGTTTTTAATCCCTTTCTCCAGTGGGGTCTCATTATCCTCAATTCTGTAAAAGCCTAGAATGTTCACAAATTAGCTTTAGACTTGCAAACATATACCACTGTGAAGAACAAAATAATTTTGAATCCAGTATTTTCACAGTTTTTTTTCTGTTTGAGATAAAATTTATACACATGGAAATGCACAAATCTTAAGTGTACAATTAGATGAGTTTTGAAAAATGAATACCCATGTAACTCACACTGCTATTAAATTATAGAGCATTTTATTGCTACATAAATTTCCCTTGTATGCCTTCATGTCAGTCCCCTCTTCTGTCTCCATTCTCCAAAAAGTTTTTCAGCCTAGATTAACTTGGCCTATTTTAGAATTTCATGTACATGGAGCCATACATTATGTGTTTTTTTTTTTAATTTTTTTTTAACCTTTATTTATTTTTGAGACAGAGAGAGACAGAGCATGAACGGGGGAGGGTCAGAGAGAGGGAGACACAGAATCTGAAACAGGCTTCAGGCTCTGAGCTGTCAGCACAGAGCCCGACGCGGGGCTCGAACTCACGGACCGCAAGATCATGACCTGAGCCGAAGTCGGCCACTCAACCCACTGAGCCACCCAGGCGCCCCACATTATGTGTTTTTTGTTTTTGTTTCTGGCCTCATTCTCTCAACACATGTGTGAGATCTACCAGTGTTGTTACATGTAATATATAACATATATAAGCATCTGAATCATATTGTGTTGAATGAATATTAATGTCCTTATGCATTGTCTTCTGTGGACATTTGTATTATTTCTAGTTTTGGATTGTTCTCAATATTGCTGCCATGATAGTCATATACAAGTCTTTATGGGTGTGTGTGTGTGTGTGTGTGTGTGTGTCAAGATATATATATATATATGTACTTTTTTGTGAATAAACAGCACAGGATATAGTTGCAGAGTTATAGAATTGGAATATATTTATCTTTATAACGGGGCGCCTGGGTGGCTCAGTCGGTTAAGCGTCCGACTTCAGCTCAGGTCAGGATCTCGCAGTCCGTGAATTCGAGCCCCGCGTCGGGCTCTGGGCTGATGGCTCAGAGCCTGGAGCCTGCTTCCGATTCTGTGTCTCCCTCTCTTTCTGCCCCTCCCCCGTTCACGCTCTGTCTCTCTCTGTCTCAAAAATAAATAAACGTTAAAAAAAAAAAATTAAAAAAAAAAAGAAACTTCTAAGCCTTTTTTTCAGAGTCGTTCACTTTACATTCCCACCAGAAATTTATGGAAGTCTGGCTGAGCTATGTATTTGCCGCCATTTGGTGGTGTCAGGCTTTCCTTTTTTTTTTTTTTTTTTTTTTGTCTTTTTTACTGTTTTTGTTTTTTGTTTATATTTTATTTTTGTTTTAGGCATTCCAGCTGTGTGTGGTAGCATATTATATATATAATTTGCTTTCACTTTTCATTTGACTGATGATCTCCTATACTAATTACCTATATGAATATTTTCTTTTAGAATTTTTTCAAGTTCTTAGAAATTTTAAATTACCATGTTTGTTGAAGACTTCTTTATACTGTCTACCCATCCTTTGCATACATTTCCTTTCAATGTGTGTTTTCTCTATTTTCTAAATAATTTTTTGATGAGAAAAAGATGATCTTTCTTTAATTTCTCCTTAGCTTCTTATTTTTTTAATGTAAAGATATAATTGGCTTTATTTTTTTTTATTTTTTACATTTATTTATTTATTTTTGAGAGACAGAGAGAGACAGAGCACAAGTGGGGGGTGGGCAGAGAGAGGCGGAGACACAGAATCCGAAGCAGGCTCTGAGCAGTCAGCACAGAGCCCTCCACACAGAGCCCGACGTGGGGCTCGAACTCACAAACCACAAGATCATGACCTGAGCTGAAGTGGGATGCTCAACCAACTGAACCACCCAGGTGCCCAGTGTAATTGACTTTATTAAGCAATTTATGAATAGGGCAGCATCTCATCTAGCAAGTAGAGAAATAAGTTATGAGTTACTGAAGCTCTGTTATGTATGTATGTATGTATGTATGTATGTATGTATGTATTTTAAGATTTTATTTTTAAGTAATCTCTACATCCAATGTGGGCTCAAACTCCTAACCCAGAGATCAAGAGTCATACGCTCCACCAAATTAACCAGCCAGGTACTCCTGTATTTTTTAAATCATTTTTTTGTCTTTCTGTTCTTCAGGTTAGGTAATTTCTGTTGATAAATCCAAGTTTACTGATTTTTTTTTCTCTACCATTTCCAATCTGCTGTAATTGAATTTTTTAAATCTCGAATTATGTACTTATTAATCCTCATAGTGTTTTCATTTAATTAAATTTTCAAATTTCCATTATGCTGCTGATAGTCCCATATATTACTTCATTATGATCATGCTTTTAAGTGCTTGAACACATTCAGAATAACTGCATGAAAGACCTGTTGAAAAATCTATCTGGATTGTGACTGTCTTCCTCTTCACCATGGGTCACATGTGTCTTGTCTCTTCCAAGATCTAGCTATGCGTAGGTATTTGCTGGACATTGTAGATATGAGACAGAGTACAGATTATGTTGTCGTTTAATTACCAACATTATTTGGGTTCTGTCAAAACTGATTCAATTTCTTCTTTGGGTAAATCTCTAAGTTGTGAACTTAGTTCTCGGGCACATCATGATTTCACTGTATGATTCTCACTATGGACGTTCTGCTGTCTTAACTGAATGCCTGATGTATTCAGTGAGTCTCAGTACTTTGGTTGAGATGGAACTCTAATATATTCCATTATACTAGATCATCGACATCACTACTCAACTGTCAGCCCTCTGACAGGTGCTCTCTGCAGAGCCTTGTGTAATCTCACCCACAGTGAATGCCCACACATCTGTGTGGGCTCCTCTTTCTGCATACATTACAACTTTATGGGTATGTTGTCCCAAGTTCTGGCTGCTTTGCTTAAATATCCCAGAACTCTTGCTTCTGCCTCCTTAGCTTACCAAAACTGCCTCTCCATTTCTGGTCCATTTTCTTGCTGTACTACAGGAAAGTGCTCAAGGCAGAAAGCCAAGGCAATTTTGACATGATTGATACGCTAACCTGTATGTGTTTTTCTTCTTTAAAGCATCATTTTCCTGTGCTACCTGTTGTTCAAGGTCAATGGATATTGTTCCTTCATATAGTTTGTTCAGTTTTACAGTTGTTTTTAGTAGGAGGCTGGGTCTAATCCCACCTGTTCTGTTTTGGCCAACACTTGAGTTCAGCTACAGGTATTTTCATATAAAAGTCATTATATTACTTCATAAAACTTTTTTTTTTCTTTTCCCTCTTGTTTAATAAGGTATCATGGACCTACAGAATTGTATAACTTTAAGGTGGCTTGACTTGATTTGACTTACATATATTGTGAAATGACTTACTTAACATCCGTCATCTCATGTAGATTCAAGAAGAGAGAAAAAAAAAGTTACCTTTTTAAAGAGACTAAAGCAAACTTTAGCTGTATGAGTGAATTTTTATGCTCTCTCTGTGTTATTTAAATTGCCTAGTTATCATATCTAATAAACTCAGCTCTGTGTTCTCATGCAGTCTTTTATTTTCATTTTGTGAAGTGGTGTAAATTACCACCAACTTTCTAAAGCTGTTTAAAAAATAAAGGAGATGATCTACATGAAAATTCTTGTGAGCTATAAAGTGGTAGAAAATGAAAGGTATTCTTATTATAGTATTTCCCACTTTATCTTCAGGGGATATGTTCCAAGACCCCCTGTAGATGCCTGAAACCAAGGACAGTACCGAATTCTACATATCTGTTTTTTTCCCTATGTACACGTACCTATTATAAAGCTTAATTTACAAACTAGGCAGTAAGAGTTTAACAACAATACCTTAATAATGGTAAAATAGAACAACTATAACACTATGCTGTAATAAATGTTATGTGAATGTGCTCTCTCTCTTTATCTCTCTCTCTCTCTCTCAAAATATTTTACTGTACTGTACTCAGCCTTCTTCTTGTGAGGGTGTGAAATAAGCTGCCTGCCTGATGAGACGAAGTGGGATGAATGATGTAGGCATTGTGACATTAGCGCAAGGCTGCTATTGACCTTCTGACAATGGAAGGATCATCTGCTTCCAAACCTCAGTTGACCAGGAGTAACTGAAACAGGGTAAGGGAAGACTATTCTATGGGGCAGAAGTAAACTTTAATTCGGTCTTTGACCACGAATTCCACCAGGGAGAAGTTAGAGTTGATAGTTCTTAAGGATGTTCATTCTCCTCAACATGTTTGTTAGCATTAAAGTGGTAAAAATGAGATTCAGTTTTATTTTTACAAAGCAAGTAAAGATGATCTAACTAGTCTAAATTTTGAATAATTAGATGAAAAGTAGGAATTTTCCTGAAGTGTATCTTAATTTCTTAAATATATATAGTTACAAAGCTTGGAAGTAATTCCATAGAATAATATTGGTCATTTTATTTATTTTTATGTTTTTAATGTTTATTTATTTATTTCGAGGGAAAGAACACAAGCAGAGGAAGGGCAGAGAGAGAATCCCAAGCAGGCTCTGTGCATCAGCGCAGAGCTCAGTGTGAGGCTTGATCTCACAAACCGTGAGATAATAACCTGAACTGAAAGCAAAAGTCGGGTGCTTAACTGACTGAGCCATCCAAGCACCCCAGAATTGGTTATTTTAGAAAATATACTTGTATCCTGAAATCGAGGCCTTCACCTTGCCAGTGACTTGCTTAACTCTGTATTTTTTACCTATCATGTGAGCAAATGAACTTTCTAATTTAAATTAAAAGCTTTTTTTTGTCAATTATAAGTTATTTTATTTAAAAGTTTAATACACTGACATTGTTTTTTTGTTGTTGTTTGCAATGAAACATTTAAAAAATACATTATTTTATTTACCCGAATATTTTCCCAAGGCTCACCTTTGGGAGAAAATTAATTTCTTGAAAATACAAGCCAAATATGTTAGTCATAATTTTATGGTTTTAAAAAGAGTAACAGTGACATAAGAATGTTTGGCGTGGAACAGAAAATCCTATTAGCAGCAAACATCTGTGACAGTCTAAGAGTGGCATACACCATGGGAATCTATTACAGGGCTAATCATTCTCCTCAGTTATTTCTGGGGATCTAGAAGAGAAATTCTGTTGTCTAAGAAAGGGACATTTACTTCTTCCCAATTTAGCAACATTAATTTAAATTGGCTGGCAACTTATCACACCATCTGCAGGGGGTATTCCAAAGGAGGAAGAAGACACAGAGAAAAAGCATCCAGGCACCATTTAGAAAAGGTAGCAGGGGTTTTAAGTTTGATGCAGAAGGAAAGGGGAAGGATGGGAGCAATCTAAGATTGTTTTTTTACAGAGCCTAACTAAATGGATTACATTGCTCACCATTTCTATTACATTTCTCCATTAGGTAACATGATCATGATCTGATTTTAGATTTGCAAATAATCAATATAGGAGGGATTTCTAGCAAAGTATGTGCCCCAAATTGGAGAATTATAAAGACAAAGAAGGTATAGGTTTCTTCTGTGGAGTTTATGGATACATTTTGTACTGCCTAGTCTTAGCGAGGGTTCTGTGATCGGTCAAGGAATACCAGGATACGACCATTAGGAGAAATACACTGATTCATTTTCAGTCTTCTCTAGAAGACAACTAGAGAGGAATGGAGAGGAGGAGGGTAGGGAGAGAGAGAGAAGGAAAAAGAGAGAGGAGAGAACAAGTAATATAAGTCTTTTTTAAATGATGTAAGAAGAATAAACAGAGCGATGTGCAGATAGAAGAAAAGGGCACAAGGAAGAGAGGTGGAAGAAGTAAAGAGAGTAAGAAATAACACAAATTGATGTCAAGTATCTCTTGATTTGAAATCCTTATTTGGGGCTACTTTAAAATTCTCTTTATACTTTGCTCACCCAGTTATGTATGTGTAGGGAAAACAGACACATAATCTTTTTCGGTGAGTGATTCTCATGATCACGACAGTACCCATGCATAGTCCTAGTTAATTGGTCACAACTGACCAGCAACTCACGTGATCAAACAGAAAACCCACTGCACTGACTCAATGCATCAAGCAAAAAGCTATTATGAAAGAGAAGGTATAAGAAGTAGATTGGAATGTGTTTCTCCAGATATGTGTATGTGTATGTATGTGTGTGTATGTGTGTATAAATATAAATATAAATATAAATATATATATATATATATATATATTTTTTTTTTTTTTTCCTATCAAGAGTTAGGAGAAGTCCTAAGCCCTTTTACCCAATTAGTAGCTTGCACTAACTACAGTGGTGGAGGAGTAGACAATGCATTCTGAGCCCGGTGCAGGTTAAGTGTGTATACATGTGGATGGAAATACTTGAACTCTTGCCTTCCCCTCTTTTTTTTTCTTTGTTGATACGTATGGATTGTGAGTTTTCTTTCTCCCATTTATCCTGCATTTCAGAGCAAAGTCATATCTGTAAAGTGTCATTTACAGCAATGTACAACTTCTGCTAAAGAACATTTCTCAAGATAGAAGGCAAGATGCAGGTGGTCAGAGGAATATATGGTGCTAAGTTTTATTTTTTCTAGCAGTACCATATGCACCATCCCTAGTATATGTTGGACTAAATTATATTCAGTAAAATGATCTGAGAATATAAGAATTATTTTTTTCTTCCTCCCTCCCTCTCTCTTTCCCTCCCTCCCTTCCTTCAAGAAATATGTTTCAATCACTACATGACTCATTTATAAAATAACTTTTGGAATAGAGCCTATTTAGAATTACTCCTTATTTATTTCCCTAGCATTTTTCTTAAATCTTGGTACTGCATTCTCCCTTTACTCAGATTTGTCATAGGGAATTCAGTTAAAATAAGTGAAGATTTATTTTTTTTGGGGGGGGGGAATTTACATTTGTATTCTAAATTTATTTTAATTGTATTTGTGTTTTCCCTTAAATTAGGAACCATATCTATTGGGGCGCCTGGGTGGCTCAGTTGGTTGAGCTTCCGACTTTGGCTCAGGTCACGATCTCATGGTCTGTGAGTTCGAGCCCCACGTCAGGCTCTGTGCTGACAGCTCAGAGCCTGGAGCCTGCTTCAGATTCTGTGTCTCCCTCTCTCTCTGACCCTCCCCCACTCATGCTCTGTCTCTCTCTGTCTCAAAAATAAATAAACATTAAAAAAATTAAAAAAAAGAACCATATCTATCTTTTTATATTTTGGTTCAAATTTTTAGTTTTCTAAAAATACTTATTTCTCATAGAATTCTGAAATGATGTACATTCGTTATTATGTCACCCAATATTTGTTGAACTACTGTGATGTGTCTAGCTTTTGATTAGCATCTGAGGGTGGATAGGTGTATAAGACAGCCCCTAAAGATATATGGAAATATTTGTAGTAAATTGTTTAAGTAATACGATAGATAATGTACACAGAATACTTGGGAAGCGTGAGATTTTTATAACTGTTTACTGCAAAAATGAGAAAATTCCACAGATATGGTTAACATTTAAACTTGGAATTTCAAGAGACTCATGGGGAATGGAAGGTGGTGGTGGGTAAGAGTAGAACATGTGAGGAACAATCAACATTAGGGGCTTAGGAGGAGAGGAGAAAAGGGTAAGGTGCAAGTATCTATCTATTTAGCAAATAGTTTATTGATACCAGGCATTCTTCTTAAGCCCTGGAAATATAGCAGTGAATGAACCTGGGAACAAAATCCACCTTGGTGAAGCTTACATTCTAGTAGACATACATTGATTGTCTGTGAAGAGACCTGAATGCTATTCGAAGGAGGTTGAGCTAATCGAAACTTAGAACCCACTGGGGTTTCATTAAGCTTGTGAGTGTCATGATGGGATCCTCATATAATAACAATAATTTGGTGGCATTTTAATAGATGAATTATGAGGAGTGATAAAATATGAAATAATATTAAATGAGTATGGAACAAAATTAAAGCAGAGATAGGAGATGCAGAGAAGGGAATACAACAGGTGTCTAAAAGGTAGAAATTATAAGATTTGGGGACTGAGTAGGCTTATGGGATATCTCACATAAGACTTTAAACAAATATGGATTTGATATTTTTAACTTTTGTGATTGAGACTTCCAAATTTATTGTGTATGCACGTGTATGTATGTGTAAGTAGCTCCTATTCCTTTTTTTTTTTTTTTAAGATTTTATTTTTAAGTAATCTGTATATCCAACATGGGGCTTGAACTTACATCCCTGAGGTCAAGAGTCACACCTTCTACTGACTGAGCCAGCCAGGCACTCCTCCTAGTTCTTGAATTCCCAGCAAAGATAATAAAGAAAATTCAGATTTGGGTGAATACAGAGGATGGAGGAAAGATGAGCCATAATGCTGAAATTCTGATTTATGTGAAATCTGCAGTTCAAGAGAAATGCCTGAACTGAAGCTATCTGGGGTCATCTAATGTGTGTAGTAGTTGATAGGTTGGAGCTAGAAAGAGGTCCTGTGAAGAAGAGGCGAAGAAGAGATTTTAAAAAGCCAGATACTTAGATGAAGTCATCAGAGACTGCTTATTATTTATTTGTTTGTTTGTTTGCTTTTATGAAGCCCCATGGAGCTGTCAACATTACAGTGTTGAACTTGTCTGGTTATTAGGCCACAGATTTATGGTTGGAACATACTGTATTTCTAAACACAAACAATATTTGAGTGTATCCCAAATTGTTTTTCATATACATGAAGTATGAGAAGATTCTCTCAAATCTGTTTTTTGCTCCAGAAACTTTTGTTGCACAAATGGTCATATTCTGAATTCACTTGGATATCTCACTTTTTAAATCAGCCAATCAATCAATCAATCAATCAATATTATAATTGTTCATTATGTGCCCGATACCAGACTAGATGCTGGAGTACCCCTCTACCTCACCTATCCATCTATCACATTTGAGAACTGCTCAGAAATCAACCTTGGAATCGATGGTCTGATGCCTAGATAGATCTGTTTCTGTGTTAAACGAGCCTTGGAAATTGTGTACAATTTCATTTTCAGGTTGTACTCTGTTTGGCACTGAGAATTTAGCTTCTAGCTTTTTGAAAGAATAAGTTATAAGCCAATCTGGCAGTCGAGTAGAGGACAATATTATGGTTAGGATTTTCAACACTTTCCCCAGAAAACAGGATTGATGTTTCCATTATGACACAATGCCATAAATACAGCTATTTACTGCTGCCTGCTATGTTCTCTTTCCCTTATTCTTTGTCTATCTCTGCAAATTTTCTAGGCTAGACATTCAGTGATGATCTGAGGGCCCATAATTTTGAGAATGATGCAGGGGCTGCCTCTCAGGGCATAAACATTTCATTCACTTGTGTGTCAATACACCAGCCTGTTGTAATTGCAGAGGGCAGTTTGTTCCTTTCCGTTTTTCTGTGAGTGAAAACACCCAGCATGCCTAGAAACCTACCTCAGGGGATGCCTTTACTAAGGCAATTCCAGAAGGAGGGGGTTGTGATGCCTAGTTTCTGAAAGGAAATAATGGAGAGCAGTAGCCTGTACAACCTTCTGTTTCATATTATAAGCTATTCAGGAGTCAGATGTGTGGAAAAGACCAAGGAATAATACAATGTGAACTTGGTGAGTTTTAAACTTTCTCTGTGAATGTTATTTTGGTCATCCTATTTATTTTCTCACAGGGATCAAACACTTAAAAGAAATAGGTTTATGTGTCTGCCTCGGTGGAGAGAAATTAAGGGAGACTCCATGAAAAGTAGTATATTTAATCTCAAGTCAGTCTTTGTTGTGCGTGCGTGTGTGTGTGTGTGTGTGTGTGTGTGTGACGTAGCCCCAAGGAATACACTGCAGATGGTAAGGGATCACTCAAAACCCTTAGTAATCTAAAGGAAAGTCAAAGTTGTGGTATGCACGTACTACCAAAACTCGTACTTAACTAAATAGACAATAATGATAAATTGTAGGGTCATGGGGCTGCAAAATGTAGAGACTTGGATGGCTACCCACCACCCTGTAATGTCTTCATTGACTTTTCTTTCTATAGTCTGTGTTCCCTTCATAGGGCCAAGCCAAAATATATTTTGCCCTTACCTTGATTTTTTACTTTTATAAGTTAATGTTTTCAGATTTTTAAATATCTTTTTTTTTTAGATTTTTTAAATGTTTGTTTATTTTTGACAGAGAAAGAGACAGTGTGAGTGGGAGAGGAGCAGAGAGAGAGGGAGACACAGAATCTAAAGCAGGCTTCAGGCTCCGAGCTGTCAGCAGAGAACTCAATGTGGGGCTCGAACTCATGAACCCTAAGATCATGACTTCAGCCGAAGTCAGACACTTAACTGACTGAGTCACCCAGGTGCCCCTAGATTTTTAAATATCTTTATACCTGGACTTTGGTTTCTGTTTTATCTTCAGGGAATGTGTATCATTTTTATAACTAGCTTAAAACTTTTAGTGTGTCTTCTAACTTTTATTTTTTTCCCCTTTAATTTAAATGAAGTAATGATGATACTTTTTTTCATGAAGGCTAGTGACCTCCAAAATCAAAAGGATAAAAAAAAATCCAAAGGATATGCACAGGGTTGCCAAGCATAGGATGGTGGGGAGTAAAAATGTAGGGATAAACCAATTTTACTCAAGTAGCAGTTGGGTTCTTCTGATTGGAATGCTCAGTTTTCTCTTTAGAGAAAAAAAAATTGCTTTTCCTCCTCTCTCCCACCGTTTCCTTCTTCTGTGTAGAATCAGAATGTGTGGAGTGAATCTCGTTAATAAATTTTGGGCGACAAGGAATATTACTGATTAGTTTATTCAGTAGGTGTTTATTGAACTCTTACTACAAATCAGGCCCTGCACTACCATATGGCTTGGGAAAATCTTGCTTTTGGTGGTGGAAGGACATGAAGCTGGCTTGGGGTGTACAGTCCCCCGAGGGTAGCATTTCAAACGTGCTGCTTCTGAATTGGAGAAAAGGATTAGGGGGAGGGGGAGTTAACTAGGATTCTTACATTAATCTGCTGGGATAATATTAAACGTATATACTGAGTAGTATAATGCAATTTATATTTGGAAAACTTCCAATCCTTTTTTAAATGCAAATTTTGGAGTGTAAAACCCTGCAGAATTAGAATAAAACAGTGGGGTGACATGAATGTAAAAGACTGAGGAACTTTGTGTTAATAGTGTACTTTGTATGTGTATAATGGGGAACAGTAGCCTATACAGCCTCTGTTTCATATTATAAGGTATTCAGGAGTCACATCCCTCAATTCCTTTCCCTCTCTCTCTCTCTTTCTCTCTCTCTCTCCCTCCCTCCCTCTTTCTTTCTTTCATTCTTCTCTCTCTCTCTCTCTGTTTCTCTTTCCTCTTTCTCTTTCTTTCTTTCTTTCTTTCTTTCTCTCTGTTTCTCTTTCCTCTTTCTCTTTCTTTCTTTCTTTCTTTCTTTCTTTCTTTCTTTTCCTTAAAAAGAGAATAAACCCCAAACCAACTTGAAATTCAAATCCATGAGTATAGTCAAAAAAACCCAGTGAGCTAATTCCAACTTCTTTTTCCATCTCTAGTCCCACATCCCAGCCAAAAAGGACCACTCTGTGCTCAGTACCATTTCTGGTTCTCTTTCTTCCCTCCCCTGCCTTCCTACAATAGCCTTTGCCACTTTATATTCCCCAAGGACCCCTGAGCCTCCTCCTGATTACTGCAGGCATTCCTGATAGTCTCCATTACTAATGCTCTGGGTAGAGATCCAGATTCTGAAACCCTTGGCAAAGCAGGTACATGCCAAGCATCAGAGTCCCATCTGTTCTGTCACCAGGAGACATTAATGTCACCATCATACAATTAAGCAAGTTAAAGCTCTGAGAGGCAAGATAAGATGGTCCCTTCCAGGTTGCACACCAATCGACAATCATAATTAATGTCCTTTTTGTTCCAAAGGAACAAAAATATATATACAAGTTGAAGTCAAAACAAGGGTCATGGGGTGCCTGGGTGGCTCAGTTAAGTGTCCTAGTCTTGATTTCGGCTCAGGTCATGACCTGAGTTTGTCATAGTTTGTGAGGTCGAGCCCCACATCGGGCTTGTGCCGACAGTGCAGAGTCTGCTTGGGATTCTCTGTCTCCCTCTCTTTCTGCCCCTCCCCCCTCTCAAAAATAAATAAACAAACATTAAAAAAAAAACAAAACAAGGGTTGATGCAAGGGTACAAACAATGTGACAGAATACTTTCCAAGAAATACAACAAGACCCAATAAAACAGTCTGTCTGTGGTCACTTCTCTTCTCCCTGTCTCCTGCTCTGCCTCTTATCCTCTGCCTTAATATCTGTCAATAGTCCTCTCATATCTTTGCTTTGTTCTGCTTACTTACTATATTCGTTTCCCTGTACGCTGGCTTTCTCTGCAACAATTCTTGTTTCTGTACCTTTCACCCTCAACCTGCCCTTAGCTCTGCTTCATCATAGCATTGCTTCTGGTCCTAAATCTAGCACTCTAAGTCCTAACATTCTAAATTTACATTTTAGAGGTAAAATCTGATCATCTCAGCCCAACCTGATCCCTGAGCCCAGAACCTATGGTCGTTGGGTGGGTTGTTGTCACAGAGTAGAAGTTGTCAAGCTAGACTCATCATGTCATCCTGGACCGCTGCAGAGTATCATCTTAAAGAAGGGAAACTAAAGAGAAGGCAGGCATAGTAAGTACAGCAACAGAAGCAGGTCAGCTCTCCTGATTTCAGTCCATGGCTCTTCCTACTCCATTGGCCAGAGGGGCTGTGTTTTAGTCATCTTTGGATTCCCACAATGTTTATAAAACACCTAGAGATTGCAGACACTGATAAAATGTTGGTTGATATGATGACTTTGAAGCTAATTAGACTAACATTGGTAGTTCATGGACATATCCTAACCTTTTCCATTCATGAATCAGCTTTCAGTGACGTGGCATTCAAGACCTGCTTAAGCCAAGCCCAAAGACAGGGGCAGTGTGGAGAAGCGAGAGAGAGAGAAGGAGAGTTTTAAGAAAGCTGATCATGGGGCGCCTGGGTGGCTCAGTCGGTTGAGCGTCCGACTTCAGCTCAGGTCACGATCTCACGGTCTGTGAGTTCGAGCCCCGCGTCGGGCTCTGGGCTGACAGCTCAGAGCCTGGAGCCTGCTTCGGATTCTGTGTCTCCCTCTCTCTCTGCCCCTCCCCCGTTCATGCTCTGTCTCTCTCTGTCTCAAAAATAAATAAATGTTAAAAAAAAATTAAAAAAAAAAAAAAAGAAAGAAAGCTGATTAGGTTCCGTGAGCAGCACCCTGAGCTTGGAATGAAAAAAGAGTACAGAGAAATGGAAATCCATTCTGCCATCTGCCTAATGGCTATTTGTCATTCTTGCATAGCTGCCAGAGAAATCGGGATAAAAGCAAAGCAAACAAAACCTAAGGCAGAAAAATGCAGAGGAGAGACTCTCCCTTTGCCCTTTCCCCAAGACTACATGGATCAAGACATAGCAGAGATTTGGAGGCTATGTCTATTCTCAGATCCCCAGAGACAGGGGACCAGTGAAGTAGATGTTGGGTAAGAATCTTCAGAACTCATCAGCTTTAGATATTCATGTACTATTTCCTCCCTTTAAAACAATCTGCATCTATAGTAAACATTCTTCCCTTAAACCCTCTTATCGCAGTGCTTGTTTATTATAACTCAGGGACTAGGAAAGCAAATTTTCAGAGATTTTTTTTTTTTTTTTTTTGCCCTTGCAGCTCAGGTTTTCTTCTTTCTTCCTTCCCCTTCCTTCACACCCTAGGCAATCCCCAAGGAAATTCAGCTAGTTTGCCAGTCTGGTCTGCACTGTAACTTGGATGGCAAACACTGCAGAGTTGTAAGCACCATTGAATTTTCCCCCTTCCTTTGAACCATTCCCTCTTCTATTTACTTATCTCCTCTAATGTTTACAATCCAGTAAGAGGTCACATAAATTTATTAAACTTCTCCCTCTTTTTTCTTTTCCTTTAAAAATGATGTTATTTAAAGTTTTTCTTTCAGTTTCCTCTGATTTTCAGAATGGTTCCTCAGGGTTCTCATTATTTGGACCTCCCACTGACTTAATCTTCTCTAGAGCAGAGTGCTTGGAATTTCTTTGGCTTAAGCTGGCACATTAATCACTCGCTTAGCCTTCAAGGGTTGAGGGTGGAGCCTCTTTCAGTGGAGCTGCTGCCTGAGTTGCTACCATAGCAGCAAAGAAACCATATCTTGTCCCCTCTATGGAAAACAATCTGCCCCCTGCCAGCCGTCAGCTTTGTGGTCACAGAAGAGCAAGCCCCGTGGGAGTTTAGGGATATCAGAAGCAAAGGTGGAGACATTTCTTCAATAGCTTTTAATTCCAGGCCATGGCCAGGAAGGGACACGGAAGAGCCCGTTACCAGTCCCTCAGCGCCTAGGCCTTCTCTACCCATGAATCTCCTGTGAATTAGCTGAGAAGCCTGCAGCATAATTGCTTTCCACATGCCTTCAATTTTTTTTTTTTTAAGCTTTAAGTTTTAAATGTCTACTCCACTGTTTTCTGACCTCTTATCCGTTCTTTCCTCTTTCTTGGGCATAGATATGAACTTGGGTCCTCATTCGTACTAGCTGATTTTTTTTTCTTCTTAGTAAGGCAGTGGTTTTTCCATTCTTTAGGGATGAGCTTACTTTAAGTAAAATATTCCTACTACAGAAGAAATTTCTTCTGTACGTTCCAAACTACTTCAAGTGTGTCTCTTATAAGCTTTGCTGATTTCAACTTTGAAAAAAGGGTTCAGGTGCACCTGGGTGGCTCAGCCGGTTAAGCGTCTGACTTTGGCTCAGGTCATGATCTCACGGTCCGTGAGTTCGAGCCCCGCGTCGGGCTCTGTGCTGACAGCTCAGAGCCTGGAGCCTGCTTCAGATTCTGTGTCTCCCTCTCTCTCTGACCCTCCCCCATTCATGCTCTGTCTCTCGCTGTCTCAAAAATAAACGTTAAAAAATTAAAAAAGAAAAAAGGGTTCACTGTTTCATAATTTTTATAGAATTTTACATATATTATGGCATATATATTGCACATATAATGTATGTTCAACTAGTAATTATCAAATACATCAACATAGACTCATCTGTTTTGCTTTTGTGGATTTTTATGGATATACATCCCTGTTGGGGCATACAGAGCTCCATTACACTGTATCTACTCAACAAATTAGGTACACATTTATGCCGAATCTGAGCATGACTTCACCATTCAAACCCCTGGTCTGCCTGGCTCCTCTCAGTCAACTCTTCTTTAATGATGACTGTATCTGTGGTTAGAACCCTCCTACCTCACGCACTCCCTTCATTTCTTTCTTTGTCCCTTATTCCTGCTGCTCAGCATCGTTTCCCACTGAGGATGGGCTTTCTTCACTATGGCTTTTGCAGTTGCCATAATACAAAGTTTCCTTAATGGAACTGGCCGTGCCATACCTTTCTTTTGTATTTCTCTTCTTGTTGGGATTTTGGATCTTTTGCAAGCCTAGCTGCACCTCTGAAAGGAACCCTTAGACATTATCAGTGCTGCTTAATATCACCAGCTCTACAGATGCAGATGATGCATACTGACAAATGAACATTGAGCCTGGATCCGGCATAGGAGGAAAGCTTCTCACACCAAAGACCTATGCATCCGATGTCACATTATAAAATAAACCAGTATGTTTGATGGCTGCTTCTGTTTAGATATTTTCCTAGTTGCACTGCAGATTTTTTTTCAAAACTACAACATTATTAAATGTCGGTGGAGAGTAATGCGGTAGTTTTTATTGAACAAAAATTCCCCTGAATCTAAGCTGGAACCCCTTTTGCCAAAACCTCCCACTCTCACATTTTAATGGCTAGTCCTATACCAGTAAACCTCATGTCTACACCTTTGATCCTTTCCTTCCTGGACTGCAAGATCCTCTCTATTAGGGCTTACCACAGTTCATTGATTTCTAGCACCAATGTAATGTTCATATAGCAAATGAAGATTAAATAACTTAACTCTTTTCCTGTTCATTATGTTCCTCTGAATGTCCTGCTGTCATTCAAAATGCACTTTTATATATTCAAAGCAATATTCACTGAGCAAATACAAAGCACTAAGTATTTTTCTAGGCACTGGTCGAGGCACTAGACATAATCCTCACCCTCATTAAGTTTACATCTTAATAAAAACTTCAATGAAATATATTATTATTCCTCAAAAATCAAATCAGTTAGTCAATGCCCGGAAATCCCTATATCTGTTAGTCTTCTTAATCCTTCAGGGTTATGGTATCGCACATAGTATGTGTATATGTGTGTGTATCTCTATATGTATATACAGAGAGATACACACACACACACACACACACAATTTAATCACATTTGTGACTACTTTTCCCTACACAGTTTAATATATGATTATCTACTTATTCTTGTCAAACATTCCTTTATAATATTTCTTGGATTGGTCTCTTACTTTGTATCCCAAGTTACTTCTTGATTGCCTCATTTCTTCCTTCCCAGCTGTCTTACAGTTATATTCTTCCTTGTCCTTCCCTATTTCCATCCAGTCTGCCCAACACTACCACTCTCTCTCAATCAAAGCTCTTCTGGCTCCAGATAACAAAATCCTATTCTGCGTAAAATAAGTAGGAGGGAAAATTATGTAATATAAAGATGCAGAGTAACCAAAGGTAAAAATTAGGAGTTAAGAAAGACTTAGAGCAGACACCAGAGTTTGGCAGAAACTGAATTTATTCTCTGGTTTTCTCCGGAAACCTACGATTTCTCATCTCTGTTTCCTCTGTGTCTGTTTTACGTTCTTTCCCCCCTCCTTCTTTCTTTCCTCTTTTGTTCCCTGCCCTCTCTTCCTGTCTCTCCTCCCGCCCCTCCCTCTCGCCTCTCTGCCTTCTCTCCCAAGAGTGGCACATGCATGTGGCTCAGAAGAGTAACCATACGCACTTGACTTCCCATGGTCTCAGTTGTCAAACAGAGACTAATCAAAATATCCTTAACTCCCATTTCCAAATTCCTTGGAGAGATGAAGAGACCTGACACCCAGTCTATCTGTTCCCGCCCTTTTCAGATGAGGTATTCATTTCTAATATTTTGCCGAAATTGTGTTGAAGAATGAGTGGTGAAGTAGTGCTCAAGGTTTTATTGTATAAGTACATTTCTGGGGCCCACCATTGGATGCATGGGGCTAGTTTCCTCAGAGCAGGGATCCTGGGCTGGCCAGACACTGCAACTAGTGTCAACTACAGCTCTTTAGAATAAAGTCTTTGGGATTCCCATTCATAATTAATCAGACTGAATATACTTTTTTTTTTACCTCCATACTCCAAATTCTCTTCTAACTGATACTGTCAGCCTCGTGCAACTGTTTCTCCCTGATCTGGAACCTCTTCTGCCAGGTAGAGTTTACCCGCTTGCTTACAGTTTTGTTATACAGAAGGTTCTGTCAACTTTTCTTCTGTCGTATCTACTACATAAAATAAACAAAGCCAATACTGACCACAAAATTCCATGTTTGGTTTAATCTCTACTCTGGCACTTTCCCAGGTTCCTTTCTGCAGCTGCCTATAATTTGGTTTTAAGTATTCATTTTTCAGCAAATGACAAATGATAGTGTATTGGAAATTACTTCCAATTAACACTTAATTACAGGTACCTATAAATCGGGTTATTTTGTGAATTTAAGTATTATTTCATAAATCTACGTGCCAACTCCTTTAGGGTGCTTCCTCAGAGAACGTAGGACTGTAACAGGGCTCGTATGGTGGTAAATAACCCATATAAAAATGAAGATTTTTAAAATACTGAATACATACTGTGCCAGGGGATAGAGTAGACACTAAGTGAAAATAAGCTCAGAATGGTTTTGTCAGAATATTCTGTTAATCCATGGTCTTACCTGGGTTTGAACACTTACCATTTTAATTCAAAGTCCGGTGGTATCTGTCCACCTATGGAGTAGAAATTTTACTTTAAGGAAACAAACTCTTTGCAAGAATTTTAATCAATGATCCATAAATTGAGTCAGTTAATGTGGTATTACAGTGTCTCCTTATCCATTTATTATTGTTCTTCTGTACCTTTCTTGGTATTCCTGTGTTAGTCATTAATTTGAGCTGCATATACAAGAAACTAATAAGATAGCCTGTCTTTAACGACATTCTGTATTTCAGATTCCACTTGTTTAGACTGCCAGGGCAATTAATCTAAATAAATGTCTTTATTACATACTGCCCCAAGACTCAGGCCTGTCTTTGAGATTTCTGTGGCTCCACTGGAAGATCAATTATGAGACTTTTCCTCAATCAGCCTTATATTCATTACCTGCAGAAGGACGACATATATGCCCTGGGTTTGGAGACAGACCATGGGGCCTATTAAAAAAACAAAAACAAACAAAAGGATGCTCTATGGGAGCTTAGTCATTCTTTATTCTGAAAGGGGGAAAAAACAAAAACAAACCCAGAGAAAGACTCTTTAAAGATCCTTCTTTTGCATCCTGTTTGGGTAAGTGGAACACAAAACAGCATGTTTGATAAAGAGTATATGAAACTCTTTAATATACAAGCATTGGTAATTATTATACCTCTTGCATAAGTTAAACTCTATAGCACATTTAAAGAAGAAAAAAAGAAATACAAGATTCCAGTCCCTCATTCTCCAGAAATAGAGTATACATAGAATAATGGCATGGGGCACCTGGGTGGGTCAGTCAGTTAGGCATCTAACTCTTGATTTTGGCTCAGGTCATGATCTCATCATCATGAGATCTAGCCCCATGTCCAACTCTGCACTGGGTGTGGAGCCTGCTTAAGATTCTTCCTCTACTGCTCATTCTCTCTCTCTCTCTTTCTCAAAAAAAAAAAAAGAATAGTGAAAAACACAGTTATAACTAATTATATTTTTATTTCTGATTTAATACTGCATTTATTACTCTCACTCAGGGCTATGTTGTTTCTTTTTCAACCTCACCACAGCGAGAAATCCTGGACAGATCCCTGGCCAAGCACATCCCAATTTAGGGCATGCAGAAAGCATTAGCTGTATCAGAATTCTTAACTTGGAACAAATTGTTTGGTTCCCTTGATAAAGGAATCAGGAGTATGGGTCAATGCCCTGCTCTTGTAGGAATAGGAAGAAACACATCTCTGGTAGGCAGCATGAGTCCACACAGACCCAGGCCTTACTTGGTGCCTGGGAATGAAATTATCTTTACTCCAAATATTGGCTATTCAACCCAGAATGGTTCACACTTATAATCTATGAAAAGTGAAACAATTGGATGTTTCCAAAATGGGAAGAGTGGGGTGCAGGACAGGGCTTTAGTATTTGCCTGTGTTGAGCTTGCTTCTTGGGCCTTTATAGTATCTCATTTGATCCTCATAAGAGCACCACATTATAGATACAATCGTGCTCACATTAGAAGTGAGAAAATGGATCGTGAAAGGTTAAAGCATCCAAAACCATGCAGCCAGAATATGTCAGGGAGGAGATGTGTTTGAATTCAGGTCTCCATAGTTCAAATCAGTAGGTGATGGTATTTAAATCACATACGCGACCACACACTCTTTACTGAACTGTATGTATTCAGAATGACAGAGAGAATGAAGACCAAGGATAAGAAACAGTCCTTCAAATATTGGGAACTTATTCGAAGCTGACTAATCCTTAAATATCTTCCTATTTCTTTCCCTTTTACTGGAACAAAACTCTTAAAAGAAGGCATGTAGCTAATTGTGTCAATTATATCACTGGCACGAAGTTTTGCATTTCATTCCAAGGTAAAATTACAAGTTCATATGTTCTTATTAGAATCACCTAATTCCTTAATTATTTCAGTGCTTTCCCTTTGGACCATGGAGATTTATATTGAAGTTTAAAATATGTTCTGTGCTACATTGTGTTTCCCATCAATTCCTTTGTGATAAACACAGAGATGTGCTACCCATATCTCCCTCAAGAAGAACTCACTGCTCAGCTCCATGGAGTGAACTCTGCCCTCAGTATAGGGAGGGAAGTGAGTTAGTTGTACAGTGAAATTTTGAGAAGTTAGTTATGGTTTTCCATTCACTCCAAGGGAGCACTCTCCCCATTCAATCAGATATCAGGGAAGAGTAGAAATTTTCCAGTGAAAAAATAAAGAGAAATTGTCAGGAGAGTTTGACTTTGAAAGCTCAATATAATTTTGAAAATGGCTTTTGGGACTTTTATGAGCCTAGGTCTCGGCTTAAGCCTCAGATAGAAGAATATCCTCCTGAAAGTTTTTTCTGTCATGATTTCTGGCTTCAAAGACTGGATGGAACCCATGACCAGCATAGTACCCCATAAGGAGAGCATCAGCTACATTATGAATCTTTCCAAGGTCTAAACACTCCCTCTGTCTTGTGGTTGGAGAAGAGTAGACTTTGCTGACAGTTGTAGGGAGAGAAGCAAGCTTGCCAGGTGAAGAAATTGAAAACCTTAAAGGGCCTTATATTCAGGCAGAATGCCCAGTTGTAGGTGCCAGTGTGGAAACTTGTGAGCTATGAGACAGATGCCATTGTCCAGCTCAGGACATCATCATGGGAGAACCAGAAAACTAAGGATCAGGTAGTCTCTGTGATAACACAGTGTAACTGACAGAGAATATCAAGAAACAGAAAAAAAAGAAAACCTTAAATTTGTTGAGTTTAAATCCAAATCATTGGATAAACCTTCACACTGAGCTATGTATCAGGTAGTGACAAGACTGTATTCCTGTCATACAAACTAAAGACTTAATATAGAAATAAATTTTTAAATTTTTCTGTATTTATGAAATATAAGTATTTCATAAATATAAATATATAAAACACATGAAATATATTTTTATACTTCAGATTGGAAGCTTATGAACATTATACCCACTGCGTTTGATTTTCTACTGTCTTCCTTGTTTTTTGTTTTGTTTTATTTTAAGGGAAATGAAAATAAATCTGAGAGTGAAAGAAAGATGTGCTGAAGAAGAGGTGGGAAAGGAGTTATAAAAGGCACCAAAGAGGAGGAGATGAGATCAACGTGGGAGAAAAAGCATTTGTTCTCCCAAAGATACTTGCTTTAAAGGGAAGATACAGGGGCACCTGGATGGCTCAGTCAGTTAAGCGTCCAACTCTTGATTTCAGTTCAGGTCATGATCTCGCAGGTTTGTGAGTTTGAGCCCCACATCAGGCTCTGTGCTGACAGTGGGATCCTGCTTGGAATTTTCTCTCTCTGCCTCTCTTTCTACCCCTACCTGGCTCATGCTCGCTCACGCGCTCTCGCTCTCTCTCTCAAAATAAATAAATAAACTTAAAAACATAAAGGGAAGATACAGATGAATTCTTGTTTTACTTGGTCAGAAGGCAGCCTCCCAGCTGAAATGTCTGACATACTAGTTAGTATTGGATGACAACCTGCATTTGTTACCGTTATCTGTCCACCAAGTTCCTTTCCTTGGTGTTCTCTTCAGCTATCATCCATTTGTTGTTCTGGAGTATTCATCACAGGTAAGTTATATGTTCTGAGGGGTTGGGTCCAAGATAAGCTGAGGAGATATCATTAAAAAAAGAATGGGAAAGGAAGGGGGACTAAAGAGAGGGAGGGAGGGAAGAAATGAAGAAGGAAGGAAGGAAATATAGAGAAAAAAAGGAAGAAGGAGAAGTGGCAACTTCCTAGGGCTGCTAATTTGGGAAAATTATTTCTGAGAGAATCAGGAAATTGGCCAAAAGGCCTGTCTGAATCCTTTTTTTTTCCCCCTTACCAAATCCTTTCGGTTCGTCCCCTTCCCGAATAGTGAGGGGTTCCACAGTGTCAGTTCAAAAGTGTCTCTGAGACACAGTTTGGTAAAAATCAATACAGTTCAGTCAATCATATTTCAAGCCACCGAATAGCACATGTTCTCAGTGTAATAAAGTAAGTTTATCTTCTGAATGAGATGAGGCCGAAGGCCTGGGAGGAGACAAGAAGCACTAATGCACAGCACCGTTTAAACAAATCAATACACCGCTCTACCTTGAAAGCCACCAAACAAACAACTGATACCCAGCAGGCCCAGCACTTAAGGCAGCTACCAGGCCAGCTATTTATTTCCATTCCTTGATACCTTTGGAGCATCATTAGCAACAGGGAAGCATTAAGACAACAAGTGGGCTGGATTCACATCTGTCTGGGTAACTGTGAGAGCTAATCTGTTTGGAACACCAGAGAGCTGCTTAGAATTTCACTTCTGCTGATGGCTCTACCCTGGACAGATTGACTGTAAACATTACCGCCAAAGGGGTTGCTTCAGCTCTGTCTGTCTCCATGGGAAAACTTTTATTTTCTATTTTTCCCTGAAGAGAACTAGCAGAGACTCATTTTGCATTCCGAATTCAGCCTTTGCTTTTCCAAGTCATTTATTCTTCTTCTCATGAAAAATGGGTTGCCGCTAAAACAAAACTTACCAGACAGACACCACAAAGTGACAGACAAAATCGGATCTTAATACCTTCTTACGCGCACACTTAAATGTTTTTTTTTTTTTTTTTTGCTTCCCCAAATGATAAATGTTTTGGGTAAATAATCAACCAAGGTCTCTTATTTTCTCTTTTGCTTTCAGAGTGTGTTGTCAAGCTTGGTAAATTTTTTAGCAGCTGTCAGAGTAAATTTATTACCAAAGATGTTTACATTCTTATGTAATGCAGAAGGGAAAGTCTTGGTGATGGGTTTTATTTCAGTCTTTGAAGACCAAATGTTTGGCATGATTAGGATGCAGAAATAGAGTTGACGATATGAAATCCCCAACTGCCGTCTATTTTGCAGTAATGAATAAAAGCAGATTGTCCTAAATTACATCACTTGCAACCTCCCTTCAGTCACAAAACCAAGTACTGTAGACAGAGAAGAACTGGCTTATCTGGAGTTACAGATACATGTTTTTAAAGATTAAACATGCAGTAGATTTATCTTGGGGAAAAACATAAGACAATCATTTGGCCACTGCTACAGTATGTAGTTTTAAAAATATATACAGAGACCAAAAAAAATGAGCAGAGTTCCTCAAGTTAATTTTTTAAAGAATAGAAGAAAGAAAAAATTTGTCATTATTTTCAGAGACAATACTTACAGCTGCTCCCTTTGGCATCTGGGGAGGACCGTGCCCCCCCCCCCCCCGTTATTATTGAGGCTGACAATGTTGGACATACTCAAAACTTGGATGACAGATTGCTCAGTAAAATGTTTCATGGATTAAATGGCTTGGGGCTAAAACAATGTTGTGCATATAAAACCTATATAATGTGAGGCATATGCTCACATGGTCATAAATTTATAGATAGCCAATAAGTTTGTGTGTGCAACTGCTACACAACTATACCACACATTGATAGATACATTGCCTTAAGAAATATTCAGTCTGTTTTCAAAAAGATAGGAATTTATTAAAAGTGAACATTAGAAGCAGCACCCAAGGTGTATCTGGACTATCGCCAGACATTTATACTTTTAGAGAAAAAGGATTCAAAGACCACAAATATGGGAAAAACTCACCAAAGGGAACATAACCTTAAGGTAATGGACTGATGGTATAATAAATAGCTATGTCAAATGACATTCGTGAAATTTCTGTTGATCAATACAGCATATTAGTCTAGATCAGAGATCAGCAAACTGTGATCTGTGGACCAAATCCAGGCTACCACCTGTTTTGGTAAAGTTTTATTGGAGCCCAGTCATGTCTGTCCTTTTACATTTTCTTTATGGCTCCTTTAAAAACAGAGTTGAGTAGTTTCTACAGAGATGGTATGGCCCACAAAGCAGAAAATATTTATAGCATGGTCACTTACAGAAAAAGTGTGACAGTCCCTGAACTTGGAAGCCAGTTTGGATAGATTCAAATCCTAGCTCAGACAGGTGACTGAAGACACGTTATTCAATTCATTTGTGCCTCAGTTTCCTCATTTTTGAAATGGGAATAACAATGGTGTCAACATGATAGATATTACAAACGTTAAATAATTAGTATATTAGGACAGTTGCCTGCACATAGTAAGATGTAATTGATCTGATCAAGAGTTGGCATGCTGGTGCAGCAGTCACTGCCTGAAATAATTTACGGTATGATTCTTTCCCTCAATTTCAAATTTGAAAGATTGTATGGCCTTGTCTAGGACACTTGAGTAAGAGAAATCTTTAAGGTTAGGATTAATCACCTAGTGCATTGGTCAGAATCCAGAAAGGAAACAGAAACTATATTAGGTATTGATTCAATATAAGAGGTTGGGAAATTGAAACAGTGAAAAGGAAACACAGTGGTAATATAAATAGTAACTTCAAGAGGCATCTATATCCTCCCCACCTTCACCATGTTGGGGGAAATAAAGGGAAGAGGTTGAGATCATCAGAACCTAGAAGCTCGGAGACAAGGCAACACAAAGTTGAGAATTAGAGTCACCTTCTGGAACTGAGACTGGGGCCCCTGAGCCACTATTCACCTTATGCTGGGAACCCTGAGGGACCATAACAAGGCTTCTTCTGGCCATGCCAATAAATAAACTAGAGATTGGAACTGTGTAAAACCATGTAAAGATTGTATTTTATTTTTTAATTTAATTTTTATTTTATTTATTTTAGAGAGAATGTGCACATGAGAGGGGCAGAAGGGGAGAGAGAGAGAGAGAGAGAGAGAGAGAGAATGAATGAATGAATGAATGAATGAATGAATGAATATCTTAAGCAGGCTCCACACTCAGCACGGAGCCTGAAGCGGGACTCAATCCCATGACCCTGAGATCGTGACCTGAGCTGAAATCAAGGGTCAGATGCTCAACCAACTGAGCATGGTGCCCAAGATTCTTTTTAAATAGAATCACCACATGAAAGTTGTCGGTTACTATTTAAAAATTCCAAAATCATGAATGAAATAAAGAATAAAAGATTTATTTCTAAAAAAGCCCAAATGTGAGTTTGACTTGCATATCTATATTAGATGTTCTTGGCTGAAACTGAGCATAGGAAAACCTAATTTTAGAGAGGGTGCCAGTTTTGGAAATGTGTTATGTAAACAGACTGGGAAGTGGGAGTTGGAAGAAAGAAGGGAGAGGAAGGATGGGAGGCAGTGTTTGGGCAAAGGAGGACTGTAGTTTTTGTTTTGTTTTCTCCAAAGAAGTTATAGAAACAAGCAAACAAAAAGTTTAAGGTGGAGATAGGCTTGGAAATTGGTAGAATGGAGCTTTTTGTGAAGTTTCCTTCTGCCAGGAAGAGAGAAGAAAAGAAAAGAGGCAGCCACCAACTTTAATCCCTATATAGGGAGGCAATAAATTCACAATTCTCTCCCTTCTTACATCCATCTTCCCTGTACCAGCCAGGACATTCCTAGGTCGTATCATCCATGAACAGCCGCATAAACTGTCCATGGAATTTTGTACATGATCATGAAACCCTTCATATCTCTTTTCCTGGTTTTCTGTTTTCAGCTTCATTCCTATCACTGTCACCTTGCATCTTGGGTTATAGTAACCCTTACCTTCTCCTACTTCCCCATACACACCAAGATTGCTGGCTTCTTAGAATGACCTCTTCCTTTTTCTGTGGGTAGTTGCCTAAGCTGACTTCATATTACAAGTCTCTGTTTTGGTTTTTCCTGAAGAATCTCTCTAAGCTTCCCCGCTGAGCGTAGTGTTCCTTCTCTACATTCCTATTACCTTATGTGTGTATTTCAATGTTGCGATTACAGTATGTTATTGTAATTATTGTTATGGCTGTCACCCTCATTAGAAATAGTTCATCAAGAGGAGGATTTGTGTTTTATTTACATTTAAGTCGCAAGCCAGATAGCAGGATGTTTGACACATGGTGAGTACTTATCAAATACTTGCTGGAAGACTAAAGAGATGATAGCCTTTTATTGTTCTCAATCAAATTTCTAAAATGGTTGGGAGGTTACATGATGGTCATGAGAAGATGCTGAGTATCTTGTTAAAAAAAATTACTGGGGCACCTGGGTGGTTCAGTCGGTTGAGCGTCTGACTCTCGATTTCAGCTCAAGTCATGATCTCATGGTTCGTGAGTTTGAGCCCCGCATTGGGATCTGCACTGACAGTGTGGAGCCTGCTTGGGATGCTGTCTCCCTCTTTCTCTGCCCCTCCTTACCTCTCTCTCTCTCTCTCTCTCTCAAAATAAACAAAATAAATGACAAAAAAATATTCACCACTCAGTATAACCCAAAAGAGGCCATGTAGAAGAGATAAAGTGTCATGAATTAGGAAGCACATTTCTTCCAGAAGTTTCTGCTATAGTGTCAGTAATTATTAAGGGAAGAAAAATCTTGGGAGTTAATTCATATATTTATGCAACATTTAGGCTGTTGATGATAATAGTTTTCTAATTAACTCCTTTCTATCTCTCTCTCTCTCTTTTTTTTTTTTTCCTCTTGGGAATACCTGGGCTACAGATCCGGAAACAAACTTGAGCATTACCAGTTTAGTTCACTTAAGAGTACCAGAAATGATATGGTCTATAGAGCTATAATCTTGGAGCAAGCAATCCTTTAGTTGACTGGCGTAATTACAACTATTTACCTGTACTGCACCTTCTCCTACACCACCCAACAGAGAATATTTCACCAACAGTTTCATGAAAATTACGTTTCTTTGCTCATTTTTTATAAATATGGTCAAACAGAAGTTCTTCTGCTAAAGGTGGATGTGAGAAAGGATGGAATGTGGGAAGTCAAGTTTCGTATTTATCTACCTTTCCCAGGAACTGTGGTTGACACATTCATATATATTGTATCTAATTCTTGCAAAGACATTTGATATATTATCATCTTATTGTAGAGATGGAGAAAGGGCACCTGGCTGGCTGTCAGTGGAATATGCGACTTTTGATCTCAGGGCTATAAGTTTGAGCCCTATGTTAGGTGTAGTGATTACTTACAAAACATAAAATCATAAAAAAAAATGGAGAAGCTGAGGCTAACAAAGTTGAAGTATTTTTGCCTAATGTATTCATGCATAATTAACCATTATAAAAGTTAGTAGCTTAAAACAACAATCATTTTTCCCTCTCATGGTTGTGTGGATCCTTACTTTGGCCTTGATTCTTCACCTAGCCTCCCCCTTGGTCAATCATGTAGCTGTAGGCCAATCATCTGATAGCTCAACTGGGGCTGGGTGGTCTGAGATGACCTCATTCACATGTGTAAAGATTGGGGATGAGGTAACCTTGTGTTTCCCATAAGCTAGCTTACTTTTGTCACATGACAATTGGGTTCTACAAGCAGCAAGAGAGAAGGCAAGCCCACGTGCTCAAATACCATCTTTCAGGATCTCTTTGTGTGAAGTTTGCTAATGCCCAACTGATCAAAGCAAGTCCCATGGCCAAGCCCAGAGTCAATCTGGAAGGGGACGGGATATAGCGAAGCCGTCATTCATTGGAAGTTGTTACTATAAAAATCTCATACACTTAACACAAGATATAAACCCATGTTGGTCTGACTCTGAAATGTTTCCTCTATATCATTGCTGTCTGTATATCAATATGCTGTGGGGGCACCTGGGTGGCTCAGTTGGTTGAGTGCCTGACTCTCGATTTCAGCTCAGGTCATGATCCCAGTGTTGTGAGATCGAGCCCCATGTCGGGCTCTGCACTGACAGCTTGGAATTCTCGCTCTCCCTCTCTCTTTGCCTCTCTGCCTCTCTCTCTCTCTCTCTCTCTCTCTCTCTCAAAATAAATAAGCTTAAGAATAAAAACAACAAAAAACACTGCCTACCCTACTTCCGATTTACTCCCTGGTGCCCCTTTCAATTTGTCCCCTTCTTTGTGTTTTTATTCTTATTTTTGTTCTGTTATTATTATAATAGTCTGGAACAAAATTACAAGTTCACTGGTGTTTACCTAAAATAAATGGTACATACTGAACGTGTGAAGTTTGATAAAATTTGAGAACTTCATGAAGCCACCACCACGATCAAGATACTAAATATTCCCCACAATCCCATCACCCACAGATATTTCCTCCTGCTCCTTTGCTGTTCATCCTTACCTAATGTCCATTCCTAGATGGAAACTAATTGTTTATTCTATCATTAAAAATTAGTTTATACCTTTCAGAAATTTATATAAATGGAAACATGTACTCTTCTGTGTCTTGCTTCCATCACTCTACATAATAGTTTTGATATTCATTCATGTTGTGGCATGGTTTTAGTTAGTTCACCTTATTGTGGAGCAGTATGTATACCGTATTTTCTGGATCCATTTACCTGCCGGTAGGCAGTTGGGTTGTTTGTAGTTGGGGGCCATTACAAATAAGGCTGTCGTGCCATTTTCTGTATACGTCTTTATCTAAACCTCTATTCTCATTTCTCTTAAATAGAAACAGGTCAAATGAAAGTTCTGTTTAATTTTTTAAGAGACTGCAAACCATTTTCCAAAATGGTTGTACCAATTTTCAAGTCTAGCATCTGTGCATTAGAATTTCAGCTGCTTCACGTTCTTATGAGCACTTGGTATGGCCATCATTGTGGCCGTATTAATATTTTGGAAGTGGTAGTTCACTGTGGTTTTATTTTGCCTTGTCTTGATGGCTAATAATGTTGAACATTTAATACATACTGTGTAGCACATATTATCTTGTTGGCAAGTGTTATAGAGAATTAAATTCAATTCCATGAGCTCCTTGGAATATATCAATTTCCTTTTGATCTCTCATAATTCCTTTAAACTCAGCATAGACAGTAAAATTCTAATTTTTCACATTTTAAAATACTGTTATTTGGATTTTATTAAATGCATAATTAAAGGGATGCAAAAAGATAGTGAGTTCCATGATAAAAAAAATGAACCAAAAAATATTGAGTTATGGTGTGTATGAGAAATGATCTTACTCTTTGGTGGTTTTCAGATAATTGAAAGTTGAAACCTGTAATTTCTTTAAGAGATTTGTAGAAAAGACTGCCCTACCACACAATTATTTTTCTGTCATTTGCAGTCATACCTCTTTATCCACAGTTTCAGGTACCTGTGGTCAGTGGTGGTCCGGGAGCAGATGATCCCCCTGATGTCAGAAGCAGCTGACAGTAAGTCACAACAGCTACGTCACTCATCTCACTTCATTTTAGCACATAGACATTTTATCATCTCACATCATCACAGGAAGGTGAATATATACTTACAATATATTGTTGTAATTGTCCTATTTTATTATTAATTTCTTAAAGTGCCTGATTTACACATTAAACTTTATCATAGACATATATGTATAGGAAAAAAACATAGGATACATAGGGTTTGATACTATCTATAGTTCCTGGGATCTACTGGGGGTCTTGGAATGTATCCCCCCCAGATAAGAGGGGCCTATTGTGTATTATTCTACAAATCTTTATATTTTTAAGTGTTTATTTATTTATTTTTGAGGAAAAAAAAAAGAGTACAAGCAGGGGAGGGGCAGAGAGAGAGAGGGAGACACAGAATCCGAAGCAGGCTCTAGGTTCTGAGCTGTCAGCACAGAGAGCTTGACACGGGGCTCGAACTCACCAACTGTGAGATCATGACCTGAGCCAGAGTAGGACGCTTAACTGGCTGAGCCACCCAGGTGCCCCACAAATCTTTAAATTAAAGAGTAGATTCAAAAGGAGAGAAAAGCAGAAAAACATATTTTGGTATTTCAAGGTAGTAAATAATACAGTTCTTTTCTTCATATTTTCCTGGGACTATGGTGGGGGTGGGGAGAGATGGATAGATTTGGGAATTTTGAAAGACTTTAGGGGATAAATACTTTGCTGTTCACAGCATGGTCCTTAGAGCATTGCTGTCTCCTGGGAGATATTTGGGATACAGGATCTCAGTATCCCCCACTAACTCTACCAACGGGATCCAAATCAGCATTATGAGATTCTCAGAGGATCCATATCCACATAAAAGATTGGGCAGCACTGCAGTCAACCCCTTGTCCCTCTGTTCAGAATGTAGGGAAGTCATCACATTTAACTGTCGCCTCGCAAGCTTCAGTGATTAGGAAAAAATACAAACTAGACCTCAACCCTCCATCCTACACGGCAGGTGATTTGTCTTCTTTTCTATGGATTCAAGAAAGGCCAAGCAGAGAAGTTACTGTGAATAGTGCATTTTCAATTCATTTCACCCTGGAGCAGCTGGCTTCCCTCGCCTCAGCCTCACTTTGAAGCTCTGCATTTACACTTTGATGAATTAGCCATGTCACTTAGTGCTTATATCCAGAGTCCTCCCCAGATACCACTTCAAATGCCTGTTAATTTTGTTTCGATCCAGAATCCTAAGTTTCAATGTTTATTCACCCCAGCTCTCCTAGGTCAGCCCTCTCCTTCTTCCCTCCCACTTGTGTGATGTAGCAAAGTCACTCTTCAGCTTTTTATTAACTTCCCTTGTTTTTGTCTCTGGCCTCATTGCCTCACAGTCCTTTACATTAAACTGCTAAAGCAGGGAATTGATGTCTAGCTCATTCCATACTGCATTACCTCCCTTTATATTGTTGCTTGCTCTCCATCCTCGACACTTCTCACCTCTGTTTTGCCCTCTCAGCAGTTCTTGCTACCTTGTGGCATGTTCCCTCTTTCAGGTCATTAACATATAAAGTGGGAAAAAAATCGGCCTTGATACCGACCCTTGTGGTTTTCTATTTCCCATTCTTCTAACTCCTAAATTGTTTCCACACCCAAATGCTCTTTTCATAACAAATAATCCAATTCTCCTTCTATCTAAGTATAGTATAAGAAGGGGTTGAACTCTGTTATTTCTAATGAGAAAAGCATGAGTTAGCTGGTCTTTTTGAGTTTAATGAAGTGCACCCCATAGAAGATTGTACTTGGTCAATGTACTGGGAGAGCAGGACACCTAGCCAGCATAGCAGGAGAGAGGGCCAGAAAAGCCACGAATTGATTTGACTCCACTGCTTGTAATGAGAAGTGTTTATAAGGATGCACAAATATTCTAAAATGACTAGGGTAAATCACCTGAGGAGTTCAAAAAGATAGATTGGGTTCCTCTTTTCCAAAACATAATTCTTATGCTATTATTTCCAAACCAATTACAAGTTCAGACTGGTGCATCACAAAGTTTCGTTGGATGTCTTTTGCCCTGTAGGAAATGGGCCACATATAAGCAATGCCAGAGAGAAATAGCATGCTTGACTCTATCACGAGGGTAAGGATATAGAAATGCCTAGGAAAACTTCCAGACTAAGAGAAGATAAGAGCTAGAATTCAGGGGCCAAGTTGAAATTAGTTACTGAAGCCAGAAGGGCGTAAGTCTAAAACAATTCCAAATCTTGGCAATTGTGTTCTCTGCCAATAAACTCTAACATTAGAATCGAATATTCGAGTCATACTTTATGTTCTTTGCTTTTATGTTTATTGTTTTCAGAGGTTATACACTTACATATTTGTATAAGAATTATAACCTATGTTTTCACACATGTAAAGTTTGTGGTATCATGAGAACGGTGGAACAGACATACATATATGGGAGAAATAGCAAGCCTGGTTAATTTAGGAGTCTTTTTATTTTATCTTAATTTTAGAATAATCTTAAGAAGTAGGAGGAAGCAGAGGAGGAAAAGGACAATTTTTAGCCTTCAACATGGATTCGCTGTAATTTGTTTGCATAACTAGTATAGCTCACTACCCTGGACAAGATGTGACTGAGCAGAATCCATAACATGCATCCAAGTTAAACAAAAACATATACTTAGCTCAAGGAAGAAAAATTCTAATAAAGATTTATTTGCTCATGCACAAGTTCTGGTCCTCACCAAATGTGCATAATGAAAGCAAGTGGTGTATGATTCCACATGAAAGACATAATGGCTTGTTAGAATGAACATAGATAGGTACATGTGTTTTTTTTTAAATTTTAGCCATCATTAGGAAGTCCTCTGACCTTGGCAAAGTTACTTTAATTTTCTGAGCCTCAGTTTCCTCCCCTGAAGAAGTGGAGTGATAGTCATATTTTTAAAGTATCATTTGTAGGTTAAAAATAGATGTGAAAAACCAGCTGGCCCAGTGTCTCACTCTGAAAGAAATGAGTGAATGGCAGTGGTATTTGTTTTCACTCTTGGTATCATCATGAATTTTACTATACAAAAGAATGTTTAGAGCAGAGAGGAACTCTGAAAACTCTGTAGTATAAATCCCTCATGTTCTCATAGAGGTAGATGCCGAGGATGGATGGGGTAAAGCGAATGAATGGTAAGAAGAGCATTGGTGTTCAATTACATGGATCTGGTCCCTAACACTATTTCCACCACACCATGTGAAAGGTATGTTGGCACGGCCCCATGACACTTAGCATGGCAGAGATAGGAAGCCAGCGCCCATGACACATGCACTCTAGACTCAGTCAATCTGGGGTCAAATCCCAACTCCATATCTTACTTGTTTTAGTCCTGGGAGGAAGGACGTCTAGCCTATTATATTGGGGTACTTCCCTTTTATTCCTAGTGCGTTGAGGGGTTTTACCATGAAAAAGATCAAACTTTTCTTCTGCATATTTTGAGACTCATGTAATTTTCGTCCTTTGTTCTGTTAATACAGTGTATCATATTAATTGATTTATATATATATTAAACCATTCTTGTTTTCCTTGCATCCTGTGGATAAATCCCACTTGGTCATGGTGTGTGATCCTTGTGATGTGCCCCTGAATTTAGTTTTCTAGCATGTTTTTAGGACTTTTGCATCTGTATTCATCTGGGATATCATGGTTTTCTCCACTGGCTCTGTGCTGAGCTGAAGGAATGGAGAGGTGGGGATCTTTGGTGTCTGTCAGTCCAAACCACAATCTCTGTTCTTCTCCAGGTGTTTGGACTGCACCGAACCCATTAGAACTCCCAGACTGGTATTCCAGATGCCATTTCTTTGGACAGACTGAGAGGAATTGAGGCTTTGGAGTAATGGATCCACTTTTTCCTTTCCTGAGGGAGGCTGAAAACTGATATTTTTTCTGTTTGCGCTTTGCTGAGCAGGGTTGTGTGCAGATCTGTGTAATACACCAATCTGAACCATCATCTCTGTTCTACCCCAGGCAGCTAGACAGTGCTGGATTGATCAGAGCTTCAGGATTGGTAAAACGGATGCCAATTATGTGGGCAGTCATGAAGAAGTAGGGTGCTGGATACACAGGTCAACTCTTTCCCTCTCCAAGCTGTACCTCTAAACTGGGATTTTTCATCTGACCGAACGAGAAACTATGGCAGCTAGCAGACCAAACCATCTGTGTTCTCCCCTTGGTGGCTCTATTGTGTCAGTCTTGTCTGAGCCCGGTGCTGGTAAGTCAGATACTAGTTCTTTATCAGCCCCAAGAGAAGCTGAGACACTAGATGCATGGATCAGTTCTTTCCCTCCCTAGGGGAAAGCTGGGAGCTAGGATTTTTCATTTTCTTGCCTGTGCTGAGCAGAGGTGAGGGTCTATGGTATCTACCAGCCCAAGGAGCTCTCTCTGTTTTCCCTAAGAGGATAGACTCTCCCAGACCCAACAGAGCTTCAGGATTGGAAAGACAGAAACCACTTCAATAAAGTTGGGACACTGGACCACGAAACAACTCCTTTTCCTTCCTAGGTGAATCTAGGAGCGAAGAGGTTTCTTTTTGCTCATATGGTGCTATGCAGGGGCAGAAAGTCCAGCGACAGGGCACCCTGACTCCTCCCAGGTTTGGTGAATCTGTTTTCATGTTCTCCTGGAGTGCGGGAGTCTTTCAGTTACTTTCTGGATTTCTGTCAAAGAAAATTTGTCCATGAATTGTTGCTAAATCTATGTGTTTGTTGGGGGAAGGAGGGTCCAGGGCTTTCTGCTCTGCTATGTTGCTAGTGCTATCCTCCTCTAGGTATTCTCCCAACCTGAAGATATATACATTTGGACTGGAATTTCCTAGTTATTAAATTTCTTCCTACATGAGTGTTTAAGTGTGTACATGGTTATAGGTATGTGTTTTATAATAACTTGTGCAGTGATAGACACACACAAAAAACTATGATTTATAGGCTTATTTTTTTGCCCAGGGTGTACTTAAAGATATTCCCTTTTGTAACTTGATTTGTTTATTACCTCAACACCATTTTGGAGACTTTTTCCTTCCCCCTCAAATCTACACCCCATTTAAATCACATTCACATCAATGTTTTATACACAGTAGAATATTCAAGCAAAGATTCAGCCTGAGAATGCTATGCCTCACAGTAAATTGGGAATAAATTACCCATGTAGTTCATGCACATCGTGTGAGCATTAAATAAGGAAGCAAATTTATGGTAAAAAGGGAGCAACTGTGTATGGTTTAATGCTAAGTATATTCGATAGTATAACATGATGTTTGATTTTATTGGCCAGGAGACAATGCATACATTACAGGAGAATCTTCAATCAGAATTTTAATATCACACATTCTACAGATGTCACTTCATAAAGTCAAACATTTATATCTTGAGTCTAGAAGGGCTGGCATTTGTAGTATCAAAGAGGGCTGGAGTTACCGATGTTTTCCACTTTGTCCCTATACTTTTGTAAGCAAAGCTATGTATGAAATATGTGGATGAAAGTACATGATACTTTCATAAAGCTGTTGACAGCCAATTTTAATGGAGGCTCATAAAAGTTAGCTGTTTCTGTATCAATATGAGCAAATCGTTAGAATAGAACACATCAATAAACTAATGGTATTTATTTATGTGTTTATCCCCTTATGCTTAGTAACTTGAGTATTAATATTTTTCTAATTATAAAAGTAATATACATACCTTACAAAATTTTCAGGAGGTAAAGAAATATATGACGTAACATTTAAGCTTGCCATTTGTCCTCCACTTTTATCTTTTTTAATTTTTTAAAAGTTAAAAAGAGACAGTGTGTGGGTGCATAAGCGGGAGTAGGGGAGGGGCAGAAAGAAAGAGAGAGAGAGAATCCCAAGCAGGCCCTGTGCTGTCAGTGCAGAGCCCGATGTAGGGCTCGAACTCCCGAACTGTGAGGTTATGACCTGAGCCAAAATCAAGTATCCACGCTTAACCGACTGAGCAACCCACGTACCCCCTCCTCCACTTTTAAAAAAGGAATTCCAGTCTGTGTGAAATTATGATTTGGTGTGTGTGGTTCCAAAGATGACAGACTCAGAGGATATACAATACTAGTAACCTTCATCAAAAGCAATAAAGGTGGTTACGGTGCCACAGCTAACACATGGACTTGGTGAGGCTGAATATACTTTCCCACCACTGCTCTTGCTGGAGAAAGAAAGAACATTTAATACTCTGCCACTGGGGCGGTTACCTGATTGCAAATATTTATTCCTGAAACAACTAAATATTTTGCTAATTTCTAATTTTTTGATCGTTTGTGCTCCTGGGCTATCTACTCAGCAGTGTATGATTTCTCATTGATATCCATCAAATGTCCATGACATAATACTTTGGGCAAATTAAAATGCTCTTACAATGGTGTTGATGAACTTGTCCTGTATCCAACACATATCTCCGTGAATTTCACATCCATTCAAAAGAAGCCATTGTAGTCTGACAGGATGAGGGGAGGGAATGTGCTGAACATTCCCCAGAGTGGAGACAGTGATAAATACAGTCTGTGTCATTTAGTACAGTTCCTAGAACATAGGTAGGGCCCTATAAATCTTGGTTTCTGCTCCCTTCTCTTATTTTCTTTCTTACATTCTTTAAGATCTAGTTCTCAGCACATAATATTTATTCTGCTCGTTGAAAGAAGAGGTTAAAACAGCTTATAAAGATGATAATGATGCCTCCCAAATGCTCGCCTCGTTGCCTGTGGCGGTAGTTTCCAGGTATGTCTTACACTATGTGTACATTGGTGCCCTCAGGCCAAAAAGAGGGGCAGTACAGATGAAAGCCTCCCTATACCCACCACTGCCCCTTTGCCAAGATTGTGTCAGAGTCAAGCAAAATGCATTTATTAGGTTATAAACTATAACTGGTATAGAATAGGGCTTTCAATAAAATGGAGGTACAATAAAACCTCAAGCTATTATATAGAATTTTTTTTCTCCCTTCGATTGTTGTTCTCTGTCTTCTCCTATTTCTGGTATGAAAAGGTAAGTCTGAGATTCCTTCTCACATAGAAGAGGACACTGTCCTGGTAAGGCCTCGAATGAGAAGCTCTGCTATAGGTAGGAGGGATAGCTTCTATTTCTTCCTTAGATTCGTTTTTCTTAGACTCCCCTTTTCTGTTTTGGAGTAGAAAATCTAGGGGGAAAGGATGAAAGTGTTAGCTTAAGGAGAAGAGGCCCCTGGGTCTGCTATATTTACTTTTTCCAAAAAAAGAAAAAAAAGGTGTATCTAACTGCACAATTTAGCTTTTCTTATAGTCTAAGCAAAATGATACCTTATTATTCCGTAGTGTCCCATCTAGTTCATCATACATATGCTAAGCAAAAGGCATGCCTTTGCATGGTACTCTTGTTTGTATAATTTCCTATTATGTTGTGCCAAGCATGGGTCCAAGCTAGATCACGGACTTGAAGACTTTTTTCTAGGTCTTTGCAGCAATGAATATAATAGCACAGAAACTGTTCCTTGGAACAAAAGCTTTCCAAGCGGGCTTTAGCCGGCCCCTTGCTTTCCAGTGTGTAGATCTAGGTGAGGGGAGTTCTGGGTGAAACAGGCACTGAACCAATGGTTATTTTTCATGTGTCTGCAGTTAAGAGCTCACCCTGGAGTGGATCCTCCTCCTGTACATTCAAAATCTGTCCATGCTTTGACTGATGCTAGTCCCGTGAAGCAGATTGAAAGAATACCCTCTTCTAAAATAATTTTTTAAAAATGGAACATTTAGGGATGCCTGGGTGGCTCAGTCGGTTGAGTGTCTGACTTCGGCTCAGGTCATAATCTCTCAGTCTGTGAGTTTGAACCCCGCGTCAGGCTCTGTGCTGACAGCTCAGAGCCTGGAGCCTGCTTCGGATTCTGTCTCCCCCTCTCTGTTTGCCCCTCCCCCACTCATGCTCTGTCTCTCTCTCTCTCTCTCTCTCTCAAAAATAAACATTAAAAAAAATTTAAAAAAATTAAAAAGGAACATTTACTATGAATTTTCTTACTGCAGAAGTTGTGCACATTAATTTAAAAAATCGAAACACTGAGATAAGGAAAAAAGGATGAAATATCATCTGTATATCACCCAGGATTTTTTTACAGACATATGCAAAGTAAATTGTAGCTACTTTTATTTTTATTGTTTGTTTAATAAAAGAGGATTAGGTATGTCTGTTTCTGTTCATTCTGTGGTGTCTATGAATATGCCAGGGAATTTATCAGTATTTGGACATGATCCATAATAGTCATTATCAAGTAATATTAAATGAGAAGTCTGTGACATTAAAACTTAAGTGATAATTTAACTATAGAATCTGATTATGTGAATTGTATTATTTTTTAAAAAGTTTAATTTGGAGAATCATGTCTTGGCAAAATATACCTTGATAGAAAATAGGTCTTATAATAAAATCATTTTTATTTCCTATGGGGTTGCCAACATGGCTATTGGGAAGGTTGTGTGCATACATAGAAACATACAAATATATATGTGCACACTTTAGACAAATGAAGAACAAAAGACAAACTAACCATTCAGACTTAAGAGTTTAACACCTGGAAACACTGCCTAAAATTTTATACACGGCTCCAAATATTTTTAAAACTTAAAATACAGTTTATATATAATGAAACATAGTATACTGTGTATTTGTGTTTGTGTTTGTGTTTCTGTGTGTGTGTGTGTGTGTGTGTGTGTGTGTGTGTGTGTGTGTATTTGGTATATTATGCTATTTTGACATCTTAAAAATAACATTCTGCCAGGAAGAGGTGGTCCCTCCTGGGGCTAACCATTACAGAGATAGCAAAGGGCCCAACCAGGGGCATGTTTTTGATGTACAAACAAATCAATCCAGGATTGATTAGCCTACATAACCCAGGAGGCAATGTTCCTCTGAATTAATCACCCCAAGGCCAGGTGTCAGGCAACTAGGGACTACCCCAGTAGCCCAGAAGTAACCAATCCCAGACTGTTCACACTGCCCTGCCTTGTCTTTCCCACAAAAATACTCCATAAGGTCTGTGGAATAAACCTTCTTGCTCTTCTGCCTTCTGACCACCCAAGTATCTTTCCTAGTGGCCCTGCATAGTATGTCATGCCTCCTGTCTCTAGGACCTGTGAATACATTAAATTCCGTTTATTGCTGAGTCTCCCCTCGATCTCCTCTTGTGGCTGCACCTGTGTGGCCATCTCATAAAATAATAAAAAACACAGAGATATTAAGAGTATAATTTCATCAGTTTCATAAACATATAAAGTGTCTGTTTCATACCACAATCAAGAATCGAATATTTCTGGGGCACCTGGGCGGCTCAGTCAGTTAAGCATCTGACTTCAGTTCGTGAACATGAGCCTCGCATCTGGTGACCCTGAGCCCCACTTCAGGTGAGCCCCACTTCTCTCTCTCTCTTTCCCCTCCCCCTGTCTCTCTATACCTTGTGGGATTCTCTCTCTTCCTCTCTCTGTCTGCCCCTTGCTCATTTGCACCTTCTTAAAGAAAATAAAAAGGAATATTTCCATTATTCTTTGTGTCTTCTGACAATCAGCCCTAGTCCCCCATTTTCAAAACAGCCACTGATCTGGTTTCCAATGTTGACCAGGGGGTTGTTTTGCTCATTCTAAACTTCATGTAAGTGGAGGTACTCTTTTGTGCCTGGATTCTTTCACTCAGCATGATGGTTTTGACATTCATCTTTGCTCTGTGTGTAAGAGTAATTATTTCCTTTCCTTCTTATTACTGATTATTCTATTGTGTGTTTAGCATTCTCTTGTTGATGAACTCCTAGGTTAATTTCAGTATTTGATACTTATGAATAAAGGCATCATGGATATTTGTTTACAGGATTTTGTGCACGTGTTTTCCTCTCTCTTAAATAAATACCTAGAAATGGATACCTGGGTCATGGGGAAGATAGATGCATTTAAGAAACTGCTGAACGATTTTCCAAATTATTTGTGCCATTTTATACTCCTCTCCATGGTATGTGAGCTTTTGGCTATTCCACAATTTCTCCAACATTTGGTGTTCACACTCTTTTCTTGATGGGTAATAACATTCTTTTTCTTGATAATTCTAATGAATGCATAGTGGTATGTTCTTGTCATTTTAATTTTCATTTCCCTGATGACTAATGATTATTAATACTTTATATTAGCTTATTCATCTATTTGTACATCTCATTTTATGAAGTGCCTGTTCAAATATTTTGCCCATTATTTTGATATTTTATTTTTGAGTTAGAAGATACACATACACACACACACACACACACACACACACACACATATAGATATTCTGGACACGTGACCTTCTGGAACTGTATGTGTTGATAAGATTTTCTTCCAGTATATGTCTTGCCTATTTTACAAAAACTATATTTTTTAAATTTAATAACTTTATTAAGATATGTTTAGCATATACTAAATGAATTTTATTTGTATAATTCTATACATTATGACAAATACATATACTCATGTAACCATTATAATAATCAAAGTATAGAATACTTTTATTACCCTAGAAAGGTCCTTTATGCCCCTCCACAGTCATTCATGTTCCCAATTCTGATCTCTAGGCAATCATTGATCTACTTCTGTCATTGTAGCATAGTTTTGAAAATTCTAGAATTTCATGTAAATGAAATCACACAATTATTGATGTCTGGCCCCTTTATCCAGTATATGTTATTGCATGTGTGAGGAGTTCTTTCTATTTATTGATGAATGATATACTATCGTGTGGATGTATGATAATTTGCATATCCATTCATCTGTCAATGAGTATTTGATTTGTTTCCAACTTGGAACTTTTACAAATAGAGGTGCTATGAACACTCATGTGTAATTCTTTTTTTGTGTGCATAGGTATTTTTATTTCCCCTAAGTAAATATAAGGAGTCAAATTTTGGATCAAATGGTAGATCCTTTTATATATTTCTACTGGCTTTATTAAGTATCTGTCTGATAATTTAAATATCTGGCCCATATCTGGATCTGGTCCTATTGACTATTTTCTTTCTTGGTTGTGGGTCACATCTTCATACTTTTTCTCATGTCTTACAATCTTTGAACCAATGCCAGCTTTGTGTATAAAAGAGCAGTAGAGGCTATGGTAAATAATATTTATATTCCAAAAGAATATACCTCTTCTGTGTCAAGCAGTGAATGTAGGGAGTTGTTTCAGTTTAGTCTGTGATTGAACTGGGCTTGGGATTTATTGATGCTAGTAGTAGATTCACCATAGGCTCTATATTAATTGAGGGTGGGATCTGAATCATTTCTTCAACAATGCTTAGGTTTTGATCACCAAGATAGTTTATATCAGTTGCCATGGCCTGATCTCAGATATCAGCCTGTCTCACTCACTGTGCCTCATGGGTGTCTCAAGTTTCCTGCTCAGTCACCAGCTACAATGCTAGCTGCTTCCTAGCACTCATTGTAAGTGTCTAAGTACTCGTGGTATATCTCTTGGTTCTCTGTTCTTGTCTTAGATGTCAGCAGGCCCTTGGTATCTATTCCTCTGGGAATCTCTCTCAGATTTCCTGCCAGCTCCATCCAAGTGGTGAATGGCCATTGTCTGGTCTTCAGTGTGAGCTGGAGTACTCACAGGGTTTCCATTCTCTCCCCTTCACCCAGATTTTTGCTGACCCTATTCCATTATGCCTAAGAATGGCTAACAGCTATTATTTTTAAAAGAACAACTAAAAATTGTTGACAGTTTGATCAGACGACATCTAAGTAGGGGTACCTGGGTAGCTCAATTGGTTAAGCGCCAAACTCTTGGTCTCAGCTCAGGACTTGATGTCAGGGTCATGAGTTCAAGCCCCATGTTGGGCTCTGTGCTAAGAGTGAAGCCTACTTCAAAAAACAAATCTAAGTAAATTATAGTATATAGAAATACTTCTCTAAAACAGAATGAAGAAGATCTTTACTGAAATGGAAAGAAGTTTATGTCATACTGTCAAGTATTAAATCCAGATTGCTCAAAAATATGTATATATATGTATGCATAAAGTATACAGACGTGTGCAATGTCTATATCTACCTGTGAAGTGCACATTTCATGTATGCATGTGTGTATATTTTATGCATACATATATGCATATTTGTGTGTGTGTGTAGATATGCACAGATATACACGTGTGTGTGTGTGTATGTGTGTATGTGTATAACTCATAAAATGTACAAAGGCCTGCATGAACAATAAATGTCAACCTTGGTTACTTTTGAGTAAAGGACTAGGGTTGAGGGTGGGTGAAGTGAAAGGAGTTTTAGTTTATATTATATGCTTCCCAGTATTAGCAGTTTTTTTAAACTATCAGAATATGTTGATTAGTAATGTCCTTTCAAAAGTGAATGAAACGATGATGAAGACTTTACATTTAATGAATAGAAAGACATATGGCAAAATGGATTTATATAAAGCCCCAAGTAAATTGCAAAAATTATAAACAAAGCAAGACTTTTTTTTTTCATGAAAGTTATGCTAAAACACCAAACAAACAAAACAAAACAAAAAAGGAGGCAGACATAGTTGGGCTGCTTTGAACAGATGGTGTGATGCTAAAGGTAGGTGAGAATGCACAATTATTTAGCTGCCAGTTTGCTTCTGACTTTTCTGCCAAAGAGAATAATTGCCTTACTTGGAGGGTAAAACAAAGATTTGGAATGAAGAAACTTAAGCTCAAGTTAGGAGAAAAGATCAGGGAGCCCCTGATTGCATCGAGTTTGTCACTTGTTCTGGGAACATGAGGTCACAGGTAACCAAAATGATGTGACCACTAAAATTCAAGAAATATTAAAAAAACAGAATGGAAAGAATTCAAATGTTTTTAAAAAGAAAATTGAAAAGAAGGAGCTCAAACATTCAAAAGACAGGGAAAAGGCAGAGCTCGTAAGTATGGAAAAAATGAAAATTTACATTCAGCAGAATTTTAAAGCGTATCTTTATAGCTGGCTGTTAGAATTTAAGTGTAAGTTGGTCAGAAACCAGCAGTGGTTCACTAAGCTTAGGATAACAACGTTCTAAAAAATTTACACATTTTCTCTAAAAAGTGTAGCTTGCTTCATTATGAGAGATACAGGCTTATAGTGATAAATGTTGCTTGATTTAAACTTACTGAATTTAAAATGTAAAGGCTCACTTAATGCCAGTAAGATTAAACAACTAAGGTTTGGAGGCCATAGCATACCAGACTATGGGTTTAGCACTTTTTTAAATATAGGATGAACTAGGCAACATGTGACCTAACATCATTGACTGTAGTCAAACCCAAGAGTTGGAGATAGTAAAATACTGAATAACAATCTCAAAAATGAAAATACCATTTCCCTGGTAACAAGTTTCATGGTCTGAGAAGTTATCTAAAATATGAATGATCTGTGAAGTGCAGACTTTATTTTATACCTAATATTATTCTGCGCTAGAGGTTAATAAAAGCCTTGAAGTTTAACCTAAGACTTTACTTCAATATTTCATTAGAAAGATGACTTCCACACCAAATAGTATACGATCATGTAAAACTCTGATATTTTTGAGCTGTTACTTAGAGATAAATATATCAGAAAAAAAAACAGTTATCAGGAATAATCATTTCAGTAATTACCTTTACTCCTACTGGAATAGTAGGATAGAATTAGATTATCAGTCTCTGTAACATTATATAGAAAACTGAACTGTTGTGATCTTCCATTACTAATGATTAGGCCTCATTAATATAAGCATTTGAGAATTTGTGTCTCTTGCTTATAAAAAATACTGATATTTTGAGTGTAAGTCTCTATCAATTAGCTAACCGACCTTGGGGAAATAATCACTTTTTCCCCTGAGTTTCATTTTACTGTTGTTACTCTGCTAAACATGAAGGAGGTTAATGGGTGTTAAAATTTCTAGATATAATATGAATACAATAAATAACAATTTTCCCTCTTTCCTTTTGTTCCTTCCTTCCGTTATTTCACTATAAGAAAAGATAGAAAGAATGAAAGAAAGAAAGAAAGAAAGAAAGAAAGAAAGAAAGAAAGAAAAGAAAGAGCTAATATTGTTGGCAGTTCCTAGATGGCCCCTAGTGGTTTCACCTCCTAGTATACACACCGTGTGTAATCTTCTTGTATAAATTGAGAAGGATCTGAGATTTTATCTTACTTGCAGATTAGCTTGCCAAAGTCTCATGAATGCTTGCAGAAGACATGAGACTCCTAGGTGAGAGACAAAGGATGGTGTGTTGCTTACAGCAATAGCATTAGGTAGAGTATAATAATTTGTGTACCTATTCCCTAAGATCCAATTCCTCCAGGGTGATATCTGTACATACAGTAAGATAACATTAAATGAGAGTAACCCTAACATTAGGGTTACTAGATTAGTAAACATTGGGAAAACTAGATCTTTTATAAATGCCAGTAAGCCTGCATAGACTTTTCCCCTGAGGGTGATATTATACTTATTGGATAGAAGAAACTTGCACTCTGCTCTGGAGGCAGACACCGTATCTTTTAAAGCTGTTGCCATATAAACGTATTTGAAAAGATCACGCAGAAGAATACAGAAATGTGAGATGCCCATGAAGCATCCCTTCATGGGTCCCTTCTTCTTGAGTGTGGGTTGGACTTGTTTCTCTTTTAAAAATTAGCATAAGGCTGAAATGCTGAGATCTCACTTTCAAGATTAAATTATACAGAGACTGTAGCTTCTGTTCTCAGTGATCTCTCTCACTATTTCTTGGCTCACTCACACTGGGAGAAGCCAAGTATCCTGTCTTGAGGCAGCCCTGTGGAGAGACCAGCATGGCCAGGAGCAAAAACCGCATCAATGAGCTGAGAAGTGGGGCCCCCACCAGTTGAGCATTCACATGAGGCTGTAGTATTGATTGCAGCTTCATGAGACCTTAAAATAGAGCTATCCATATAGGTCACACCCAGCTTTCTGACCCACAGAAACTGTGGGGCAAGGAATGTTTATTGTTTTAAGCCATTAAATGGGAGGGTAATTTATTATGGAGCAATAGATAGCTAATACTTCGATAACTGCTCATAATTATTATTAACCCTGTAGTTTGCAATAAACAAAACACTTCCACTTTGATTACCAGTGAAGCTGAAATGTTTTTCATGTTTTCAACAATTTGCATTTCCTCTGCAATTTGTTTCTTTACTCATTTGACTACTGGGCAGTAGAATTTTCTAATGTATTAGTACATCTTTCTATATAGAGAGGATTAAACACATCTTTGTTTCATTTCTTGAAAAAGTTATTGGGTATATGTTTTTCAAATATAAATATATTAATTTTATGTCACCAAACCTTTTTGTTTGTATTTTTTTATCATTTATTTCATGGTCTAGAGACTACTTTTAAGTTAACTAAAAAAGTAAAAAGAAAACTCTCAAATCAGACATTAACAAAACAGGAAATCAGCCAAGTTTGTGTTCATTTAAAAATGTAACACTATAAATATTTTAATTTTATTTTGTAACATATGCTTTCACATTTATTTGTAAAACTTTTGTAGTAGAGTTAAGGCCTTTGCTTTGAGACCGAGTTGGCTGATTGGGCTTATTCATTCTCTTTCTTGCATAAACCACACCCAAATGTATTCTCTTCGATTTCTGTTCTTGGTTTCTTGTTAGAGAAAAGGGAATCAAAAGAAAATTCTGAAGTAAGTGTAGATTCACAGGTCTTTAAAACATCACTCCCTACCTAATAATTTATAATTGACTTGGTCAAAAGTTTGTTTTAGCTACTTTGTACAAATAATTGACCTTAACTTTATATATACTATAGCTCTCCTTTGCATTAATATTTCATTATGATAAGAAATAAACTGCCATACAAACATTTAAGAATAAATATAACCAATTCTTGAAAAACATACAACCTTATGAAAAGTTATGAAAAGGAAAAGAGAGTTCTAAAGAATATTTTGTCAGCTGTAAGAATTCAGTGAGTCTGTTGCATGAGAATTAATTAAAAGATCTGAAAATATTAATATATATTTTAATCGTTAGTTTATTACATATGGCTTTTCCATTCTTCAAAATTTTACAGTTGACATTATAAAGTAATGATCTAAATTTTCATATTATATTATTCTATATATCAATCAGTCATCAACTTTTATGTCTGTATCTTCAAAATATTTTTAGTATGTGAACATATTTTAACGCCCTCACTGCTCCAATACTTACAATGATACAAGACACTCTCATCTTTTCCCAGGATTATTGCCACAGCCTCTGACTAATCATGCCACTGTGATGTAGGCATCATTGTTAAACATACCAAAATATGTCATTTCTCTACTCAAAACCTCTTCATATATCTTAGAGTAAATCTCTCTAAGGATATACGTTATTTGACATTGCGTCCACTCCACTACGCTCTTGACCGTCTCTCGTACCAACCCGTCTCTTGCTTCTTCTTCTCCAGGAGCACTAGCATTCATTGATTTCTCAAATCCCAAAGTGTGCTCTCACCTTTGAGTCTGTTCATTTATTGTTCTCTCTGAATGAATGCTTTCCCCCAGATATTCCTAAACGGACACCCTCATTTTTTCAGGTCACTGTTTGTAGCAGGATGAATAATTTCCCACACTTACCACCTACCATCTTTTGCAAAGATGCAAAGATGTTCATATCTTAATCCCCAGAATCTGTGAATACTTTACCTTCTCTGGTAAAATGGGCTCTGCTGGTGTCACTAAGAGTAGAGATAGGGGATTATCATAGATTAACCTGGCATGCCCAATTTAATCACAAGAGTTCTTAAGAGCCAGAGGATCATAGAAGCTGACATGGCCACAGAAGCAGATGGACAGAGAAAGAGATTGGCAGATGCTATGCTGTCGACTTTGAAAAGTGGAAAATGGGTCTATGGGCAAAGGAATGTAGGTGACCTCCAGAAGCTATAAAAGGCAAAGAAAAAGATTCTTTAGATTCCTGCTGACCCATTTTAGGACATCTGACCTCTAGAACTGCAAAATAATAGATCTGTGTTGTTTGAAACTCCACAACTTGTAGCATTTTGTTACAGGAGCAGTAGGAAACAAATACACAGTTAAATGTCATTTCAGCGAGGTGATTCTGCGTACTCTCTGTGGGAGAGCATCCCTCACCAATCCAACTAGTGCTTTCTATTTGATTTATATCTCATTTTATTTTTCTCCAGAGAAGTGATTCCCCCCACATACTCTATAAGTGCTTATTGCTTTTTGTTTGTTTTACCTTGCAGGCAGGAATTTATTTTTCTTTCTTTGCTTTATTCTCAGTGTTAGCACAAGGCCTGGTTGATAGTAGATATTTAATAAATAGTGGATGAATATTATTACCAGAGTAGTTTTGTGGATAAATAAACCAAAGTTCCGAGAGTTCTGTGAAGTTACACAAATGACATATGCAGATTTGGGTCCTTGGCCTTCTTATTTAAAGCTTGGTTTTCTTTCACTACATAAAAGTTATATAGTAATCCATGGCTAGTAAAATCTGAGCAGCCATATCATAAATGGTACATTCCTATATGAAATTATTTGAGAAAATGTGTTTTATCTAGCCACTGTCCCATTAAGTTCAAGTTTATCCTTCTTCAGGTGCCAGAAAGGATTTGAAGGGAAGAAAAAAACTATCCGCAACGCTACTGTGACATTGACTCTGGGTGTTCTGATGAAATGCCTCCATGGTCTTTATGGGCAATTAACTGAAATGGAGAATTTCTGCTCAGTATAGGATAGGGACACGGTGTGGAGATGAGACAGCTGTATCTGCAGTGTGTTCTGACATGTCTTGGTGGAGTTATTACAGGAGCAGCCCTGGATAATCAAAGGAAGGTCATAGCACATCGGCCTGAATATTTTTTATGACACGCTATCATCAGTCTTAAGTGAATGATCTCCCATCCAAGAGAAGCCTCACTCCCATCCAAGTTAGATTAGATTTATACTAGTGTATACTGGACAGAGAGGAAGAAAGAGAGGTAGAAATTAGCCAAGAAGTTACATGGTGGAAAAAATTGTCACAGAGCACTGTGATATGCAAAAAAGCAGTTTGTGAAGATGTAGCTAGTAAAGAGGTGACAAGATCATAACTGTTAAAAATCTCTGAAACATAAAAGTGGAGTGGAGAAAACTTCCCTCATGTGGGGGTCCTGCAAGAGTAGATGAATCTACAAAGCATGTTTGGGTAAAGAACTAACGTCTAAACCCACCTATGATGCTCAGCAGAATGCCAATTAAGTAGTGTGTTTACCAAGAGTCACTTGTGTTTATTCCTAAATCTGTATATGAATGTTCTACTTAATAAACAGTTTGGTTTAGAGGACAGTTTTAGAGACAGGTAAAACTAGGTTAAAACTTAGGTTTCTATACTCCCTAGTTGTAGAATCAAAGCTTTCTCACATCTATCATTGATATATTACTGCATACTCTAAAGTGTTGCTTAAATAATTAAATGAGATAAATACATGGCTAATTACCTAGCATGGTTTCCTATATATAAGAGATGGTCAGTGTTGCTTGTATCATTCAGGACACTAGTAGGAAACTCTGGATTTACTCAATGCAGAGACTAAACAGAGTTCTATGAAGGGACAATAATAATAATAACAACAATACTACTACTACTAATAATAATAATAAAAGGTGTGCAGGGTTAAGGGATGGAGAAGCATCCATAAATTAGAAAACTGGATGCCATTATCATGCCTAGACTCTAGAAAGGGCTATAGGTTTGAGAAAGCCACTGCTCACAAGAAGTGGGCCTTAAGTGAAAGAACATAGTAACTGCCAACTCACAGCACAACAGGAAGAAGGCAAGCTGATAAATGCTCTGGTCCCCCCCTCTCTCCTTTGCCTTTTGGATTTCCTGCCATGCCTCCCATTAGTCTAACCCAAATTGAAGTCAGCATGTGAAGGTGCCCAAGCCACAGAGATGTAAGCCTCATGGAGCATAGATCAGGCTGGAAAAGTGAGTAGATTTAGAGAGGAAAAATGGAGAATATCCAGACTGTGTATCTGTTTGTTTTGTTTTAAAAGGGAATTTTTAAGAGAGATGTACCTACAAATAAAGATATAAGCTAATGAGAAGACCAGATAATGCCTTGAACACAAGTCATGCTGTTAAGGAGACGTTTATAATGAAGCAACTATTCAGGTTATAGAAACTTTGTATTAAGATGAATTTGAGTAAATAAAAACAAGCGGAAACCTCATGATCCTGTATTGCTCAGTCTCTTTCAGATACTTTAATATTATCTTAAAACAGAATGGCTAACACAGCCAGACATCTTGCACTGGATCTTTCCAGAGGCTTCTTCTTTATCTTTAGGGGGTAAAAATGGTGGAGGGCATAGAAGAGTATGTGTGTATGTGCATGTGTGTGTGTGGCCGGGAGGGGGTAGAGATAAGTCTCAGCTTGCTATCTTAGCAAACCCCTGTTGTTTTCCCATAGTTCTTGTTTATGGCATTTAATGTTCTCTGATAAGGACCCACATTACGATCCTGACCTAGAAAATAACAAGATGGCTAAAAGTGTCCAATTTCTACTTTAGTAACACTTTATGTCATGGCCACAAAAAAATAGTGAGGCCCATGCATGGACAGGGCTTTTGTCCTATATAAATATGGATAAAATTATTCTCCTTGACCTGGAATGCTAGATACCACACTAATTATATCCAATAAAAAATCTTGACTTCACGAAAGTAGAACTATTTTCCAGGTTAACATAAATACATGAGGTTTTGTCATGTTCAGAGCACAAAACAAACAAGCAAAAAGAACTTATTTTGCTCCCTTTCTGTGTGTAAGGAACTCTGTTTGTCAATGCACGTAAGTTCTCACATATCTTTTACCTCCATCTAAGATTGTGTATTAGTCAAATGGTTTTAAGGATAATAAAGATGAGAGAGATTTAGTGATTTTTACAAAGTCAAAGTCACTCAGCTAGGTTTGGATGACACTGAGAGGAACAGTCATGTCTATCTGATTTCAAAGTCCTTGATCATCAACCACAGAATGCCTTCCAGATAGAAGGAAAGAAACAAACATTGCTAGCAAAGCTCAATTCCTTCTTTTGGTAGCTTACAGTGACAGTATGAAGATAGTCTTCGTTTACCTAAAGGAATGTTATAAGCATGGACCCAGGTACTTGATAGTATTTGCTGAATTAAAGAACTGTGAGGCATATTTCATAACTGACACGGAGCTAATTTATAGACTTAATTGGAAACAGTTTTACTTTTACTAAATTCAAAATGTGAAATTCTACTAGATGCCTGCAGCATCAAAGCAACATTGGCATAAAATATGTTCTAATAATGCCGCTTAGCTACTACTGACAGGGAGTTCGGAAGTGTCTGTTACTGTTTGGGGCTTAAGGAGAAAAACAAAGAGTCTTCCCTCCAAAATAGTTCCCTCCCCCCACTGTAGAATACAAATGCAGCTCATTCCAACTAGACAAAGAGTCGAAGAACAGTAACATCTCTCAGCCTTTTCCCGAAGTGACAAAATCAGGAAGGTGTTCATTTTGAAACATATGGTGTATTTTGAAGCAGATTCATAGGAGTAAAGGTAGCACTTTTACATATGCAAAATCAAAACCTACCTGTAGACATTGATATGTGTCCTGTTGTGAGCAAGCAACCTCTTAATTCAACGAGGTATGGGGAAAAGGCACCACCAAACTCATGAAAGATGAGCAGAATATTTGGGAAAAGAGGATTTCATGTGGGGCCATTAAAGTCTAGCTTCAGGACCTTCTGGGTTAGAATGTCATCATAGATCTCAGTGAATAGGAAATAGAAGCTGACATTGGATGCCTAGTTAATACCTATGATGTAATATATAATTATATTATATATATATAAATTATATATATTAAATATATATAATTTAAATTAATTATAATTTATATATAATTTATTTAAATTTATATAATTTAAATATATATTATAAATTATATATAATTTATATATAATTATAATATAAATTAAATAATTTATAATAATATAAATATATATAATTAAATATAAATTATAAAATATATAATTATATTATGTAAAAATTACATAATTATTCAGAGCATTCTTAGGTTAGTGGACACACACACACAGATATAAATACATATAACTATACAAATGAACACATATTCCTCAGAGAGTGAAAATTCAAAAATTCTTAATAACACTTAACAATTGTGCTGCTTTTAAAGTCCAGTGTGCTCTACCCTCCTAGATGTTGTTACATATAAATAATTACCTTGACTTAATCAGGTTTATGTAACCACAACAGTTAAGATTAAAATGCCCAGAATAAACAAAGTCCAGGAATTCCTGCAAAAGTGCTTCTAAATCAGTACAAATCACATGAGGAACTTGCAAAAACAGAGTTCATTCAATACCAAGGGTAAAATTCTTAACTTCAAGGAAAAAGAAAAGCTCTTTCACTTTTTAAGTGAGGCTACTGTTATCCTCACCCACCCATTTAAGGCATTTTCTATGTGTGTGTGTGTGTGTTTATCAGAATTAGAATTTAATGGAGCAAACTGATGAACCAAGCAACACTGTCACTCTAAGAAGAGCAAGAACAAATGAGCTGAAATGTTAGAAGGAAGAAGACTGGTCATATATGAGAAATGACTGTCTTGAAACTCTTAAGAGTAATCATTTGCTTTAGTCATCAATATAAAGAATTTAGACACTTGGGGCACCTGGGTTCCTCAGTCAGTTGAGCATCCAACTCTTGATTTCGGCTCAAGTCATGATCCCAGGGTCATGGGATCGAACCCAGTGTCTGGCTTCATGCTGAGCATAGAGCCTGTTTAAGATTTTCTGTGTCTCCCCCTTTGCCTCTCTCCCCAACTTGTTCCCTCTCTCTCTCTCTCTCTCTCTCTCTCTCTCTCTCTCTCTTTCTCTCTCTCAAATAAAAGTTGTTTAAGAAATTTAAAAAAAGAATTTAGACATTTAATGTTTTAGGGGACCCAAATCAAAGGTTATGCAAATGTAGCCCATGCTTTGTGGTATAATGTGGATTGATAATAGCAAATAACATTCTTAACCTTTCTTAGAATAAAACCCTCATAAAAACATTTTAAAAAAATTTAAAGAAATATATAAAAAGGGGAGCCTGGGTGGCTCAGTCAGTTGAGCGTCCGACTTCGGCTCGGGTCATGATCTCACAGTTTGTGAGTTCGAGCCCCACATCAGGCTCTGTGCTGACAGCTCAGAGCCTGGAGCCTGCTTCGAATTCTGTGTCTCCTTCTCTCTCTGCTCCTCCCCCACTCATGCTCTGTCTCTCTCTCTCCTTCAAAAATAAATAAAAACATTTTTAAAAATCTAAAAAAAAAGAATAAAACCCTCAAATTCCTGTGATTATTTTTCTATTATTATTATTATTATTATTATTATTATTATTATTATTGCAAGCTGTGATCTTAAGCCATTCCCTATCGTAGCAACAATGAAAGTTTAAAATGACTGGAAAACATAGATTTGCCATTGTTACTCAATAACTCAAAGAAAACCTTATATGAAAATCTTACTGTGCCACAGTGGTTAGCAAACATTTATGACAAAATTTAATTCAGGAAAAAGAATATGCTTATAAACCACACTTTATTTTAAAAGTTACACTCCTTTCATTATCAAACTATAAGCGTACTTAAGAATGATTTTTCCTGATCAAAGAAGGGTTTTATTTTGAGCTACAATTTCAGAAACTACTTCGCTTGCATTTGCTGCAGCAAACACATAATTTTAATGACAATCCATAGAGCAAGTTTCGTGAGCAGTATTCCTTTGAAGCTTCCTCTTTTTGTCTTTAATTGACTGATGTTATGAGCTAGTAAATTGTTAACTATGGCTGGTCTCATGTGGCCTCTTGTATTTTATAAAATGAACTTTTTCAAATGAATTAAGCGGCAGTATATTATACACAGAGAAGTAGTCTTCAGCTTATTTACAATTAAAGTAAAATGTTTTATTTTTCTCATTTTAACATAGATTTCAATTTTATTTTGAAGACGGTTACCTTGATTGGTAACAAAGGTTAATCTCCATTGTGGTGGTCTATGAGTTATCTTTTCAACAAAGGAACTGAGTCAATTTGATATTCATATCAAGAATATTGAGTCCTGACACATATCTCCATAAATAAAAATCAGTTGCCAATGGATCATACAATTAAGTGTAAAACATTACACACACACACACACACACACACACACACACACACGTTAATATTGTAGAAGAAAACATGAAAAAGCATGTTTGTGATCTACAACACAAAAAGTGCTACTCCTGAAACAATACCAAATAAATGATACATTAAAATTAGGACATCTGTCTATCAACAAATACATTGAGAGACTAGAAAAGCAAGCCACAGAGTGGAGAATCCAGAACATATAAGTAACTTCAACTCATTTTTTAAAAAAATATACAACTCAGTAGAAAAGAAGGGGAAATACCTGTGTTTGATACTTTATGAAAGACAATATCCATAGACAATTAACATGGAACATAACCAACTATAATCAAGGAAAAAAATTAACAGCAGTAGAGTTACTATTCTCTAGATTGAGGGGCTAAGGCAAACCTTCATCGCAGTGCTCACCACGTTTGTATGACACCAGTCAAATTTAATACAAAAAGTTAAAAATATTTCAGTGCTACCACATATTTACAAAAATTTGTACAATGAAAAAAGTAGAAAATATCAAGTGCCAGGAAGTATATACAATACTTGCAGTTCTCATGTATTGATGGTGGGAGTGAAAATTAAGTACAGATATTATATAGTAATTTTTACCAGTGTCTAGTAAAGCTGAAGGTAGAATTGCACATAGAAACAAATTCACCACTAAGGGTATAACTAAGAGAAATGAATGTATATGTTCTTTGTAAGAGAAGAGCAAGAAGGATCTTGGCTATATGGTTTGTACAAGCCAAAACCAGACAAAATCCAAATGCCCATTAAAAATGAAATGGATGAATAAAATACGTTATTGTAACAATGCAATGTTCATGTGCAAAACATATTTAAAATACATATGAACATGTATTTGCAATGAGAAAGACTTATTTAAACATTTTAAAAAATTTTTTTGTTTATTTTCGGAAGAGAGACAGAATGTGAATGGGGAGGAGCACAGAGAGAGGGAGATACAGAATCCAAAGCAGGCTCCAGGCTCTGAGCTGTCAGCACAGAGCCTGACGCAGAGCTCGAACTCGAGAACTGTGAGATCATGACCTGAGCCGAAGTCTTATGCCCAACCGACTGAGCCACCCAGGCACCCTGAGAAAGCCTTAATTATTGATACAATGAATAACAAACATATCACAGCATAATATCTAGCAAAAGAAGCCACGGAAATAAAAGATTTTGTAATAGATGAAGTTTGAAGCTCTACATGAATTGATCCTGAGATCTATTAACCCTGAACAGACACAAGAATTTCTGACATGTAGTCAAAAAGCTGCCAGCACAACATTCACTATTCTCTCTAAAATCACCAGAAGTAGACAGTAGTAAGTCACAGAGTGAACATGGAGGTAAACAGGATTCACAAAATCAAATAAATAAAAGCTAGAAAATGTGGCATTATCAAATATTTGAACATCACCAACATCATCACCAAAGTGATCATAAAAGAATTAGTACTAAGGAAAAAATTAAAATAAGCAGTAAACATTATAAAATGCACAAATAATAGAAGAATGAATCAACTAATGACTTAGAAACTAAAGATTAAAAAATAGATTTTTAAAACCACAACTGCAGTAAGAACAAACTCAGCATCGAATAACATGAAAGAAACAATTAGAGAGCAAATTACTCAGAGTAGTAATCAAGCCAAGACCAAGAACGGAATACACAATGTTAAACAATGTTACATTTGGGCACATTTCAGAGGTAAAGTAGAGAGAATGTGTCCTACAGTCTCTAATAGGATTTCTAAAAGGAGGGGCCATAAAAATTGGGTAAGGAATAATCCAATATTTAAAAAAAAAATACTTCTCAGAGCTGAAGAAATATAGGTGGACCCATGCTGAAAGATTCCCACAATGTAACCATGGAGATAAACTTTAAAACAAAGAAAACCATAAACAACCCAAACGTCTCAATAGATACATTATGATGAAATTTCATTATGCCAACATAAAAGACATCTAAAAAATATCCAGAAAGGAAAAGAACTCAAGCTATTTATAAAGGGATGAGAAACAAATTAACAATATCAAGTGCTGGAAAGCAGTATAGAATATATTGTCAAAGTTCTGAGAGAAAGTGTTTAAACAATGAAATTCCACACAATACTAGCTTTCAAATGGGAGAAAAGAATAACACATTTACATGCAAAGATTCAGAAATGTTATGACCAGGGACACATTCTGGAGGAATTACTTAAAGTGCATTTTCAAAAAACAAACTATGATTCCACAGAAACAGGAAAGGTGAAGTCATGGGGTATATTTATAAACAAAAAATCAGTAAGACATGTTAAACTGTAGCTACTTTTTCATGTAAAGTGTGTTTTTTTTTTAAAAGAGGATTGCTATAAAGCTCCATAGAAAAGTGTTTTAATTTTTTCAGTAAATAATAAACCCTCATTGTCCAATGAGCAAAGGAAAATGAAATAAACAGACAATTTACCCAAGAAAATATAGAGAACATGTATAAATAATGTGCAAAAAAAAAAAAAAAAAAAGACAGGATTTAACTGCAGTAGTCATCAGGGAAATGGTAGTAAAAGACATCAGTGGTTTCCTATGTGTTGCTTTTCAGTTGGGTCAAATGGATAATTGATAATAACTTTAGGGAAGCTGCACAGGAAGTAGCATTCTTATCCATGATTTTTATGAATGAAAATTACAGCTTCTTATTGGTAGAAATCTGACCAGATCTACCCTAATCAAAAATCACATATCCTAAAATCTATAAATCACACTGTTAATTAATCTGTTCTTAAGAAATGCTTGCATGTGGGAGTAAATATAATCCTGATATATATTCCTGATACACATTCAGGAAGTGATACTGTAGCATCACTTTAAATAGTTAACGATAGAAATAACCTGAATGTTTATCAACAGAGGAATTTTTAAATTTAATAGTATATTCAGGCTATCTATTAGATTATGTTATCATTAAGAGGACTAGAGTAGATTTATATGTACTAATATAGATTAGCCTCTGCAACATTTGGACACTTAACTGCTGGATAGGGCACATTCTAGAGATTGATCCAGTTTGTTGAAAATTTTTAGAAAGGTATGTGTGTGTGTGTGTGTGTGTGTGTGTGTGTGTGTGTGTGTGTGTGTAGTTACGTATTCACATAAATTTTCTAGAGAAGTACTCAAAAATATTATTTGCAGTAATTAATTCTGGAAAAGCCTGGAGGTAGGATTTAAGAGGGGGTATTATTTCTATTTTTCCATTTAGTTTGACTTTTGTAACAAGGAAGTATTTAAAGATGGACAATGGGAAAATGGAAGCAAAACACTTCTTATGTCTGTCCATGGTTTTTCATTCATTTATTTGGTGAGGGAGGGATTGCCTTTATATTGCTTTATCCTCTCACCCCGCTTTATTTTTTTTTTTAATATCTTTAAAGTAATGTCCATACCCAGCGTGGGGCTCAAACTTAACAACCCTGAGATCAAGAGTCCTTTGCTTTACTGACTGAGCCGGCCAGGTGCCCTCTCCTGCCCCTCATTAATGGCAGATGTAGTCAGCATTTAATTCTCAAATTCTCAGACTCTTCCTGTTTATGTTTTTCTTTCGGTATTTCGGGTCAGAGTTCAGAAATCTCTTTGGTGGGGATTCTTCCTTGCTTATCGCTTCCTAATCACCCCTCATCCTTCCATCACGTTACTATTCTCTTGTTTTTCAAAACACTGATCTCTATCTAAAATTGTACTTTGTATGTTATTTACCTGTTTGCTTCAGACATCTCTAACACATTTAAGATGAATGCTCCATGTAAGCAGACTGATGTTTTATTCCCACTGCTATAGCCCTTGTGGAAGTATTTGAGAAATATTAATAACTCTTTATGGGATAAATGAATTAGTGAATGTCGGTTTCAGTTTCCTCATCCTCATGAAGACATTTCTGAAATTAGATTTGGGGCAGTATCAAGAAGCTAGGCAGGCTGTTGGATGATTTGTCACCACTAACACTGACTCAGTGAGAATATAGCTCTGAGGAGCTTGGAAGATCATCATATGTTATTGACTTTGGCCACTACAACCAATAGGAAAGCAGAGTTCTGTAATACCTTCCTTCAAATTGTTTGTGTTGTTTATTTTAACCACACTGTGAAGGAAAAATAATGTTATGTTCTTCCCAAATGAAAATAATAAAGCCCTCAGATCCCAGTTATTCTTTCCATATGTGAACAAACGTAAATGAAAGTTGGAAATGCTTCAGTTCAATTAGGTCTATAATCCCCGGGGATGCGACACTCTCCTACATCTGTCCAGATACATGTTCCTGAGGATATAGTAATGCATTTTTTTTAATGGCAGCAGGATACAATTGTGGTAACTAGATGAAATAGTAATCCTAGTATCTCTGACTAATTTACTTCAGTAATATATTGAAATGTCCTAAAGCCAGATGTTCAGACTGCCAAATCGAACAGTGAAACTGCCTAATCTTTGACTTACAAGCCTCAAAAAACAAACCAGCTTTGCTTTTGTATGTTTGAGAAGTGAGGTGCATATTTCCAGTTGCCCCAATGCATATGTATTCAAGAGTTTTATTAAGCCTGTGCTAGATATTTTACAAAAACCTTACAGAAAATATAAGAGTAAAATGAAGGTCATTTCTTTAATAAAAGAAAACATTGTCTTTTAATGATCATATCTTAGCAAGGAGAATCACAAGGGTCTAAATCAAGGAGCGGTATACAAGAAGCACTGAGAAAAAGCAGTTGTCTAAAGTCATACATAGAACATTGCCTGTAATGGAAGATGTAAATACTCACAGATTTAATGCCATTGTTTTGGCTCCGATAATATCTAAGAACTCATTCTGTCATGTATTGAAAAGCAGGTAAATCTTGGCTGGCTGGAATAAAATGGCTTAAAATACATGTAAATTAACCTTATGACTTGTCAGATAGTATAACAGCATATATAATCATATCATTATCACAGACACCATTATATCCACATTTCATTCTTCTGCATTTCACATTGGTAGGGAAATAAATAATACTCCGTCCCAAAATACATCTAGGGTGAAGAGAGCTTCTTAGAGAAGCATTTCAGTGAAAATGTTAAGAATGACTACCAGAATCACTACATAAGGAAATTCTCCTCTTATAGATTGTAGGCTCCTACCACTTGCACCTTACATATATACATATATACATGTATGTATATGTATATGTATACATATGTATATATGTATATACATGTATATATGTATATATTTTTTTTCTGGGTAATCTTTAGTGTATGGAACTTTTAATTGCAATCTGGATGCTCTGAGTATATTTCTAATAATAATTATTGATTAGTGGCCTGATTTCTTTATTGTGAAATTTGACAGAAGAATATAGTTCCTCCAGAGTAATGTAGCTCCTCTTCTAGTCTAGGCAAGAGAAATCCCTTCTCTGGCCCTATGCTTTGGAGGGTCTCACTTCAGTTTACTTCTACCTCTGCCTCTTCCCATGGTGTAAACATTTCTGTGACCCAGAGGATGTATCTAATAAGAGACACACTCCTCCTCTTCTGGATTAGTCTCTGGGTATTTGGGATTTTAGAGCTCCATCCCAAATGGCTCATAAGCCTCTTTCTTAGATCTAGGTAGACCACACTGCCACTCTGTACCTAGGTTTAAGGTGTGGCCAGAGTATTTGATACGAGGTACAGAATGGAGCCAAAGTATAGAGGAAATCAAGGATGGCATTGGTCATATGTGGGGGGCGGGGCATTCTTTCTACACTGCCATGTCTAGCAGAAAACACTGAAGAACAAAGGTTTCTAAATATGATCTGAACTTCAGGTTATTGTGATTATATGTTTGTCAAGATATGATACTAGAATAAATTTTATCCAACAGTTTAATAGTCATGGATGCAGGTTTCAATTTGTACTTTTCTCTGGGCCTTGCAAATGTTGTCAGAAGGCACGGTAAAAGTAAAATACCTTAACATTTTGAATGAGATAGAATTCTGTCCAACCTTCAGTTCTCCTGACTAATTGAGTACCTTCAAGTAAGGTACCAACCTTCTTGGAAATCTGTAATTTCTCATTAATAAAGAGTAAAATATTATGTCCTTATTAGAGAGTTTTGTATGAGTTAAATGACATGTGCAGGGTAAGTGAAGATTCGTTCATCAAAAATAAATTGTAAATAACCTACCATAGCATAGGAAATGTGCTAATTAGCTCTGAAACACAGATGAGGATGATAAAATACTGGCCTTTGAAGATTCAAGATAAATAAAAATGGGCAATAAAGTTATAGGGGCCATGACAGAGATATGTCTGAAAGAAAGCAGAAAAAATGTTATCCATGGTAAGTGCGGAGAGCTTCATTCGAGGGACTCTAAAGCTGAGTTTTAAAAAATATTGTAGACAGAGGGAAAAGGTGAACAGGGGCATATAGCAAATAAGTTTGTGCAAGCATGTAGCAAAAGGCAGAAGAATTACCTAGTGTAAGTACCATGAGACAGAGACAAGTACTTTAGCTGTAGGTAATAGGAACATGATTCTACAAGGTACTATATTTCACCTATGCACTAAAAAGTAACTCTGAGAACTAGTCATATTGGCAATATGTTGAGCTAGGTGTCTGAAGAAACCCTCCTAGATTAAGGTGAGGTAAATTAATAGGTAAAATATTAAAAACAGCCATTTAAACGAATTTCTGAGATTGTGGATAAGATCGGAAACAAGAAACATCCTAATATATATGTAAGCTCTGAGACCAGCACGTATGTCTGAGTCTTTGTTAATCAGTGAAAGCCTAGAGCATGAGAACAGTGGACAACCCCTGACCCTCCACAGGGTAGCAATCTGATCAAAGATGCCACCGTGAAGCTGAGGATATCCCCAAATCTCCAAAAGTGTTCTCCCCTGTGCGGGTGAATAATAACACAAGAAAATGTTCTGCCATGGAAGACTTGCCTGTCGTGGGTTTCATACTGGACGGAGGCAAAAAAAAGAAATTAAGTTTAACAAAATGTGTTTTCCTAAAATACTTCATCTGCCCTCATTGGGGTTAGAGTCAGAATTCACTAAGGTTACATGACCCTAAAACTAGGGACCCCTAACCACGTAGCAAAAGCAATTGAAGAGCACCCTGGAGGAATATGCATTAAAGTTGGGCTAAACATATCTTGCATAGATAAAGTTCCATAGGATTTGAGGTTACTGCCCCCAAATCACAAAGCACATTGGAAATTAGCCAACGCTGCTGAGAGTTATGAAACACAATGAAAGAATATTAGCATATTAGAATTATGTAAAAGAAAATACAAAATATGCACGGTTAACATATGCAAGGAAATGAAAGAGTGAGCCAAAAGCATGATAAGGAATGTGTTATTTACAGATTTGAAAAGGAACAAAAAGAAAACTCTTAAAAATGAAGAATAAGGAATAGAAATTTGAAAGTCAGTGGCTATATTAGAAAGCAGGAGAGACAAAGCCAAGGAGAGAATTATAAAATGGGTAAATGCTTCAAAATAATTAATTCTGAATGTAAGAAGGAGAGATGAGATTTAAAATATTAAAGAGAAAGGAAGAATTATAAGTGATAGAATGAAAAAAAATGTAACGTTTCTAATTGGCTTTTCAGAGGAGAGAAGGTGAAGATACAATCTTTGAAGAGGTATTGGCTGATTATTGTTTCATAGTTTTTAAATTTTATTTTGATTCCAGTTAACATACATTGTTGTATTAGTTTCAGGTGTACAGTATAGCGATTCAGTACTTCCATGCATCACCCAGTGCTCATCACAAGTGCACTTTTTAATCCCCATCACCTATTTCACCCCTCCCCCCAACCACCTCCCTCTGGTAACCATCAGTTCCTTCTCTATAGTTAACAGTCTGTTTCTTGATTTCCCTCTCCCTCCCTCCCTCCCTCCCTCCCTCTCTCTCTCTCTGTCTTATTTTTTCCCTTTGATCGTTTCTTCCCCTTTGAGTTTAAATTTAAATTCCAGTTAGTTAACATACAGTGTAATATTAATTCATGTATAGAATTCAGTGATTCATCACTTACACACAACACACAGTTCTCATCACGACAAATACCCTTCTTAACACCCTTCACCCATCTAGCCCTTCCCCTGGCCCACTTTCCTTCCAGCAACCCTGTTTGTTTTTTACAGTTAAGAGTCTGTTTCTGGTTTGCCTCTATTTCCCCCCCTAAACTCATCTGTTTTGGTTCTTAAATTTCACATATGAGTGAAGCCATATGGCATATTTGCCTTTCTCTGACTGACTTATTTTGCTAAGCATAATACTCTCTAGCTCCATCCATGTCACTGGAAATGGCAAGATGGCGTTCTTTTTGATGGCTGAGTTATAGTCCATTGTATGCATATACCACATCTTCTTTATCCATTCATCAGTCCATGGACATTTGGGATCTTTCCATAATTTGGCTATTGCTGATAATGCTGCTGTAAATGTCGGAGTGCATGCATACCTTCAAATCAGTATTTTTGTATCCTTTGGGTAAATACCTAGTAGTGCAATTGCTGGAACACAGGATGGTTCTAATTTAATTTTCTGAGAAACCTCCTTACTGTTTTTCAGAGTGGCTGCAGTTTGCATTCCCACCAGCAGGGCAAAAGGGTTCCACTTTCTCCGCATCCTCGCCAACATCTGTTGTTTTCTTGTATTGTTATTTTTAGCCATTTTGACAAGTGTGAGGTGATAGCTCACGGTGGTTTTGATTTGTATTTCTCTGATGATGGGTGATGTTGAGTGTCTTTTCATGTGTCTGTTAGCCATCTGGATGTCTTCTTTGGAAAAGTGTCTATTCACATCTTCTGCCCATTTTTAAACTGGATTATTTGTTTTTTGGGTGTGGACTTCTATAAGTTCTTTATGTATTTTGGATACTAATGCTTTATCCGATATGTCATTTAGGAAGATCTTCTCCCATAATTCTTTTTATGGTTAGGTAGTATTCTAGTCTCTCTCTCTCTCTCTCTCTCTCTCTCTCTGTGTGTGTGTGTGTGTGTGTGTGTGTGTGTGTGTGTGTGGCACATCTTCTTTATCCATTCATCTATTGATAGACAATTGGGTTGCTTCCATATTTTGGCTATTGTAAATAATGCTGCAGTAAACATGACCGTGCATACATCTTTTCAAATTAGTGTTTTCATGTTATTTGGGTAAATACCCAATAGTGGCATTGCTGGGTCATATGGTAATTCTATTTTTAGCTTTTTTTGTTGTTGTTGTTAAGAAAACTCCATACTGTTTTCCACAGTGGCTGTACCAGTTTATATTCCCACCAACAGTGCACAAGGGTTCCTTTTTTTTTCCACATCCTTACCAACACTTGTTGTTTGTTATGTTTTTTTATTTGAACCATTTGGACAAGTGTGAGTTGATCTCTCTTTTTTTATTACAAACATTCTATTCAGGTGTACTGAGTCAAAATCTGTATGTTTCCACATATCTCAGATGATTCATATACACACGAAAGTTTGGGAAGTACTGAGCTAGGTAACGCATGAACAAAAAGCCTGAAATTCTTCCTATTTTCACTATGTTTATTTCTCATGAATGCTACCTGACCAACACAAGTAAGCAAAAGGGTTCTGCTTACCATAGTCACTCAAGGATTAAGTCTTTGGAATAGCTATTTTCTCAAACATTGCCAGTTGTTTTTCCAAAGGTAAAAATCTAAGATGGTTCTTTCATCAGCCTACCAGATTATCAAATAAGTAAATTATTGATGTCACTGATGTCTTCTTTCTTTTTCTACTTTCTCCTTCTTCTACGTTACTAACAAATTTTGATCTTACCTCAAGTATAACATTTAACCTATTGCATTAATTTTTTGTATGTTTGTCGTTTCTCTGTTTGCTTCGTTGCGATAGAGCCCATCTTTTCTTGTACATCTTTACATATTGAATGTTAAGTTCAGAAAAATTTATGATTTGTGGAATTTTATATTTTGCAAATTAACACATTTAGAATGAGAGACTTTTTTCCAGATTAAGAAATATATCAATTGCTTTAGAAGAGAACTTAGTACTAGGAAGGCCCTATTAAAACATGTCAGCATCTGAGGTTAGAATGAGGAGACCTTTCCTGAATTCAGTAAGGATGGTGAATGGGAATAGTTTGACCAATGAACTTAACACCTTTGATAGCATGTCTTATCTACAGAAAACGAATGAAAAGTTGAAAGTATGAGTATACCCTGACTGCAATACTGATCCTCCTAGGGGGCAGGACGGAAAGTACCTTTCACATTGCCCAAATGTGAAACTCTAGCTACTTTTGAATTTTAATTAGTTGTTTTCTACAAAGCACATATTCTGCGAGTTAGAGATAGTTTATAATATTTAGTCATCTGCAGCCAATATTTGTAGGCTACTAAAGCCTAGATTCCCTTTCTCCCCTGTTTCTTATAAATCATCTTATACATCCGTGACCTGTCTTTTCTAATAGTGCTGAAGACCAACGCAATGCAGAGACTATTAGAATATTGGTACTAGGTCACAAGATGTCTTTGATACTAGCTCAAACAGTCCACACTGTAAATTTATGATTGCTCTTAACATAATGGTTAAGACAACTGAGGAAAATGTGATTACGTGATTTTTCTCAGCTTTGTAGTGCTAGAGGATTTATGGAGGCAAATTTATCAATTATCCTTTATAATTCTTAGAAAATTAGAAATAGAACTTTGGACAAACTAAAAGTTGCTAATACAGAATTCTTATGTATCCCTCTTTGTGCCAAGAATTTATTTATGGAAAAAATTCAGTTTTATTACATGCTCATAAATTTATTGAAGATGTATTAAATTTTGGAAGTATTTAATTGAGTAGTTCATATATCTTTATGTAAAGTTCACTGGAAGAAATTTCCATAAAGCCTTAGAAAACATAAATTGATAGTACAAACAATTAAGATATAAAGATATGACAAAAGAAAAAGAAAAATCTGGAAAAATCTCAGTTTGTCGCAAACTTTTTCTTTCAACAAGAGATCACAGAATTCTGAAATGGACCTCTTTAATTTAAAATGACCCTCTTCAACATACTTTGTTTCATGGCATGCAGAAATTGAGCTGTATGGGGCACCTGGGTGGATCAGTCAATTGAGCCTCCTACTTCAGCTCAGGTCATGATCTCCTGGTTCCTGTCCTTACATTGGGCTCCCTGCTGCCAGCCTGTCAGTGCAGAACCTGCTTCAGATCCTCTGTCTCCCTCCTCTGCCCCCTCCCCCACTTGCGCTCTCTCAAAAGTAAATAAACATTTAAAATATTTAAGTTGCACCTGATTTTCTTAGTATTGAAAATATATTAAGCCACCTGGGTGGCTCAGTTGGTTAAGTGTCCAACTCTTAGTTTTGGCTCAGGTCATGATCTAATAGTTCATAGGATCAAACCCTTTATTGGGCTCTGCACTGATGCTGGAAACTGCTTGGAATTCTCTCTCCCTCTCTCTCTCATTCTCCAAATAAATAAACTTAAAAAAAAAAAGAAAATATATCTATGTCCTTACTATCAAGTTTAGGAAATCAGTCTAGCTTAAAGAAGCAAGAGACTTAACCATAAAAGTGTCATTTTCCTTCTCTCTATTCTATAGCCATCAAGAGCTCAGAATTGACAACTGGTCTACCCAAAAATCAGTATACTAGCTCTCAGTCCTTCATCAGGGCTGATCTTACTATGTACTTCTAAAAGAATAGGGAGAAGGGCACCTGGGTGGTTTAGTTGGTTAAGTTTCCAACTTCGGCTCAGATCATGATCTCATGATTTGTGAGTTCGAGCCCTGTGTTAAGCTCTGCACTGACAGCATGGGCCTGCTTCAGATTCTCTGTCTCCCTCCCTCTCTCCCCCTCCCCTGCGCATGGACGCTCACTTGCAGGCACTCACTCACGCTCTCTCAAAAATAAATAAATAAATATTAAAAAAAATAAAAGAATAGAGAGGTATGTGTCAACTTTTTGGTCAACGTTACTTCACTCTTACTAGAAGGCAAGTACATGAAGAAATAAAATACTTAGCTGCATTTAGTAATAATGAGTTAATTCCAAGCAAAGTAAACAAATAAACAACACATATTTGAAATCTTTTAGAAAGTAGTGAATAGGCTAAAACAGTTGTGAGCATTCAGTGAGGAAATATGATCATTGTATATTGCTGGGAATTTGTTTTTGTTGGGGTCAGTGATTGGTTTCAAGCAATAATCCCAGATTTGTTTACATGTTAGAATAATTTGGAATATTTAAAAAGTGATGCCCAAGGTGTACCCTAGATTAATTAAGTTAGAATTCTCTGGGGAAGCACTTTAGACATCAACATATATATGAATAATAAAATAATGTAATATTAGTAATAAATAATAATTTATAAGTATATGAATATAGCATTATAAAATACATTAATTTATTAAATATAAATAAAATAATATAAATATATGTTTCCATATTTCTTTTTCTTCCTAATTATTTTTAATAAAGTGCAGTTGACACAAAATATTACATTAGTTTTAGTTGTACAACATAGTGATTTGACAAATCTGTTCAGGCATCAATATATTTTTTAAGCTCTCTAGAGATTCTAATATGGAGCCACTTTTGAGATCCACTGGTTTAATTACTGTCTATTTTTTTTAAATTCTAGTTAGTTAACATACAGTGCAATATTGGTTTCTAGAGTATAATTCAGTGACTTGTCACCTATGTACAACATCCAGTGCTCATCACAAGAAGTGCCCTCTTTAATATCCATCACCCATCTAGCCCATCCCCCCTCCACCTCCCTCAATCAACCCTGTTTGTTCTCTATCCTTAAGGGGATCTTATGGCTTGTTTCCCTTTTTCCTTTTTTTCTGGTCCCCCTCCCATATGTGCATCTGATTTTTTTCTTAAATTCCACATATGAGTGAGATCATATGGTGTTTGTCTTTCTCTGACTGACTTATTTAACTTAGCATAATACACTTTAGCTCCATCCACAACATTGCAAATGACCACAGTTTCACTTTTTTGATGGCTGAGTAATATTCCATTGTGTATGTATGCCACATCTTCTTTACTCATTCATCGGTCAGTTGGCATTTGGGTTTTCTCCATAGTTTGACTATTGATGATAATGCTGCAGTAAACATTGGAGTGCATGTATCCCTTCAAATCTGTACTTTTATATCCTTTATGTAAATTTCTAGTAGTGCAATTGCTGGGTAATAGGATAGTTATATTTTTAACTTTTTGAGGAACCTCTGTACTATTCTTCAGAGTGACTGTACCAGTTTGCATTCCCACCAACAGTGCAAGAGGGTTCACCATTCTCTGCATCCTCCCCAACACCTGTTGTCTTGTGTGTGTGTGTGTGTGTGTGTGTGTGTGTGTGTTTTCAGTATATGAAATTTATTGTAAAATTGGTTTCCATACAACACCCAGTGCTCATCCCAAAAGGTGCCCTCCTCAATACCCATCACCCACCCTCCCCTCCCTCCCTCCCACCCCCCATCAACCCTCAGTTTTTTCTCAGTTTTTAAGAGTCTCTTATGCTTCGACTCTCTCCCACTCTAACCTCTTTTTTTTTTCCTTCCCCTCCCCCATGGGTTTCTGTTAAGTTTCTCAGGATCCACATAAGAGTGAAACCATATGGTATCTGTCTTTCTCTGTATGGCTTATTTCACTTAGCATCACACTCTCCAGTTCCATCCACGTTGCTACAAAGGGCCATATTTCATTCTTTCTCATGGCCACGTAGTACTCCATTGTGTATATGAACCACAATTTCTTGATCCATTCATCAGTTGATGGACATTTAGGCTCTCCATAATTCGGCTATTGTTGAGAGGGCTGCTATAAACATTGGGGTACAAGTGCCCCTATGCATCAGTACTCCTGTATCCCTTGGGTAAATTCCTAGCAGTGCTACTGCTGGGTCATAGGGTGGGTCTATTTTTAATTTTTTGAGGAACCTCCACACTGTTTTCCAGAGTGGCTGCACCAGTTTGCATTCCCACCAACAGTGCAAGAGGGTTCCCGTTTCTCCACATCCTCTCCAGCATCTATAATCTCCTGATTTGTTCATTTTGGCCACTCTGACTGGCATGAGGTGATATCTGAGTGTGGTTTTGATTTGTATTTCCCTGATGAGGAGCGACGCTGAGCATCTTTTCATGTGCCTGTTGGCCATCCGGATGTCTTCTTTAGAGAAGTGTTTATTTTTGAGTTTATTTTTGTGAATGGCGTGAGAAAGTGGTCTAGTTTCAATTTTCTGCATGTTGCTGTCCAGTTCTCCCAGCACCATTTGTTAAAGAGACTGTCTTTTTTCCATTGAATGTTCCTTCTTGCTTTGTCAAAGATTACTTGGCCATACCTTTGTGGGTCTAGTTCTGGGGTTTCTATTCTATTCCATTGGTCTATGTGTCTGCTTTTGTGCCAATACCATGCTGTCTTGATGATTACAGCTTTGTAGTAGAGGCTAAAGTCTGGGATTGTGATGCCTCCTGCCTTAGGGTTCTTCAAAATTACTTTGACTATTCGGGGCCTTTTGTGGTTCCATATGAATTTTAGGATTCCTTGTTCTAGCTTCGAGAAGAATGCTGGTGCAATTTTGGTTGGGATTGCATTGAATGTGTAGATAGCATTGGGTAGTATTGACATTTTGACAATATTTATTCTTCCAATCCATGAGCACGGAATGTTTTTCCATCTCTTTATATCTCCTTCAATTTCCTTGATAAGCTTTCTATAGTTTTCAGCATACAGATCTTTTACATCTTTGGTTAGATTTATCCCTAGGTATTTTATGCTTCTTGGTGCAATTGTGAATGGGATCAGTTTCTTTATTTGTCTTTCTGTTGCTTCATTATTAGTGTATAAGAATGCAACTGATTTCTGTACATTGATTTTGTATCCTGCAACTTTGCTGAATGCATGTATCAGTTCTAGCAGACTTTTGGTGGAGTCTATCGGATTTTCCATGTATAAAATCATGTCATCTGCAAAAAGCGAAAGCTTGACTTCATCTTTGCCAATTTTGATGCCTTTGATTTCCTTTTGTTGTCTGATTGCTGATGCTAGAACTTCCAACACTATGGTAAACAATAGCGGTGAGATTGGGCATCCCTGTCGTGTTCCTGATCTCAGGGAAAAAGCTCTCAGTTTTTCCCCATTGAGGATGATGTTAGCTGTGGGCTTTTCATAAATGGCTTTTATGATGTTTAAGTATGTTCCTTCTATCCCAACTTTCTCGAGGGTTTTTATTAAGAAAGTTTGCAGAATTTTGTCAATGCCTTTTTTTCATCAATTGACAGGATCATATGGTTCTTCTCTTTTTTTTTTGTTAATGTGATGCATCACGTTGATTGATTTGCGAATGTTGAACCAGCCCTGCATCCCAGGAATGAATCCCACTTGATCATGGTGAATAATTCTTTTTATATGCCATTGAATTCGATTTGCTAGTATCTTATTGAGAATTTTTGCATCCATATTCATCAGGGATATTGGCCTGTAGTTCTCCTTTTTTACTGGGTCTCTGTCTGGTTTAGGAATCAAAGTAATATTGGCTTCATAGAATGAGTCTGGAAGTTTTCCTTCCCTTTCTATTTTCTGGAAAATCTTGAGAAGGCTAGGTATTATCTCTGCTTTAGATGTCTGGTAGAACTCCCCTGGGAAGTCATCTGGTCCTGGACTCTAATTTGTTGGGAGATTTTTGATGACTGATTCAGTTTCTTCACTGGTTATGGGTCTGTTCAAGCTTTCTATTTCCTCCTGATTGAGTTTTGGAAGTGTGTGGGTGTTTAGGAATTTGTCCATTTCTTCCAGGTTGTCCAGTTTGTTGGCATATAATTTTTCATAGCATTCCCTGATAATTGCTTGTGTCTCTGAGGGATTGGTTGTAGTAATTCCATTTTCATTCATGATTTTATCTATTTGGGTCATCTGCCTTTTCTTTTGAGAAGCCTGGCTAGACGTTTATCAATTTTGTTTATTTTTTCAAAAAACAAACTCTTGGTTTCGTTGATCTGCTCTACCGTTTTTTAGATTGTATATTGTTTATTTCTGCTTTGATCTTTATTATTTCTCTTCTTCTGCTGGGTTTAGGCTGCCTTTGCTGTTCTGCTTCTATTTCCTTTAGGTGTGCTGTTAGATTTTGTATTTGGGATTTTTCTTGTTTCTTGAGATAGGCCTGGATTGCAATGTATTTTCCTCTCAGGACTGCCTTCGCTGCATCCCAAAGCATTTGGATTGTTGTATTTTCATTTTCGTTTGTTTCCATATATTTTTAAATTTCTTTTCTAATTGCCTGGTTGACCCACTCATTCGTTAGTAGGGTGTTCTTTAACCTCCATGCTTTTGGAGGTTTTCCAGACTTTTTCCTGTGGTTGATTTCAAGCTTCATCGCAAGCTGGTCTGAAAGTATGCATGGTATGATTTCAATTCTTGTAAACTTATGAAGGGCTGTTTTGTGACCCAGTATGTGATCTATCTTGGAGAATGTTCCATATGCACTCGAGAAGAAAGTATATTCTGTTGCTTTGGGATGCAGAGTTGTAAATATATCTGTCAAGTCCCTCTGATCCAGTGTATCATTCAGGGCCCTTGTTTCTTTATTGACCGTGTGTCTAGATGATCTATCCATTTCTGTAAGTGAAATGTTGAAGTCCCCTGCAATTACCACATTCTTATCAATAAGGTTGCTTATGTTTGTGAGTAATTGTTTTATATATTTGGGGGCTCCCGTATTCGGCACATAGACATTTACAATTGTTAGCTCTTCCTGATGGATAGACCCTGTAATTATTATATAATGCCCTTCTTCATCTCTTGTTACAGCCTTTAATTTAAAGTCTAGTTTGTCTGATATAAGTATGGCTACTCCAGCTTTCTTTTGACTTCCAGTAGCATGATAAATAGTTCTCCATCCCCTCACTTTCAATCTGAAGGTGTCCTCAGGTCTAAAATGAATCTCTTGTAGACAGCAAATAGATGGGTCTTGTTTTTTTTATCCATTCTGATACCCCATGTCTTTTGGTTGGCACATTTAGTCCATTTACATTCAGTGTTATTATAGAAAGATATGGGTTTAGAGTCATTGTGATGTCTGTAGGTTTCATGCTTGTAGCGATGTCTCTGGGACTTTGTCTCACAGCATCCCCCTTAGGATCTCTTGTAGGGCTGGTTTAGTGGTGATGAATTCCTTCAGTTTTTGTTTGTTTGGGAAGACCTTTATCTCTCCTCCTATTCTAAATGACAGACTTGCTAGATAAAGGATTCTCGGCTGCATATTTTTTCTGTTCATCACATTGAAGATTTCCTGCCATTGCTTTCTGGCCTGCCAAGTTTCAGTAGAGAGATCGGTCACGAGTCTTATAGGTCTCCCTTTATATGTTAGAGTACATTTATCCCTAGCTGCTTTCAGAATTTTCTCTTTATCCTTGTATTTTGCCAGTTTCACTATAATATGTCATGCAGAAGGTTGATTCAAGTTACATCTGAAGGGAGTTCTCTGTGTCTCCTGGATTTCAATGCCTTTCTCCTTCCCCAGATCAGGGAAGTTCTCAGCTATTATTTCTTCAAGTACACCTTCAGCACCTTTCCCTCTCTCTTCCTCCTCTGGAATACCAATTATGCATAGATTATTTCTCTTCGTGCATCACTTAGTTCTCTAATTTTCCCCTCATACTCCTGGATTTTTTTATCTCTCTTTTTCTCAGCTTCCTCTTTTTCCATAATTTTATCTTCTAGTTCACCTATTCTCTCCTCTGCCTCTTCAATCCAAGCCGTGGGTGTTTCCATTTTATTTTGCAACTCGTTGATAGCATTTTTTAGCTCCTCCTGGCTATTCCTTAGTCCCTTGATCTCTGTAGCAATAGATTCTCTGCTGTCCTCTATACTGTTTTCAAGCCCAGCGATTAATTTTATGACTATTATTCTAAATTCATTTTCTGTTATATTATTTAAATCCTTTTTGATCAGTTCATTAGCTGTTGTTATTTCCTGGAGATTCTTCTGAGGGGAATTCTTCCGTTTGGTCATTTTGGATAGTCCCTGGAGTGGTGCGGACCTGCAGGGCACTTCCCCTGTGCTGTGGTGTATAACTGGAATCGGTGGGCGGGGCCGCAGTCAGACCTGATGTCTGCCCCCAGCCCACCTCTGGGGCCACAGTCAGACTGGTGTGTGCCTTCTCTTCCCCTCTCCTAGGGGCGCTCCTAGGGGCGGGATTCACTGTGGGGTGGCGTGGCCCGTCTGGGCTACTTGCACACTGCCAGGCTTATGGTGCTGGGGATCTGGTTTATTAGCTGGGGTGGATCGGCAGGGTGCACGGGGCGGGAGGGGTAGGCTCAGCTCGCTTTTCCTTTGGAGACCCGCTTCTGGAGGGGCCCTGTGGCACCGGGAGGGAGTCAGACCCACCAGAGGGATGGATCCGCAGAAACACAGTGTTGGGTGTTTGCGTGGTACAAGCAAGTTCCCTGACAGGAACTGGTTCCCTTTGGGATTTTGGCTGGGGGGTGGGCGAGGGAGATGGTGCTGGCGAGTGCCTTTCTTCCCTGCCAAACTGAGCTCTGTCATCCCGGGGCTCAGCAACTCTCCCTCCAGTTGTCCTCCAGCCTTCCCACTCTCTGAGCAGAGCTGTTAACTTACAGCCTTCCAGATGTTAAGTCCCGCTTGCTGTCAGAACACACTCCATCCAGCCCCTCTGCTTTTGCAAGCCATACTCAGGGTCTCTGCCTGGCCGGCAGGCTGCCTCTCCGCCCGGCTCCCTCCCACCAGTCCGTGTAGCGCGCACAGCCTCACCGCCCTTCCTACCCTCTTCCATGGGCCTCTCGTCTGTGCTTGGCTCCAGAGAATCTTTTCTGCTAGTCTTCTGGTGGTTTTCTGGGTTATTTATGTAGGTGTGGGTGAAATCTAAGTGATCAGCAGGACGCACGGTGAGCCCAGTGTCCTCCTACGCCGCCATCTTCCCTCAATCCTAAATAATCTCTTGTGTGTGTGTGTTTTTTAAGTTTATTTATTTTGGGAGAGAGAGTGTGTGAAAATAGGGGAGTGATAGAGAGAGAGAGAGGCAGAGAGAGAATTCCAAGTAGTCTTAATGCTTTCAGGGCGGAGTCCGACAAGAGGCTCAATCTCACAAATCAAGAGATCATGACCTGAGCCAAAATCAAGATTTAGACACAAAACCAATGAACCACCCAGATGCCCCATCTTATGTTTTTACTTTTAGCCACTTTGACAGGTGTGAGGTGATAATCTCACCATGGTTTTGATTTGTATTTCCCTGATGATGAGTGGTTTCAATATCTTTTCATGTGTTTATTAGCCATCTGGAGGTCTTCTTTGGAAAAGTATCTATTCATGTCTTCTGCCCATTTCTTAACTGGATTATTTAGTTTTTGGGTGTTGAGTTTGAGAAGCTCTTTACAGATTTTGGGTATTAAGCCCTTATCATATATGTCATTTGCAAATATCTTCTCCAATTCCATAAACTACCTTTTATTTTTGCTTTTGTTTCCTTTGTTATGCAACATTTCATCTTGATGAAATCCCAGCAGTTCATTTTTGCTTTTGTTACCCTGCCTTCAGCAACGTGTCTAGTAAGAAGTTGCTTCAGTGTAGGTCAAAGAGGTTGTTGCCTGTATTCTTCTCTAGGATTTTGATGGGTTCCTGTCTCACATTTAGGTCTTTCATCCATTTTGAGTTTATTTTTGTGTATGGTGTAAGAAAGTGGTCCAGTTTCATTCTTTTGCATGTTGCTGTCTAGGTTTCCCAAAGCCATTAGTTGAAGAGACTTCCTTTTTTCCACTGGATATTCTTTCCTACTTTGTCAGGATTAGTTGACCATATAGTTGTGGGTCCATTTCTGGTTCTCTATTCTGTTCCTTTGATGTATGTGTTTTTGTGCCACACTATACTGTCTTGATGACTACAGCTTTGTAATATAGCTTGAAATCCAGAGTTGTGATGCCTCCAGTTTTTTCTTTTTCAGAATTGCTTTGGCTATTTGGGTTCTTTTGTGGTTCCATATAAGTTTTAGGATTGTTTGTTCTAGGTCTGTGAAAAAATGCTGTTGGTATTTTGATAAGGATTGCATTGAATGTGTAGCTTGCTTTGGGTAATATAGATATTTTAACAATGTTTGTTCTTCTAGTCCATGAGCATGGAATACTTTTCCATTTCTTTGTGTCCGCTTCCATTTCTTTCATAAGGATTCTATAGTTTTCAGAGTACAGATTGTTTACCTGTTTAGTTAGGTTTATTCTTAGGTATCTTATTGTTTTTGGTGCAGTTGCAAATGGGATTGATTCCTTGATATCCTTTTCTGCTGCTTCATTATTGGTGTATAGACATGCAACATATTTCTGCATATTGACTTTATATCCTGCAACTTTGCTGAATAAATATATTAGTTCTAGCAGTTTTTTGGTGGAGTCTTTGGGTTTTCTACGTAGAGTATCATGCTGTCTGCAAATAGTGAAAATTTGACTCCTTTCTTGCCAATTCAGATGTCTTTTATTTCTTTTTGTGGTCTGATTGCTGAGGCTAAGACTTCTAGTACTATGTTAAATAGTAATGGTGAGAGTCAACATCTTTGTCTTGTTCCTGAACATAGGAGAAAGACTCTCCGTTTTTCCCCATTGAAGGCGATATTAGCTTTGAGTCTTTCATATATGGCTTTCATGATGTTGAGGTTATGTTCTATCTATCCCTACTTTGTTGACGGTTTTGATCAAGAAAGGAGGCTGTATTTTGCCAAATGCTTTTTCTGCATATGGTTAATATGGTTCTTATCCTTTCTTTTATTAATGTGGGGTGTCACATTGATTGATCTGTGAATATTGAACCACCCTCACAACCTAGGTATAAATCTCACTTGATTGTAGTGAATAATTCCTTTAATGTACTGTTGAATTTGATATGCTAATATTTTATTGAGAATTTTTGCATCCATGTTCATCAGGGATATTGACCTGTAGTTCTCTTTTAATGGGGTCTTTGTCTGGTTTTGGAATCAAGGTAATGTTGACTTCTTAAAATGTGTCTGGAAGTTTTCCTTCCATTTCTATTTTTTGGAAAAGTTTGAGAAGAATAGGTAGTGACTCTTCTCTAACTGGTAGAATTCCCCTGGGAAGCCATCTGGCTCAGGACTTTTGTTTGTCGGGAGATTTTTAATAACTGATTCAATTTATTTTCTGGCTGTGGGTCTATTCAAATTTTCTATTTCTTCCTGTTCCAGTTTTGGTAGTTTATAGGTTTCTAGGAATTTGTCCAGTTTTTCCAGGTTGCCCAGTTTGTTGGCATATGGTTTTTCATAGTATTCTCTTATAATTATTTGTATTTTTGTGTGTGTGTTGGTTGTGATCTGTCATTCATGTTTGTATCTGTTGGGTCCCTTGTCTTTTCTTTTTGATAAGTCTGGCTAGGGGTTCATCAATTTTATTACTCTTTCAAAGAACCAGCTCTTAATTTTGTCAATCCGTTCTACTGTGTTGTTGTTGTTGTTGTTGTTGTTGTGTGTGTGTTTCTATATTATTTATTTCTGCTCTAATGTTTATTATTTCCCTTCTTCTGCTTGCTGTAGGCTTTATTTGCTGTTCTTTTTCTAGCTCCTTTAGGTGTAAGGCTAGAATGTTATTTGGGACCTTTCTTACTTCTTGAAGTAGGCCTGTATTCCAATATACTTCCCTTTAAGGACCTCATTTGCTGCATCCCAAAGGTTTTGGAACACTGCCATGTTTTCATTTTCATTTGCTTTCTTGTATTTTTTTTTAAGTTTTGTTTTTAATTTCCTAGTTAATCCATTCACTTTTTAGTAGGATGTTCTTTAATCTCCATATATTTGAAGTATTTCCCAATTTTTTCCTTTGGGTGACTTCAAGCTTCATAGCATTGTAATCTGAAAATAAACATGGTATGATCTCTATCTTTTTATACTTGTTGAGGGATTATTTGTGACCTAGCATGTGATCTCTTCTAGAGAATGTTCTGTGTGCATTTGGAAAGAATGTGCATTCTGCTGCTGTAGGATAAAACGTTCTGAATATATCTGTCAAGTCCATCGGGTCCAGTGTGTCATTCAAACCCATTTTTTCCTTGGTGCTTTTCATCTGTCCATTGTTATAAGTGGGGTGTTAAAGTTCCCTACTATTACTATATTATTATCAATGAGTTTCTTTATGTTTTTTTTTTGTTGTTGTTAATTGATTTATATATTTGGGTGTTCCAAGTTGGGGCCTATATTTACAATTGTTAGATCTTCTTGATGAATAGACTCTTTAATTATGATATAATGCCCTTCTCCATCTCTTGTTACAATCTTTGTTATAAAATCCAGTTTGTTGGTATAACTATGGCTACTCCAGCCTTCTTTTGATGCTCATTAGCATGATAGATGGTTCTTCATTACCACACTTTCAATCTGCAGGTGTCTTTAGATCTAAAATGAGTCTCTTATGGGCAGCATATAGGTGGATATTGTTTGTTTGTTTATTTATCCATTCTGCTAACCTATGTCTTTTGATTGGAACATTTATTCCATTTACATTCAAAGTGATTATTGAAAGATATGAGTTCAGTGCCATTTTCTTACCTATAGACTTGGGATTTCTGATGATGTTCCCTGGTCCTTTCTAGTCTTTGTTGCTTTTGGTTTTTTGTTTTTTTTTTTCCACTCAAAGAGTCCCCCTTAAAATTTCTTGCTGGGCTGGTTTAGTGTTCAGGAACTCCTTAAGTTTTTATTTGGGAAGCTCTTTATCTCCCCTTCTATTTGAATGACAGCCTTGCTGGATAAAGAATTCTTGGCTATGTATTTTTCCCATTCACCACATTGCATATTTCTTGCCACTCCCTTCTGGCCTGCCAAGTTTCTGTGGACAGATCTGCTGCAAACCTGTATTGTCTTCTCTTGTAGGTTAAGGACTTTTTTTCCCTTGCTGCTTTCAGGATTCTTTCCTTGTCTGTGTATTTTTCAAATTTGACTATAATGTGCTTTGGTGATGGTCAACATTTGTTGCATTTAATGGGAGTTCTCTGTGCTTCTTGGATTTTGATGTCTGTGTTCTTTCCCAGATTAGGGAAGTTTTCAGCTATAGTTTGTTCAATTAAACCTTCTGCTCTTTTTTCTCTCTCCTCATCCTCTGAGATTCCTATGATATAAATATTACTACATTTTAGTAAGTCACTGACTTTTCCCTAAGTCAGTCTGCATGAGCCATTATCTTTTTTTCCTTCTTCTTTCCAGCATCATTATTTTCCATAATTATAACTTCTGTAATACTGATTCGCTCTTCTGCTTTGTCCATCCTTGGTTCTATGGCCCCCATTTGGGATTGCATCTTGGTTATAGCATTTTTAATTTTGGTCTAATTCTTATAATCATTGTTTAAAATTCTAGTTCAAATATCTTATATCCGTATTGATGGATCCCTGGTTGTTAGCTCTACTTCCTTTTCTTTCTTTTGGGGTGAATTTTTCCATCTCATCATTTTGTCCAGAAAAGAAAAGAAGAAATAGAAAACAAAACAAAAAACAAAGGAAAAAAAACCTCAAAAAACCAAAAAGAGCAGATCCTGGATATGTTTTGTTCTGCTTGTTAAAAGAATCTACACCCCCTCCCCACCAAAATAATAAAATAAAATGAAAATAAACAAAAATAAAAAACAATATGTATGTATACATATATATGTATACGTGTATGTATACACGTATACATATATATACACACATACACACACATGAAAATAAAAGTTAAAAAAGAAATAAAAAATAAAAAGTGAAAAAATAAGAAAATAAATGAAAAAATAATTAAAAAATAAACAATGAAAGTAAAAAGGAAGCTAGATCCTATTTCCCTAGAGCTGAAGCTTTGCAGCACTCTGTAATCAGTAGACTTGGTGTGAGTTGTTTATGCTGGTCATCTGGGGGAGGTACCTGCCATGCTGATTCTCAGGCTGACTAGTTTCAGTGGAAATGTGCCTGCAGGACACAGCCAGGCTGGGTTTGGTGTAAGCTCTGGTGTCCACTAGGTGACACTGTTTTGCTCCCTGAAGACCTTCAGCGTTGATGGGCAGGATGAATATGCGAGGGCCCTATTCTCTAGCCCCAGAGCTGAAAGTTTGCAACCCGTACTCTTCCGTGAGCCCTCACAGAGCCATCAGTCACCCCTTGTATGTCTCAGGTTTCTGTCTGAGCCCTGCTTCTCCCTGCCTGTATCTGAGCTTTTTTGTCTCAAGCACCTGACTGAGCTTCAAAACTCCAAATTTCAGGGACTTCTGTGGGGTGGACCCACACTGTTCCTGTAGGGGAAGGTTTCACCAGCTTTTGCTGTTTCCTGGCTGATCCCAGGAGAGCAGTGGCAGGACCACACAGCAGTTTGCAGTTTATGGCAAAACAGAGCAGAAAGCTAGCACCAAGACCTGCTGCTCTCAGCCAGCTTCCCTGCACCTATGCCTAGGAACAGTGCAGCATATTGGCACCACTGTTCTTGCGACCCAGGGGATCCTCAGACCGTGCTCTTGTGCCTAGAATTCCTCCCTGCTTTGCCACCCGAGCATCTTTAAGCCAGACACATCCTCCATAGCAACAGACTTCTACAAGTTCAGATTTTGCACTCTGCTTATTATAATAGTTTTTGGTATCCTCCCTCCCTGCCAGTGTATCCACAGCTATATCTCCCCCATGTCAACTCTTCACACCCCCTACCTTCCAAAAGGTGGCTGCATTTCTCCTTGTAGACTTGCAGTTTTTGTTCTCTCAGGCCTCTGATTGATTTCTTGAGTGTTCAGAATGATTTGATAACTATCTAGGTGTGTTCAAGGGTTGAGACAAGCGTAGGGTCCCCCTACTTCTCTGCTATCTTAACTCTTCCCAAAGACCTAATTACAACCTATTGTTAGTACTGTAGTGATGCTGACATTACTCTAAAAGTCCTACCAGCAATCACATTGTATCACTTACATTCAGCTCTCCTTTTGTCTGATAAATGAGGTTATGGGGATTATCTGTATAGAATAATACATACAGGAAAAACTGTTTTTTTTCCTCTCATAAAAGGTTATTAAACTAGTTTGAGATTCTGTAACGATGATGATGATGGTATAATCATGTTTTCTTTGTAATTGCCCATTTCTTATGACAAAGATGCTGTCCTTGGCCAAACATTCCTCTGGTTCCTATGAACTCACTTCTCAAAGGTCTTGACTTTGAGCTTTTGTGTTTGTCTCTGCATTGTTCAATTTTAGAGAAGAATCTTACTAGGTCTATTTGACTGGAATCTTCCATTCTTAATATCTGATCACCCTCAATATCTGAGGATGTTCCTTGTCCTCTGTAGTCCTCCAGGTGATTTATGAAGAAATCACCTTCAGCAAAAATCTTGTTAGGTCAGTTTAGCCAGGATCCTATGCTCACCGCTGATATAATTAATTATCTTAGTCATTTTTCATCCACTGACAACTGCATCACCACGCCCCAACTGTAAATTCCCACTTTTGCTTGTTGTGTTTGGAATTGATTCTAGTCTCTCCTGCTGTCCACTGCAAAACCCCATTGTAGTGTCCCTTGCCCTGTCCAGATGGTCCTGAATAAAGTCTGCCTTACTAGTCTTTAACAAGTGTCAAGAGTTCTTCTTTTAAAACACTCATTGTAGCTATATATGAATCAGGAGCTATACATTTTGATCTTAGTATCCAAATTCTTCCTTTCTACCAGTCCATATTATTTCTTTTTAAAATATATTTTTTCACAAATGTGTGAAACTCAGTTCAACTACCTCAGAAACACTAATTTTATGCCAACTTTACTCATCAGAAGCTCTGTGAGTACAACCCATTCCTAAGCATTTTTCACAAATCATCTGTGATATTTATGTTCACTAAACTTTTAAGCCCAGAAGCAGAGCCAGCGTTAAATATATATATATACATACATATGTACATGTATATATATGTATGTATATATATATGTGTGTATATATATATGTGTATATATGTGTATTTGTGTATATATACATATATATGTGTGTGTGTGTGTGTATACACACACACACACACATATATATATACATATACACACACACACACACACGTGTGTGTGTGTGTGTGTGTAGGGATTAAGTATCATGGGAATATAGCAGCATAGAAATAGCACTATGAATTCATCTCCCCACCTAGATGATTAAATTAATCAATCAGTTTAATTAATTAATATGTAAATATATATGACCTTTAACCAGAAACATATCTTTTTAATGTTTATTTATTTATCTACAAGAATATTGCACAAATCAGAAAAGAGGGGTCTCAACCGATGGAGGTTACAGAAGACTATCAGTGTTCTACTTTGTCCTCCTACAGGCCAGTGTCAGACAGCCCACTATGATCTTGCATTTGTCCCTGAAATAAAATCAAGAACAGGATGACTGAGGATAGAGCTCTAACAGTTGTATTCTATTTTCTTTCTGTAATATCTGATCCATAAAGTTGTATAGTTTCTTTACTTGAGTCAGAGTATAGTTATGGTCAAAATAATGGAATATTTTCATGCATAATGAACTCTGGACACTAATTTATCTGTCAATCCAAACATGAAAAACACTTCTTTTCCAATAGCTAAGAAGCAGAAAGAAGATAGTAAAGTCAGTTATATAGCTGATATTTTCCATTAACATATTGTCATCTCAAAAGGTACCAGATGACTTGATGATATTAAGTTTACAAAGAAACTGATAATTCATAAAAATAATGTATTACTAGGGTTTATGTTTTATGAGATATTTTCCCAGTATTTTGTTAAGCTATGAACCCAAACTTTCTGTTTGTGTGTATTTATGTCTGTGTCTGTGTATGTTGGGGGGAGGCAGTATATGAGGGAGCAGGCATGCACACATGTAAAGCTGTTTAAACAGGTCATTTAGACACTGAAATTATTTTATGACTATAAGAGATGTGAACTTTTTCAAACTGAAGGTCCTTGTTTTGTTCATCTTTGTTTTTCTGCAAAATTTGTTAAAGCATCTTGAATACTAAGTGGTAAATTATATCTATCAGACTTGAATGCAAGTCAAATTTAGATAGGACTTATTAAGTGAGTATATGCTAGGTATTATCATATAAAAATAATCTTTGAGATTATTTTTTACTCTGGGCTAATAGTGACTTAGTATATTAATTTTTTAACCTAAAGTCTCTAGTAGATGGCTTAAATTCTCATGTACATAATCCATATTTAACTATACTACCAAAGCCAGAAGCCATGGATATTCCTCACCACTGTTTTGCACATATGACATTAAGTAAAGAAGAATAAAGAATGCTGAATTCAATAGAATTATTATAGAAATCAGGCTTATGAGAATGTCATTAATATCCTAAACTAGAACAAATTTACAATACAAATTTTCAGAATGATTAGGCAATACCTATCAAATTTTAGTAGTTTTGTAGGGTATATTTAGCCCAGTAATTTGAACTCTGTTAAGGAATACTTTTCTCCTAATCAAAACCACAACTTGTCACAAATACTTGGATTCTTCCAGTTCTAGGTTAAAAAAAAAAAAAAAGGAAAGAGGAGAAAAAGAAAAACCCCAATTAAGTATCAGAAGAGTTTTATAATCTAGGTATAAATAAGATATAAATACTTTCCAAACCAGAAAACTACCAGTTAGCAAAAATTCTGGGGTTATAGAGAATTCTGGGAAGGTGGCGGTATAGAAAGCAGTAGGAATCCATCTCCCCACCTAGATAACAGTAGCTCTGGCTGCCTCGTCTGATGTAACTGTTTTAAAACTCTGGAGTGTATTGAAGGCTTGCAGCTTCCAGAGGAAAGGTTGGACAGTAAATTGCAGTTAATTCCCACTAATTTCAGCTCTTATCACAGTAGCAGCTACCCATATTCCACCTTTCAGCTCCATGGCAGGCAGCCTATGCATGTATGTGTTCCTGGAGTAGCTCTCAGGAGCCAGGGTTGGGAAAAATGACCTTGTCCTTCAAGTATTGTAAATCAGTGGTCTGTTCATTGAATGCTACTTTCAATCTCAGAGGTACAGATGAAATGGTGGATAGCCATTGTTTTTGCACTTCCTTCCACTGATGTAAGATCCTCCCCCTCCAACCGAAGTGACTTCCACTTCCAAGGGATTTTAAGGGCTGGAACCCTTTCTCCTCCCCTTTCATTTTTCTCTGTTTCCAAAGTTTGGAACCAGACATTAATGACTAGGATACTTAAAAGCAGCTGCATACATGGGGGAAATCAGAAAGTCACTGAACATGCACAGGGAAAGGTGCCGGCTCAGAAAACACCTGAAAAGACTTAGGTTTACAGCTCAGACTGATCCTCAGCACAGAGGCAGCTTATGCCAATAAAAAGAATGGCAAAAACAAAAACATTAGACCCTAGGAAAGGGGAGGAATCTGACTCTAGAGTTATTACATTATTAGATTCAAATGTCCAGTTTTCAAAAACAAAACAAACAAAAATCACAAGGAGTACAAAGAAGCAGAAAAGTATGGTCTCCTCAAAGCAAACACATAAATTGAAAGAAACTGTCCCTGAAAAAGATTTTCT